>NC_068279.1:13063779-13663779 GCF_025860055.1 Xyrauchen texanus
CTCATTGAGTCAGTGAGTTTGGGGTCTCCAGAATGGATCAGTTAAATTTGTGAAAACTAATCATAAGCTAGGGTGGATACCAATATTTTAAGTGAATAACTTTAAGAATTAGACCACAAAATAGTAAAAAATGTCAACATATGACATTATTTATTAACCCTCATGTTGTTCTGCACCCTTATATCTTTCTTTCACACTTATGTCTTTCTTTCTTCCTTGGAACAGGAGATAGAGAGATTTCTTCTGTGGAACACAAAAGGAGATGTTAGGCAGAATGATAGTCCAAGTCACCATTGACTTTCATTGAATGGAAGAAATATTGCAATGAAAGTGAATGGTGGCTAAGGTTGTCATCTGCCTAACATCTCCTTTTGTTTTCCACAGAAGTAATAAAGTCACATGAGTTTGGAACGGCATGAGGGTGTGGAAATGATGACATAATTTTCCTTTTTGAACGAACTATCCATTTAAATGAAAGTTTCCTCGTTATTTTAAAGTTGCTTTCATGTTGCTTAAGAAGATTCCAATATAGATCACAAGTTGTATTGATCTTGTTTATGGTGTTATTTTGTCATTTTGGATCTTTACAGCCACAGTCCTCATTTACTTTTATTAGATAGAAAAGAGTAACGAAGAAACTTCACATTATTTTTCCATAAAAGCAAGTCACAACACGAGTGTTAGTAAATAACAACCTTTTCATTTTTGAGTGAACTTATCCTTTAAACAAAGGTTAAAGAAAAAACTATTAGCCTTGCATTATTAGCTTCCTATTAGTCTATTGTCCATCGATTGCCATGGGGCCTGTTAATTTGAGAACCAGCCTTGAGCACCAGCCGACAACATGATGCAATAACGACCTCAGCATGGCGCTCTCCAGAGAAGAACTTACCTCAGGTTTACAAACACTGCTGCTGTCTCCATAACCTTTCCACACTTACTTGGATTTTGTACCGGTAATGAAAATGCACTCGACTGTCATGAAACAATCATACTGGAATGCTAAGAATAAACATGCTGATTGGAAAGGAAGGATAAGGTGGATTACGGCATTTCTATACATAGACAGAGAGACATGCATTGATCCCTAAAGGGAAATTGTGTAATTGAGCTATAACAAATGTTTGCAAGACTGATCATGGACCACAATAGCATTACATGCATAATGCAAAACCGGAATGCATTATCTGACTGGTAATGCTGTTGAGGCTATTAATGGGTTTCATATTGAGAGTCACTATTTTTACTAGTGCTTGCTGTACAGCTCTCATTAACACACACATTTCATTGCACAAAAAGCTATGTGCAAATATTCTAATGCAAATTTCAGAATAACTCAGATTGTCTGCACAAACACGTTCAAAAACATCCGTGTACACATATAGACATCTAGAACCTAATTTAATCTAAATGATAATTACATGACTAAATTACACCTAAATAACAAAAATGATTTGTTTTTTATACAGACTCCCCAAAACTGCCAACATACAGTATGCTAATGTTTGATATTCAATCCCTTTTGAAATAAAAAAGCCTTTAGCCAATTCAAAATGCTTTTTCTATCTGGGGGACAATTATTTTCCCAAAGAGAAATTAGGGGAAAAGCTTTTCAATTTTTGAACCATAAAAAGAGTGATCTCCAAAAAGTATTTTAATACCAAGGTTCCATCAAATATGTTTGAACGGTAGTAATGGTTTCTACTCAATTCACCGATGATGTAGTGATTTTTGACCATGTGTCACTTAAGGTGTGGTAATGAGTGTATCAGATGACCCCTCCCCCTTTGCAATACAGGGCACCAGTTAAGAATACTATATAAAAAATTTAAGAAAACTGTTCAATAATTTAGATTGAATGTAATCTAGAGGGAGTTGGTCAGCTGATTTATCTGAAGGATTTGCGAGAGTCTGGACAGGCAATGTCTGCCGATGCAGAGGTCCTTTTTGGACTGGGCTGCGCTGCTGGAGGGGCCATAATGGTCAGATATGGTCCCTCAATGCTGGGGCCCTTTTTCAGCTAGAGTGCAACAATATAGCAATAAAGAAATTAAAAGGTTTTGCTTGCAAAATCCTTACCTCAACTATCTTGTAGCCTCTTTCCTCGTCAGGTCAGAAATTCAGGATATGGTGTGTCTGCTAATATCTCCTTCCCCGTCGAGTTGGAAAAGCAGGACAAGGGTGTGTCTACCTGTGGGACATATTTATCCCTTTCTGATGAGGAAGAGATTGAAATCTGGCGCCTTTTCCGATCCTGGAGTGTGATTGGCCACAGGTATCTGAAGTAGCCATGGTGCTGCCCACCCTAGTGTGGCACTCATTTGCATAGCAGAAAGTACAGTGTTGAAACAGTGTCTTTAACGTTTTACCCATGCATTATTTCAGATTATTAAAGGCATCATCTGGAACAGATAGAGACCAAACACGATAAGAAACCATGCATTAGTTTATCTGTTAATAGGTCTGTCCCGTGAACAGTTGTGTTAACAGTCAACAAACATTAACATAAACTATGCTTTGCATGAAATGGAGTGGATGTGTAGTAGTTTATATTAAAACTTAAACCTCCAAACTTAAGGTATGCATGGCTCTCTGTGGCCTTCCATTGCTTTGCATCCGGGGGGTCCTGAAGGAATTTATAGCAGTTCTTGCCTACCTTAGGAATGAGTTGCTGGGGGCAGATGTTCCAACTTTTTGCCCTGTAAGAGGTGTCTGGTAGCTGTCTTATCATATTATCTGATGTGAATGAACATTTGTTTATGTTCATTCACCAAGGATCCAATCACACTGTGGCACATCTTCTTCCACACTGGCAGTTAGAGAGGTGCTCTGCCATATACTGGTCCCTGGAATGCCATCTCAAGTGATGTTCACCACAGTGTCTATGTAAGGGACATAACCACCATAGACATTGTGCGGGGTGTACCTATGTCCCTATATTCAGATTAGTGGTACTGTAGATCAATATGGAGTTTCCAATCACCACTTCCTAAACCATTTTCATTTTGTCCTTTCTAGTCCTGAATATGTTGTTATGGCTTTAGTTTATACAATGCAAATATGAAATTACTGGAAACGATTGGTCCCTTCAGAACAATATTAAGTTATCATTGCGCTAGTTTGGGCAGGAATGCTCCTTACTGAGTCATTATTTCAAACATTATTGTCCCAGTTCTGACACTGCTGTTGATAAAGAAATTTAAGCATGTATGTAAGTATGTTTGGCTATATTATTTATGAGGCCCAGTGTCTTGGAGGAAACCAAGCACTACTGCATGGAGGATATTCTTATTGTTGCCCAGCACATTTGGTCAACAGTGCAATGTGAGCAAAGATTTTACGACTGGCCTTCTAATGCACACAGCAGGCTGTAAAATAACAGCACATCCTTTTTAAATCAAGCGGATGGCAGAAATCTCAAAGTGATTTGTAATGTATAATGTATGGATGTTGATCATTACCATGCAAGAGCAAAGAGATCTTTTTTTACAGTTCCCTTTTGCCGTTCTCTTGCTTTTATTTCAATATGCTATAAATTGATGTTGACAGTGAAAGGAAACATGCATCTCCAAATGCTGTTAGCACTACACAGACCTACAACACATTAACCATTAATCACACAATCATAGGTACACGTTGCTGACATTCAGAATTTTAAAACAAAAACCACTGTTTATTTGATATAAAGCAACACAACATAAAGACAAAAAGGCAAATGTAATACTGTATGTAAGAAATGCAATCTGCATATATTATAGGATATGTACTGTATACTGTATGTTCTCTTCACTTGCATGCCTCCTTTTAATAATATCATTTATACCATTGTGGCATGGTGGGCGTGGTCATGTGTCTGTCTGCGGGAGAGGGAATGCGTTAAGGCCCATCACCTTGGTTGTAATTATGCTAACACCTGTCTCTTTTTATAGTGATGGCGGAGGGAGACCGAAAAGCACGACAGCAATGATCTGAGAGAGTGTTCATAGCAATTTGTATTTCTGTTACCAACGGTTACGTCGATTGAGTGTCGGATCTTAAAACATTGAATTAAAAACTGACCTTGAACTTGTTTTGTTGTCTCCTGATTCCTCCATTACCCATGGACTCAGATATCACAGTTATGCCGCAAACCCAGCTTTGGAGGAGAGCGCCGTTATGGGGTCTTCACCGCTGGGCGAAGTTTTCAAGACCCTCGCCAGCATCCAACAAAGCCAACATCAAGTCCTCATGGAGGTAAGCCTGGAGCAGGAACAGTGTTTTCCAGTCCTTCTACAGGCACAAGCGGAAGACCAGCAGGTGTTCCGGAGCATGAACGCCAGAGAGGGGTCTGGTGCTGTGACCCTCCCGGAGCCCACCCATCCATGACTCTGATGAAGATGGGGCCGAATGACGACCCAGAGCCCTTCCTTGATTTATTTGAAAAAATGGCCAAGGTATGGAAGTGGCCTCCCGACCAGTGGGCGGCCCACTTATTGCTCTCAGGGGAGGCGCAGCTAGCGGCACAGCAACTTCGTGCTGCCAGCCTCCTTAACTACCAGCATCTGAGGAAAGCCATCCAGCAATGGGTTGGTCGTAGCCCCGAGAAGAATCGTCAACCATTCAAGTCCCTGAGTTTTGGGAAGCATAGCTGCCATTTCACTTTTGCCCAACAGCTCCGAGAAATGATGCCTGCCAGAAATGGTTGCTGGCAGAGGGAACCCGCTTCCTCGAGGAATGTCCGAGTGGGTCCAGTGTCACCGCCCGCATCGCTGGAAGAGGCAATTCAGCTGGCAGAAGACTACATGGCGGCATTTCAAGGAGGCAGTGAAGGAGTGTTGTTTTCTTCTTCTCCCTCTTATCTCTCTCCACCCTCTGTGTCTCATTCTACCCCCTCCTGTCCCTCCCAGTCCTGCCCAGACCCCTTCCCCAGTCCAGTGGTCTCTTCCCCTTGTCTGTCCCTCCTACTCCTCCTGTCTCCCTCTGCTCTCTCCCCAGGTTGGCGAGACTGCCCCCATGAGTGTGGAAGGAAATCCTGGGCTGGTCTCTTTGAGCTGTGGGGAAGCCAGGCACTGCCAGGATCGATGACCAGTGATGGAGGTGGGGACACTGATCCGGATCTCCAACACTCTGCAGGCCGCCCCCTATTGGACAGGGGCATATCGGATACCAGTAAGATTAAAAGGGGATACACATCAAGCTGTGGTTGATTCGTGTTGTTCCCAAACCTCTATCCACCAATGCTTGGTGCAAGGTGGGAATTGGGTAAGAATAAACAGGTGAGGTGTGTGCATGGTCACATTCACAAGTATCCGGTGGTTACCATTGAGATACGATTCAGGGGGAAAAGGCTAGAGTCGAGGCCACGATTAATTCCCACCTCACCTATCCACTAATTCTTGGAACCGATTGGCTGGAGTCAAAAAATTTATTGAGGGTCCGTCAACATCTTCTCCGCGTCATGATGATGTGGATGAAGGAATTACGATACTCAGGGGCTTCCCTGAGGGGGATTTACCACAGGAGTAGTCGTGTGATGAGTCCCTAAAGCATGCCTTTGACCAGGTGAAAGTAAGTGATTGTCAACAGCTCCAGCCTAATGTCACGCTCACATATCCGTACTTTTCCATTATTAAAGAGCGGTTGTATCGCGTGACGCAGGACACTCAAACCAAAGAAAATACAACACAGCTATTAGTACCAAAGAGCTGTCGGGAAACACTCTTCCAGGCGGCTCAATATAATCCAATGGCTGGTCACGAAAAGACTTTGAATCTTATAATGGCCCATTTCTTCAGGCCAGGCATTCAAGGTGACATACGCAAATGGTGTGCGGCGTGCCGTGAATGTCAGTTGGTGACTCCACCGGCCTCCCCAAAAGTGCCATTGCACACTCTGCCATTGATCGAGGTCCCCTTCAAAAGAATTGGCATTGACCTCGTCGGGCCATTAGAGTGGACTGCATGCTGCCATCGCTTTGTATTAGTTCTGGTGGACTATGCAGCGTGATATCCGGAAGCAGTGCCTCTACGCAACATCTCAGCACGAAGTGTTCTTGAGGCACTCTTCAAAATTATCTCCCGAGTGGGGATTATAAAAGGAAATCCTCACTGACCAAGGCACAACATTCATGCCACAAATGTACACTACACAAACTGTACAAATTATTCATCATTAAATCGATTCACATCAGTGTTTATCACCCGCAAACTGACAGGTTGGTCGAACAATTTAATAATACCTTGAAAAACATTTTCGTAAGTTTATTCTTAAGTTTGTACACAAATACGCAAAAAATTGGGATGAGTGGCTCGAACCCCTGTTGTTTGCCATACGAGAGGTCCCGCAAGCCTCCACAGGGTTTCCCCCATTCAAGCTACTTTATGGGCATTGATACGGGAAGCTGGGGAGGAAGGAACTTCGAATAGCTAAAAACATATTCAATTTGTTCTTGACCTTAGAGGAAAACTCCACACTTTGGGGCAGGTAACACAGGACAATTTGCTCCAAGCGCAAGAACGTCAGTGGTGATTGTATGGCAGGGACACTCGAGTATTCACTCAATTCACACAGGGAGATAAAGTGCTTGTATTGCTACCCACTTCGAGCTCTAAATTACTCGCCAAGTGGCAAGGAACCTTTGAGGTCACACGACGAGTTAGAGATCTCAATGATGAGGTTAGGTGAACAGATAGGGGAGGGGCACGTCGAATATACCACCTCAACCTCCTCAAACCACGGAGGGAGGCAGTGCCTGTTGCCTTCGTTCACCCCAGTCCCTTGTCGTACACCTGCGAACATCCTCGAGAATGCCCGGCTAATAGAAACGAGCCATTAGACGGTTCAGTGTTTTTTACTGCCCTAAGTGACCTACCATCGGATTATACTGAGCCGTCTGGAATAACATTTCCTGACGGCTCTCTGGTACCACCAATTGGGTTGTATCTTTCTTTGTCTGAGCATCCTGCATCACTCAATACAACCGATCCTTGATAATTGAAAAATGTGGATATGCAAGTGCAATGTCTGGCCATAGAGTCTCATCTCACATCTGCTTCAGTGGAAAATCCCCCGCCTCCCCAGCCAGCGAATCGCAAACCACACACCGAGACACTTTGTTACTGGACTCATCCACATAAATTTGCAGCATCGACACTATGCTTTTGTCCCTGAAATTGAATGATGACATCACTAATGGGTAATCATGAATATATTTGTGCATACACCCAGGGTTGGGAGGGTTACTTTTGAAATGTATTCCACTACAGATTACAAAATGCATGCTGTAAAATTTTATTAGTAACATATTCCGTTAGATTACTCAAAGTCAGTAACGTATTCTAAATACTTTGGATTAATTCTTCAGCACTGGTAGAATTTTTCACTTGTTTTGACTATAAAAACTCTGCCACTACAGTAAGTGTACACATGTTAAAAATACATTCTCTGAAAAACCTGAATGTCTAATGCAGTGTTGTTTCTAAAACAAGATAAATCTAATTTATCTTGTTATAAGGATGTTTTTACATATTTTTACAGGAAAACAATACAAAAAGTATAATTTTTGTCTTACAATGGAATTTTTTTGATGCACATGTAGTAACATATAACAAAATGGCTGGAAATAGCATTTTAGCTTAGCGTAAAGCTGACAATTTACACAAGGTTTATCTCTATTTCTTCTGCTCCAAATTTCAAACGTAGTTATCTGTTTGCTCGTATAAATGTAACACATCATAAGAAAGCGTTTCACCGCTGTTCAAATGCACTTTGGATACCATCCATCTGAAAGGACTAAATATTAAATGAAACAAATGACAATAAAATGCAAAGTAATCTCTTCAGTAATCAAAATATTTTTTGAATGTAACTATATTCTACCTTACCAATGATTTAAATTGTAACTGTAGTGGAATATAGTTATTAATATTTTAAATACGTAATCCCGTTACATGTCTTCCGTTACTCCCCAACCCTGCATACACTTACCTTCATCCACTGGCTTGTACCCAAAGCCTGATTACAACCTGAATCCACCAAGGCTTGATATGTACCCCCCTTTATACTTACAGGTATCCGGTATGCTCCTGCTTGATCAGGAGTGGCCTGTGGTATGTGGGAGTCCCAGACCAATGTCTCCACCTCCATCTTGGGCCATCTGTCCTGGAAATGCACAGGTTCCCTACAGTTCCAACAGACCAGGCCAGACTTCATGCCCACACCCATGGCATTGGATTCACCAGCCTGCGATGAATGAAGAGGGTTAGGTGAAGCCAGCGGGATGAGCTGTTCATGGGACCATGGAGCGGGTTTTGGTAAAGGAATTCCCCATTTCCGGGGAATAGGAATGGGATAAGGGGGGGGGAGAGAGAGAGAGAGAGAGAGAGAGAGAGAGAGAGAGAGAGAGAGAGAGAGAGAGAGAGAGAGAGAGAAGTGAAGGGAAGAGGGCTCGCCAGACCCCGGATATGCCGTCATATGGTCCTCAACTAGCGACGGCGGTCGGTGGCACTGGACCCACTCTGCAGTCCCTTCCGGTAGCCGGGCGATGAACTGCTCCAGTACCACCAGATCTAGCAGCTCCTAGGTTCAGCCAGCATCCCACAGAGCTGTTGGGAGAAGGCGAATAGACGGCCGAGCTCCCCCAAGTTCAGTGACCAGAAGCGTAGGCGATGATCTTCCGGCCATGGCCGACCCACTGTAAGATGGTTCATTTGAGATCATTGAACACAATGAGATTGTTGGGCGGCAGTTGATGGGCTGTGTGTTGGGCAGTGGCAGTAAGCGGACTGCCCACTGGGTGCTCAGAGATTTCCATGCTTCGGACACTTGCTTAAAGAGCACAATGAAAGCCTTTGGATCGTCCTGATGTCCCATCTTAGACAACGCAACATGCGGCATGGCCATGAGTGGGTCCGGGGTCACGGCTGAAGATCCCTCCTGGTGTACAAAGCTTGGTAGCACCTGCCGGTCCTCCGCTTGAGCCTTGAACAGCACCTGGAACCACTGTTCCTGTTCTGCGTGTAGCTCAAGCAGAGCCTGATGTTGAGGTTGGTGGATGTCGGCAAAGGTTTTGACTACTTTGGCCAGCGGTAGGAATTCCATGACGGCAATTCTTCCTCCTTCAATTCACGGGTTTCAACACTACTGTGACAGGTACGTGACTCTTTTATGAAAGAGGAAGTGAGAGCCAGGCAAACGATCCAACGTGTATTTATTTGATAAACAAATATAGGCTTTTCAGCAACACGAAAAGTGCACATGATTCCTGCTGCATGCGTCTCTCTCTCTCTCCCTCCCCCAGCAGTCTGGATTGCCCTTTTAAATCCCTCTGCGCTCTCATTGCAAACACAAAACAGCTGTTAGAGGTGATTTCCCACAGGTGTCAAACCGTACCACACTCACTCTCTCTGCCTCGCTCTCCACAGATGTCGCTCGGCCACATCCCCATCACCACACTGTTATAATTTATTTTTTATTTTTATGTCACTATACGTATATATGTTTAAATGCATATGTTTGTATGTATGTATATATGGTTGCATTCTCTTTGCACTGGAAGCTTCTGTCACCAAGACAAATTCCTTGTGTGTGTAAGCTTACTTGGCAATAAAGCTCATTCTGATTCGGATACCACAAAGTGAAAATGATCTTTGTCTGGATTTTAAGGTCATTTAATTGAAAACAAATTTCAGAGCTTATAACAGTATCCCTTATTTAATCATTTCTGAGAATTGTCTGCAGGGAAGAGTGGCACTTGACCTCAAATGCATTTAAAACTTGCTCTCTGACTTCATCTTTATTTTGACCAAATAAAAGATATTCTGTGTTTAAACGAATGAATATAAATGGATAAAGACTCAGAATTGAGTGAAACTGAACTGACAGGCACGTAATGCAATTCGAAGAATGATCTCTGGGCTGTCTTTTAATCTTCAGTCGCAAAGGCCAAGATGGACGTGGAAAAGTTTCATAAGAGTTACATTCTGAAACTCCAAACAATCACTTTATTTGAACTCCCGAACCTGAAGAACAGCCACCCTCTGAGAGTTTGTGGTATGACCCCCCTCTGATTCCTCTAAAACCAGCCTGCAGAGCAGAAACAAAAAGAAACTTTAATGAAGAGGATAGAAATAAGGAACTCTGCGAGATAAGCAGCTCACGTAAAGGGATGAAGCAACAAAAGATTCAAATTATGATGCCAGGGTGAGAGAGAGAATTCAATAGCATGTTCTCTACATAAAAAGAAAGACAGATAAAACAGTTGAAAAAAAGGCCAAATCAGACATGCTCACTAATAAGACTGGGAATTTGAATAGCTCTTGGGTGTCTCAAAGGTGGAAGAGGAGAACAGGAGGCAAATTGCATTTAAATTTGAGCATATAACATGAATTTTCATTTAAATTCAAAATTAATATTTGAAATAAAAATGTCTACTAATAATTTGGCTAATTTAATTTATCAGTTATTTAAAAAATATATATAAATAAATAATGATGATAATAATTAATATAATTAATTATTATTATTATTTTATAGTTTTTCCTAATATTATTATTATTATTGTAGTTGTTATAGAAATATACAATGGGTCAATCTAAAGATCATTATTCATATTTTTTATTGTTCAATCAGCTGTAAATATTATGTTAATAATAAACAATATTTATACATATATGTATAATTATACACAAACATTTGGTAATCAAGCTATATTTAATTTTATAAAATATATTAAAAGGATTTTAAGGTAGTCTAAAAAGGCACATTTGATTTATTGTGTGGATTATAAAATACATTTATTGACCCAATATTGTGCTAAATTTCACAATACATCTAATACAGAAAATATATATAGAAAAGATAATGTCACCAAATTATTATGCTATCAAAATATTTTGTTCTGTACCCCTATAGATTGAATGAGGACTATCAAAAATACAGCTCATGATTTATTTAAAGCACATGAAGCACAAAGAAACAATTTAAATACGGACCTTTTGCACTGCACAGAATAATTATTTCCAGTGTGTACCATTATACAGTGACGGTGTGCAGTTCATTTGGAGATTAACAGACACATTGGAGCTACATACATTCTGCACATCTATTTGTGCCCTGTGTGTTTGTGTGCCAGCACTCTGTAAGTTATTCATGATTTTGGGGATTTTCTGGGGCAAATACTTTCCAAAGCCCTCAAATGAAAAAAGGGACCTGGAAAAGAAACAGGCTATTCTGAACATGGCATATGAGGAGAGGGAAAAAATGACATTTGGAGACAAAGTGAAGATTGAGTTCATGTATTTGAATGAGAAGTTGATGAAACACAAATCAAACGATGTGGTGGAGAGGCCGGGGATAGAGGCAGAGCGATAGTACAGATAGGAGGGGGCTCGAAACTGAGAGAGAGAGAGAGAGAGAGAGAGAGAGAGAGAGAGAGGAGAGTGAGGGAGGGAGGAATTTCCCTTAGGGGTAATGTGTTTGTGCGCTCTTTCTCTGTCTGTTGTTCATTCACTCGCTCATACACACACACTCCATCCACACATATTGACAGACACAGTGTGTAGACACACTTTCTCTTATCCATTCAGCTTCTTTCTCTCTCTCTCTCTCTCTCTCTCTCTCTCACACACACAAACACACAGTTTCTACAGTCTCAAATATTATCACACTTTCCCTGTCTCTGAGTCTAGAGATCCTGCGCAGAGAAAAAAAACTGTCTTAACTTCAAAACTGCTCAGAGAACAAGAGATCTAGAGTGACATAGAGGGAGAGAGACAGCAAGAACAGAACAGAAAGGGTTGCAGATATGCTGAGGGCTCAGAACGATGGATTAGTGTAGAATGAAATTCACCCAAAACACTGTAAAGAAGAGAACCTGAATCAAGAAGACAAAAGCTCAGGTAAGCTCTTCCCATTTCCTTGTTCTTTTCTGGCTATCCTTGCCTCCATTTTTCATATTTCAAGAAAGGTGTAGCCTATTTGGTCAGAATGGTCTTTGCATATGAGCAGGTAAAGATGCGAGTAATGTCTCTGTTCCTCTGTAGGGCAGAGTCTGAATTCAATCCAGAACTTTGAACTGTGCTTAAGCTAGAATTTGAGAAGTCTCAGGATGCATATGGTTGCCTACAGCATGTCAGTGGATTAAGCAGAGTAATTTAATTCTGTAGTGCAAATCGTAAGAGTGTAGGAACTGTCTTCCTACAGTGCTGTCAAGATCCATCCTCTTGTTAGAAATGCGTGGTATTATTCTTAGAAGTGATAACTTCCTGTTGTTCTGTTTAAACCTCTGAAAATCAGGTACCACTGAGCTCTGAAGAAAACAAAACAAAAAATGACATTCCTAGGCTACTTGATCATTTTTCAATTTTATTTCAATTTTTTGATGATTACATTTACTTTCCTTGAAGATTGTTGTGTCTATGTTACGTGTGTGTTATTTTAGTCTCAAAACAAAGCAGCAAGTTGTGGTTTTGTGTTATATTTGTCAAAATGACTTCATATTTCATTTATTGATATAAATTGCCAGGCAAAATTAAACAAATGTTATATGTACACATTAAGTATTGCTATTGTAAATATGAATGCAAAAGATCACAAAGATTGTGGGACCATAGGAGTCACAGAAGGTTAATGATTGAGCGAGTTAACATGACAAGTATTTTGAGTACTTCACACATGATGGAAAATGTACTGTGTCAAATCACAATTCTAACTAAATGCAGCATTTGACTTCACGCACTCTACAGCTCACAATTTCAGGACGGAGATATAATGAAAAGGGAAAAGCCAAGAGGCAATCCAACTGCAGTGACAAAACCATCTTTGCACTTGTGTGTCTGTTTGGTCATTGACTGTGGCATGTGGTTTTCTTAAATTGAAAACAGGAAGGGATTTGACCCCTGTTGAAAGATATAGGTGAATCCTGATAGTGACCAGTGATAAGCTGAACTCATGCTGAATTTGCACTGTGTGTGTTTCATTGGCTCTTTATGCCAGAAAAACTGTCCGTGGAACACATGGAATGGAATCAGTTTAAAGTGCTTTGCATCAAAGAGAGAATATTTAAGCAGTGCATTAGAGTGAAGAGCACATAAGAAGTTTTATTTATTGTCCCAAAAACACATACAGGTGAAACTCGAAAAATTAGAATATCCTGCAAAAGTTCATTAATTTCAGTAATTCAACTTAAAAGGTGAAACTAATATATTATATAGACTCATTACAAGCAAAGTAAGATATTTCAAGCCTTTATTTGATATAATTTTGATGATTATGGCTTACAGCTTATGAAAACCCCAAATTCAGAATCTCAGAAAATTAGAATATTGTGAAAAGGTTCAGTATTGTAGGCTCAAAGTGTCACACTCTAATCAGCTAAACACCTGCAAAGGGTTCCTGAGCCTTTAAATGGTCTCTCAGTCTGGTTCAGTTGAATTCACAATTATGGGGAAGACTGCTGACCTGACAGTTGTGCAGAAAACCATCATTGACACCCTCCACAAGGAGGGAAAGCCTCAAAAGGTAATTGCAAAAGAAGTTGGATGTTCTCAAAGTGCTGTATCAAAGCACATTAATAGAAAGTTAAGTGGAAGGGAAAAGTGTGGAAGAAAAAGGTGCACAAGCAGCAGGGATGACCGTAGCCTGGAGAGGATTGTCAGGAAAAGGCCATTCAAATGTGTGGGGGAGCTTCACAAGGAGTGGACTGAGGCTGGAGTTACTGCATCAAGAGCCACCACACACAGACGGGTCCTGGACATGGGCTTCAAATGTCAAACATCTTACCTGGGCTAAAGAAAAGAAGAACTGGTCTGTTGCTCAGTGGTCCAAAGTCTTCTTTTCTGATGAGAGCAAATTTTGCAAATCAAGGTCCCAGAGTCTGGAGGAAGAATGGAGAGGCACACAATCCAAGATGCTTGAAGTCCAGTGTGAAGTTTCCACAGTCTGTGTTGGTTTGGGGAGCCATGTCATCAGCTGGTGTTGGTCCACTGTACTTTATTAAGTCCAGAGTCAACGCAGCCGTCTACCGGGACATTTTAGAGCACTTCATGCTTCCTTCAGCAGACAAGCTTTATGGAGATGCTGACTTCATTTTCCAGCAGGACTTGGCACCTGCCCACACTGCCAAAAGTACCAAAACCTGGTTCAATGACCATGGTATTACTGTGCTTGATTGGCCAGCAAACTCGCCTGACCTGAACCCCATAGAGAATCTATGGGACATTGCCAAGAGAAAGATGAGAGACATGAGACCAAACAATGCAGAAGAGCTAAAGGCCGCTATTGAAGCATCTTGGTCCTCCATAACACCTCAGCAGTGCCACAGGCTGATAGCATCCATGCCACGCCGCATTGAGGCAGTAATTAATACAAAAGGGGCCCAAAACAAGTACTGAGTACATATGCATGATTATACTTTTCAGAGGGCCGACATTTCTGTATTTAAAATCCTTTTTTTATTGATTTCATGTAATATTCTAATTTTCTGAGATTCTGAATTTGGGGTTTTCATAAGCTGTAAGCCATAATCATCAAAATTATATCAAATAAAGGCTTGAAATATCTTACTTTGCTTGTAATGAGTCTATATAATATATTAGTTTCACCTTTTAAGTTGAATTACTGAAATTAATGAACTTTTGCACGATATTCTAATTTTTCGAGTTTCACCTGTACTGCTCTGGTGACCATAATTTTAGTCACTGTGGATTTGGCAAGTAAGAAGTGGTCCTGGAGAAGTGGTCCTATTTCACCATGGAGCTGCTGCAATACGTGTAAGCAACCACCTAACAACATTTTCATGAGTTCAGTCTTCTATCCCTAAAATCAGAAGGACATTATATTTTGGTAAGAATGCTTTATATCATATTAGCATAGTTCTAATCCTATACTGTTTTTCCTATTCAGACAATCTGGCTGGTTGATAGGAAATGGAATGTTGTTCCATTACATACAAGGATGTTGATCATGGTTGATTTCAAATGGAATGTTGTTCCATTACATACAAGGATGTTGATCAAGGAACATGTCTTACTTGGACAAATCCCAGTCACCCATCATTTTTACCAAGTAAGACATGTCCCCTGATCAACCTTTCCTGTAGATCCTGGAAAAACTTTCCCATCAGATCTAGTTCAAACACTATATCTAGCCATATGCATAACCTACTCCTAAAATCTCATGGAAAGTAGGTTGATAAGAATGTTGTTTAAGCACCTAACTCCAGCCTTAAGCCTAACCCTTTCCCTATCCCTAAAATCTGATTGGTCGATTGGAATGTTGTTCCAGGACCAACAAGGTTGTTGATCCATGAACATGTCCTACTTGTCAAAATCACAGTAAGCTGCTTTCCTTCAAATAAGCATATTTGATTGAGATGTTCAGAACAGATTAATAATGAGAGGGCTGCAAACTAATAGGAGCGAGAAAAGGTAAGAAAGGAATAAGAAAAGAAACAAATGAGTCCGGATACAGTCAGCTATCCTTTTAATGGACTGCGAGGTTAGCCAAATCTCCGTCACCTTTGTGCAAGCAGTGCTTCACGGAGACATACAAATATTTGAGCATTAGTGGTAGATGAAGACTTGAATAATAGATATAATTTTTTATGGACACAGAACTACTATTCTAAGTGCAATGACCATATATATATATGGGGGAGAGAAAGAGACATAAAAATACAACTTAATATAAAACACTTTTGGGGACACTGTGCACATTTTACCTGGAAAATGGAGCTCTCATGTCGCCATTTGTTCAACAACACTTCCAGCTTTGCCCACATGAGGCAGTGCTTTGAATTTCTGTAAGCATAGACTGATTTAGGATTTTGTCCACACTAATACGTTTTTATTTGAAAACGCATCAGGCTAATTAGCCCTCGAGAGGGATAAAGGCAGACCGAAGATGTCAGTGCGACAGAGAGAGAGAGATTTACGGACAGCTGCCGTAAATCTCTCTCTCTCTCTGTCGCACTGCCATCTTCGGTCTGCCTTTATACCTCTCGAGGGCTAAATAGCCTGATTAGGGGCCGGGTGTGTGGAATCATGAGCCGGCCACACCCTCCGACCTGCCACAGCATCTTTTTCTCCACATTTTGGCCTTTAGTCCACACTAAGGTGGTGTTTATGTCAGCAAAAACTAAGCTTTTTGAAAATTATCTCCCAATTGGATAAATTTGAAAACGCTGTCTTCATGTTGCTGTGTGGACTGGGAAAACGGATATATCTGAAAACAATGACGTATTTGTTGTCATTTGATGCAGTCATGTGATCCATTCAACCAAAACAATCAAGAAGGCGGCCTGTGTTATAGTGGCACTTTTGTGTCTGATATTCACTTAGGTAGTATTGTTAAAGATAAATATTACTTTGTACAACATTCCCATTGTATTCCTTCAAAGGTGACGAGAAGTTTACTAGGAATTGGTGTGCCGGCGACAGAACACGAGGACAATTGCATTTCAGACCGACAATGCAAAGGCAATTTTTCGTATGCGCAGTAAGGGGATTTACGCATTTTCATACGTTTCAGTGTGGACTGGCAACATTTGTAAAAATGATTAAAAATGGCAGTGTGGACGGAGAGCATTTCTGAAATGAAAAATGTGTATACATTAACGTAGACGTAGCCTTAAGGTCTAAACTAGTTTTTTTGTTTTTTTGTTTTGCTGGCTGAATGATTGACACCAAAGTACAAAAACTTACAACTTATTCAATGGACCGTACTTTTATCCCTCACATCCTCATTTTTATTCATGTCAATGAAAATATGTATAGTACAGATTTACATATATAAGAATTTTTTTTTTTTAAATTCCAAGCAGGCAATTAGCATAGTCCTAAATGATACATAGACAGGTAAAATACCATTTATCAACCTGTTATATTAGCAGAATATACTTCATATAGCTTTACAACAAAGACTTCTTTTATACAAATGTATTCCTTGCCATTAAACGATCACATATACTTCACACAATAGGCTGACACATAGCTATTATTTGACCTAGTTCATGATTAACTAAATGACCATGGAGGGTCATTTACCTGTCAGTGACTCACCTACCCAGACATCAGACTACTGTAACTCACACAGAAACCACAATCTCATTGAAATGTTAGAACGAGAGAGTAGAACAGCAAAACAAACACACACTTCGGAGTCCGGGACTATAGATTTGAGAGGCCCATGTCCAAACAGGACAGCTTGGAAACCCCATTGATTGACAGATGGTCAAATCTGGTGCGGGGTTCCCTAATCTAAACAGTATGCTGTACAAATGTTGTACTACAGAACTTAAAGGAATAGTTCACCCAAAATGAATATTGGGTGGCAAAAGCAGTTCACAATCATGCCATACGGATGAGAGGAAGGGTTACGCTGTGGCACAGAGGTCATTATGTATGTCACACGCACTGTATTCCAGACAATATTTTCTCAGACAAATCCGTATGAAATTATAAAAACAATGCAGTAAATCCTTTTATTATTAGATTGACGTATCCTTGCATAAGCAGGCAGGGATATACTGTATGTCTACTTGTGTATTTGCACAAATGTGAGAGTGTGTGATTGTGTACAGGTAGGACTTTGTGGTTGTTTCTTGGGTCATTATTGCAGACAGTTTTAGACCATTAGGATGACAGGCTACAGCTCTTTTGCTGACCGCCGTCTATGCCACTGATCTCCCCTGCAGCCCCAAAAAAGAAAGAAGCACATGAATGAAAGCACACAACACAGCACTGTGCAACACCACACAGCACATTAAAACACGAAACTACACAAAGTACCACACAAAAACATCCCCTCCCCTGACCTCACAGCAACTATTATAAATGCTACTGGGAGAATGTAAAGATGCACATTATACATAATCAAAAGAGGTTCAGTTTCGCAATTTAGGATGGACTGCTTTCATACCAATTAAGCGCAACAGTGGTTGATTGCTACCCCCACACAATATAGTTAAGACATCATCCCAGGTGAGTTTGATTTTCTTTCTTCAGCAGAAAACGTTTGAAGAAAAATCTCAGCTCAGATGGTCCATACAATTCAAGTGGATGGTGATCAGACTTCAAATTCTCAGATTTGACTTCAAATATATATTTAGAAAATATAAAACAAAATCATAAATTCTGCTCTCTGAAAGTGTGAAAGAACTGTTTGGATGCACCACATTTCTGTTGCTAAGGATAATTTGGAGGAAATATATATTTTTTAAATTGAGGCCCACCCAAAAGTTCCTGATAATGCCCTTGACTACATATCACCGCTTCTGATCAGCAGCAGTAAGAGTATAGAGCTATCCCATTAATGTGGATAGCATAGCGCAGACCATTCGGTCTTAGAAGAATTTGATTCAAAATATTTCAGTTCATATTAAAATGTCTGATTTTGATTGTGGTATCTTGGCAAATCTCTGCATACCGGTAATATGTGACATACTGTAGTTGAGATCCCTTATAGGAGACTGTTTTTAGAGTTCTTTTTTTAAAAAAAAAGCAGAATTAAGCAAAAGTCTCCATTTGCTCTCAATTGAATCTTATGGACTAGGAAAAGCAACTGAAATATTGCTGTGAAGACATTTGTGATGGGATAAAAGCATTGCAATAAAAATACAGCAAATTCAACTGCATCATTGACCAAACTTGCTCCTCTTACAGAATTATGAATTAGATCTTCCCCAAACAACAAAATAGAACAGGCCTTAACTCACTTGTGAATGAAAAAAAACAACAACCAGCCAACACACCGCAAAGCAAGAAAAATAACATTTTCTTATTCTAAGTCCCAAATGTCTCACAAAGTACAGAATTGCTTGGCATTACATTGCATGGCACAATAGGACCCATTTCTCTCCAACACAGAAAAATATCTTTATTTCACTAGTGAGACATAGATGCAATAGATTTTCTTTGAATGTACTTATATTTTCTATCCTCCACCTAAACCTAACTTATAATTTGGCTGATTTAAGAGCCTTTTAAATTCTTGAGGATCACTTCAAATATTTTGAAGGCAGTATACATGATTCACTATAAGTAGCAAATTTTCAATAATTTGGCCCTCACAAGTATGCTGTAGGGTTAATCTATATACCCTAACCTTACCCCTAAATGAAAACTTTTTGCACTTTTATAATAATAATAATAATAATTTAAAAAAAAAACAGTATTTGAGTCAATTTTTTATTCAGAATGTCCCCAAAGGGAGGTTTTGTCAGATTTATCTCACTGTTCTGGGGACACTTTTTTCATCAAAAAAGTACATACAAAAAAACATTCCACTGTTCCCTCAAAATATATAAGAAAAAAACTCCAGCCAGCGAACCAGCAAATCCCTCCATTGCACAATGCCTTCATTCACTGAAAGCATATCTATAAGCAAAGGATATAGTTAAGCACTTGGGGCCCTTTCAGAATACGAGCAGGTTAAAGCGCTACAAAGATTTTTTTCACTCTTCTTTGAATGAGAAGGGATTTAAGGATGAATCAAAAGCCACAACCTGGCGTGGAAACGTGGGTACAAGAGAAAACAAAGAGCAGAACCAAAAACATTGCTTCTGAGATTTCATTGTGGCTGAATGGAGCATGCTTGCACATGCACAGGGACCGCAAACCACCTGCTCAGAGACTGACAGCTCCATTCATCTGGTCTCCAAACAACTTCTTCTTTCCAGGGATTAATTGCCAATTGCAAGACAAATCTGGAAAAGAAGCACTGTTTTGGCACAAATTCATTCTCACCCTCTTGCTGTTTGTTTTGTGGAAACACTCTCTATCTGCTCGCTTTGGGATTCGCCAGACAAATGGATTAAAACTAACGAGCGTGTGAGAATCACCCTAAGTTTTGGACTGCTTGTTATTATTTTTCATGTACAAAATAAAAAGCCAGATAATATATTTCATACCTACTGCAATACTAAGCTCTTCAGAGCCATGGGTCTCATTTAAATAATTCTCATTTCATGAGTAGATCAAGGCATTATCTGTAGTTAGGGTGTTAAGAGATGTTCCACATCGCTCGCTCATTTAATCTTTCTGGTTCAAACCCTTCATCTATATGAGGACCTTCTCATTTTGAACAAAGTCTATGTTACAGTTTTTCTGAATTGCTAAAACACACTTCTTGAAACCTTAACCCATTTTCTCACAACTTCAACACAAAACCAAATCTTCTAAGTACATTCACAAAACCCCTGACTCTTCTGGCAAAATCAAACAATGGCCTCAAAACCATTGAATGTATGCTCAAAATCAAACAATGCTTTCAGATCATACACACAGCAAGTGAATATATAAACACTACAGAGCATTCATTAGACACTACATCAGAAAATGGAGAACACAGCGTCTAGGGCATGTAGTTACAGATTTTTATTATTTTTTATTGTATACAGTAAGCCCATTTTGCAATTACTGTAAAAAGTTATCGCAACTTACAGTTATACTGTAAGTAATACAAGTAATACAGTATTGAAGTCTGTTTATTCAGCACTTGCATACTGTAAAAATACAGTAGACAAACTCCAAAACCCCAACGAACAAAGAACAATCTAAATGAAAAACACATTACAGTAAACTCAAAGATGTTGTGCAACTGCAACTGGAGTGGTGGAGGCATAGTGGGCTAAAGCACTGAACTGGTAAGCAGAAGGTTGTTGGTTCAATCCCAACAGCCACCACCATTGTGTCCTTGAGCAAGGCACTTACAGTAACTCCAGGTTGCTCTGGGGGAACTGTCCGTGCACTGTAAGTTGCTTTGGATAAAAGCATCTGCCAAATGCATAAATGTAAATGTAAACTGCAAAATCAAAGTCAATGAGAGATTGATTCAGCCGCAGCATCACGTTTTCCCATCATTAGAAACAAGCGTGAACAATTTTGAGTCGTTGTGTGTAAACGATTACAACTGTGTTGTAGTTGTGTTTAACTTTTGCTGCCGGTGTTTACCGTTTTGTTTACCGTTTTGCAACACAAGTGCATCCTTAGTGCGAAATGTGTTTTAGTGAGTGATAATGTGTTTAGAGTTTTGCAAAAAGAGTGATTGATTTGACAAATGTGTTTGATTTGAAAATGATGTTTAGTGTTTTAGCAATTCAGAAAAACTGTAAATTAAAATTATGTAAACAGTTAAAGGGTTAGTTCACCTCAAAATTCTCTCATTATTTACTTACCCTCATGATATCACAGGTGTGTATGTCTTTCTTTCTCCACCAGGAAAGATCTGAAGAAAAATATCTATGGTGGATGATGATTTGACTTTTGAAGCCTCAAAAATCACAGATAGCATAACCATCATCCATATGACACCAGCTGTTCAATTAATCTCTTCAAAAGCGATACGATCGCTTTTGGTGCAAAAAAAAAAGTACAATATTAAAATACTTTTTAACTATAATCCAACGCTTCCGGTAGCTTCACGAGAGGGTGGACATCACGGAGTCTTTCATGACGGATTTGCATTGCCATGTTACAGAAGTAATCTCACATTCTCCTCTCGGACATCCAGGATAAGCACACAAACACACCATTTTGAGTAAAGAAACAGATAAATACAGATCTAAACCAAAACCAACTAAGCTTCTGTACAGTGTTCCTCCTACTCAGGGGCGAAAATTTCATCAAAATGTTGGGGGGGACAATAAACATAACAATTCTCAAGAGCCATTTTTGAAGGGGACACCAATAATACAGGCAAAATTGTACTTGCAAGGATACGTGTACACCGAGGAAATCCTTACTACTATTATTAGTGTAGCATGGAGACCGTTCCATTATCCTTCTTCTCAAAGTTTCTTTCTGGTTTAATGAAAAAGCTGACTAAATTGACCAAAACATTCTTCAAAACCATAAATCTTTTGTAAATAAGTTGTTTACACAATCAAGCCACCAAAATACAATGGAACTTGAACTTAACTTCAACTTTTATTTATTTATATATCACATTTAATAGCAACGTTGTTGCTTCACTGTTATAATTAAAACATACATAAAAACATTTACCATGCCTAGCAAATGAAGGCATGACTACACTCGTAGACATATACCCTCACACAACAGTATAGATGAGAAAGAGGGGAAAAAAACTAAATAAAAATAAGTTATTACTTCAGTTAACAAATACCCTTAACTAAAAGCTAAGTTAAAATTATATGTTTTCAACTTAAATTTAAAAGTAATGAAAAACGTCAATATTGTGAAAAAGTGTCCCCATATAAAATAAATAAAATGATTTACATCACTTAATATTAACTTCTTGTTTATTAAACTTGTATAAAATCAAAATCACATTTGTTATCATGCTGATATCTGGAGAAAAACTGCACTCTTCGTTTGATATTATATTAGATAAACTATATTAAATGATATAAACCGACTAAATCACAGTGAAAGCGTTAAAATCTAAATGCGCACCCGGACTAGTCTAATCTACAAGACTAATGTTACATCACGTAGTGTATGCGTACACTCTATGGGTGTGTGTGTGTGTGAGTGGGGATATTCTACTGTATTAAACAATCTAGGTAAACGCATCCTCTATGGCATGGTGTTGCCCTCAGGCAACAAACTACCTTTTTGGACCTCACACTGCCCCTTTAATTTTTTTTATAAAAAAAAAAAAAAAAGTATAATATCACCTGATATGTCTGTCCAATCAAATGAGGGGCTAAAGTGGTTGTGGCCTTTTGTTTGGGGGTGGGGCAGTCCTTTCTGGAAGCAAAGTCGCATGGGACACAGTGCCACCAATTGGTAAGATCAATTTCACTTTTTAACATGTTTAAATTTAAATAACTTTATATAAAAAAAATATATGTATGTGCATCAGTATGTAAAGAAGTATGTTTGATTGTTTAAAGACATATTTAGATTTTATTTATATACTAAAACTGTGTTTTTTTGTTCGTTGCCTCAGGGCAACATTGTGCAGTTAGACCACTTTTTTTTTCAGGCAATATGCTAAAGTGGGGAGATGTGATTGGATGCAAAATTAGGACCACATGGTGCATTCAAGCCCTCCTGGGAAGCTCTGTGAATGCATATTATATGTGCAATTAATGTTTTTTTATTATTATTATTTTTATTATTATTATTTTTATGTTGCAACAGAGAATTATGGAAAATGTAGTTTGGTCACTCAAGCCTATCATCTCATAATCTGGCTAAATGAGTAGGCCTAGTGTTTTCTGGCAAGCTTTATCTCTCTTCTTTATTAACAGTACACATAATGTGTACAAATTACACTGAACAGTCAGCATTAAGAAATACATTTTTCATGATCAGTGTTTTTACTATCTACTGATACTTGCAGGAAATGGACACAAGAAAATTTTACGGGCGGAAGGAACATGATCGAGCAGTTAGGGTCATTCCTTCTGACAGTGAGGACAGTGAGCTTGAGGAGAGTGACAATGAGGACAGTGAGGTTGAGGAGAGTCAGGAAGACAGGATCACTGAATCAGGTTTGAGAGGCAGTTTGGAGGTCAGGGGTCAGTTAGGGGTCAGTCAGCAAAGTAACGTGTGTGCGTGCATGGATGTGTATGTGTGATGTGTGCGTGTTTGTTTGCATGCATGTCATTGTATGATGAAGGGTATATGACACACACGCTTCCTGCTGTCTTTTTTAGGAGAATGCCTGTCTGTTGACAATGACACGGAGTCTGAGGATGAAGATGAAGCTGTAGAAGAGGTTGATGTTCCACGCCTACCCCGGTGGAGAACGCCCCACAATGCACACTTCAATGATTACCCAGAATGGCAGGACCTGCTTCCAAGATCTGATGATATCATGTCCCCCCTCCAGTACTTCAAGCTGTTTTTCTCTGAAGACATTCTGGAAGTTATTGTAGAGCAGTCAAATCTGTATGCGATACAACATGATGCAAACAAGCCGCTTAACCTCACCATAAAAGAATTGGAGCAGTTCCTGGAGATTGTGGTGTACATGTCATTGTTTGGTTTACCAGGCACCCGCATGTTTTGGAACAAAGCCTGCAGAGTGTCCCAAGTAGCTGACACTATGACACTGAATAGATGGGAGGCTATCAAAAAATACCTGCACTTTAATAACAATGAAGAGAGACAGGAGGATAATAATGATCCACTCCACAAGATCCGACCACTGGTTACTCATCTAACCTCAAAACTGACATCAATCCCAATGAGTGAGAAGCTGGCTGTTGATGAGCAGATGGTCCCATTCAAGGGAAGAAACCGATTGAAGCAATACCTGCCATCAAAACCAAAGAAATGGGGCTACAAGATTCTCGTCTTGGCTGGCTCTGATGGTGTCCCGTACAACTTGGAAATCTACACAGGGAGAGTTGTACAACCCCTGAGCTAGCAGATGTGGGAGCAAGTGGCAATGTTGTCCTCCGCCTGGCCCAGCCTATACCCAAGCAAAAGAACTACAAGCTTTTCTTCGACAACTGGTTTACTGAGTGTCCCTCTTGTGCTTACACTGGCTCAGCAGGGAATTCACTGCACTGGTACTGTTCGTGGCAACAGACTACCAGGCGTCAACTTGATGTGCGATGCTGAGCTGAAAAGAGCGGGACGTGGATCTTTTGAACAGAAGATGGCCACGGTGAGAGAAACCACCTTGTATGCTGTAAAGTGGTACGATAATCGCTCAGTGACCCTTCTCAGTGATTACACTGGAGCCCACCCAGTCACCGAGGTTGACAGGTGGGATCGCAAGCAAAGAATTATCACCAAAGTCCCCTGCCCTGCTGTGGTGAAAGAATACAACAAGAATATGTGTGGGGTGGATCTGCTTGACTCACTGCTTGCACTGTATCGGATCAAAATCAGATCAAAGAGGTGGTACCACCGGCTGGTGTTCCACTTTCTGGATATGATCATCGTGACCACATGGCTGCTCTACCGAAGAGATTGTGAATGTACTGACATGAGAAAGGATGAACATATGAAGCTGTATACCTTCAAATCCTATATTGCTGAAGCCCTATGCAAAAGTGGAAAGAGCCTGGAGTGCAAGAAATGTCGCCCCTGTTCCACAATTGCTGGTGAGTATGAGGAAAAGAGGATGCCACAGCCCACTGGGATTATGGCTGAAAAGAAGGGGAGATGCAAGGTACCAGGGTGCACAGGTACACCAAAAGCCAAGTGCCGGAAATGTGATGTTCACCTCTGTTTTACATCCACCAGCAACTGCTTTCTGAGGTTTCACACAGAATAGGAAATCATATGCTTTGTCAAAAAGAGAAGCACTGATTCAAACAATATCCAATAAACCACACAAACACATATTCACACACACACATACACACACAGTCATTCGGATGTTGGTTAATATGTTTATATGAAATGTAAGAAACATTTATACATGAGGTGTTGTAATTAGTAGTAGTTTGTTTATTTGATTGTTCATTGTTTTTTTGATTGGTTGGAACCATTTGTTATTGATGTTTGTCAAAATAAAACGTGTTCTAATGAATATATTACATGTTTTCCTTATTCCACTCCATATAGAAAACCTTGGTGTTTTAGTACCCTCGTAGCACATTGTTGCCCTGAGGCAACAAACCAATATTTTGTTCAGGGGTGGATGGGGGGGGGGGGGGGGGGTCACATTTTATGATGGATATATTATCAGGGACCCCCAAGCTCCCAAAAAATGGGGTAACATATTTTTTTCCCCCCCAAAATAAAAAGTCATGCCATAGAGGGTGAACATATGAAGCTGTATACCTTCAACGTTTGATTGTAACATTAAACGTTATAATCGCTAACATAGCAGACTGCATCAGTGACAAAAGTACATTGGTACACAATCATATATTTGTTTTTTGACATGATTTATTAATGACTCAGCATCATCTATATTAAAGAGAAAATAATCACTTCATCTGATGTTTAAAGTGAATAAAATAACATTGACTTACTGGAGTTCCACAACTACTCAAAAACTTTGTTCTTCTCTCCCGCCACCGGAATGTGTGTGTGTTGGTGGTGAGGTAAAAGGGGCGAAGGCAGTGGACCAAAGCACTGTGAGGCAAGGGAGGGGGGACTCAAAATGTTTAAAACGTTTTTTTGTTGTTGCCCCGTTTGCATTTGTATTATTTTATTTCTTAAACAATTATTTTAAGAATATATCATTATATTATTTACATTACACATATTTTAATTATATTTTAGGGGGGGACAACCCTCAGACCCCTCGCAATTTCCACCTATGCTCCTACTCACTTGAAACATGTGTTCCAAGTTCTCGGGTGTTCCACATGCCTTTGCGATTACCTCACATGCGCATACTGTTGCTGACCGGAAGTGATGATTTAGAGCAGGGGTGCGCCCAATACGTCGATCGTGATTTACCAGTCGATCGCAAAAGCAATGCTGGTAGATCGCACAAAAATTAAATGTACTTTCGTTAAATTTGAATAAAAATAAATATAATGTCTGATTCCATTCAGTTTTGCCTAATCCGGGCAGTAGCATCGCAATTTCGCGCTCTGTTCTCAGAAGTCCTTGGAAGGCGCTTATGCGCAAACCTAGTTGTCATGGCAACTGAATAAACAAAACCTCGCCTGGTCAATATTTACTCGTCATCAGAATAAGGTAAATGCTCTGGCTATTGTAATCTATTGTGCTGTAGGTGTTTTGGGTTTAGTTTTAAAACTGAATGATATCAACATTGAACATTATTATATATTTTTTTATTAATTAGAAGATGAATTCCATGTAGGGATACATGCAGTAGTCCCAACAAGCATTTTCTTATTTTAAATGAAACTGTGTTTTTTAGTTGGTAGATCTTATTGAGTTGGTCATTTAAAAGTAGATCATCACACAAAAATTGTGGGCACCCCTGATTTAGAGTAAAAAAAAAGTACTTACATATTGATCTTTTTCACACCAAAAGCAATCATGTCACTTTAGGAGACATTAACTTAACCGCTGGAGTCGTATCGATGACGTTTATGCTGGCAATCTGTGATTTTTGGAGCGTCAAAAGTCGGATCACCATCCATTTGCATTTTAAAGACTTACTGATCTAAGATATTTTTCTAATTTTCTTCAAACATGTTCTGGTGAAGAAAGAAATTCAAACACAGCTGGAATATCATGAGGGTGAGTAAATTATGAATTTTCATCATTTTTCATCATTTTTGGGTGAACTATCCCTTTAATATAATAGCACATCTTATCTGACAGACTGAAATGGAGACATTTTAGTGGTGCTTTTTGAGGCATGGATCACTACTATTTTTGCTCATGATAGAGTTGGGCATTTAAACACACTCCAAACTGAAGTGTTAAACTTGAGTGAATACCTCATCCTGCACTGATTGCTCTACAGACTTGAACGTTATCTCAAAGTGTCCAGGTTGTTGAGTAGAGTTGAGAATGAAGTCCCAAGCCATATCAAAGAACCAGAATATTGGAGACTAAGGGTGGGTTATTTTGAATTGAAACCCGCTAGAAACCACCAAGGCACCCTAGCAACCACAAAGCAATGCACTAAAAACCTCTCAGAATACCTTAGCCAAAGTGTTTTCACTGTCTTGTATATAAAAAGTGATTGGGTTATATTTTTACCTGTATGGCGGGACTTCTTTTCTACATCCATTGACCGTTGGCTGCTGTTGGGCATTCCAGTTTCTCCCATTCATTTTAATAGAAGTAGCCAATCTCTACTAAATAGTCATGGACCTTAGCAAACACATTGCAATGCCCTGACAACCAAGCTGCAACACTCTAGCACTGTGGTGGAGAGATTTGCACAGGCAAGTATATGTATTTTAGTTGCCTAAATTATTTTATTTTACTCTTATACATTTTTGTAAAACTTTTAACCTAAATTGACATACATTACAATTACAAATACTGCAACAGTGATACTGCAACATAAATTAATACAAACCAGAAGCTCTCATTTTAGACTGTCAGACTCTCTCTTTAACTTATTTCTCCATCACCCTATTTCTCTCTCTCTCCCTCTCTCTCAACCCTTTGTTCTTATATCTTTCATCTATTTGCAACTTTCCATATCACGCTTGAGTACAGTGGGAAACATGGAGTGGCTGCTCAACCTTACCAGAGTCTGACACATTTACATTAGTATAGTTAGCCATGTTCTCCATGCCAACAACCTCTTTAATTACAGTGAAGCCCCCTGGTACCAGACCCCACCCCCCCTCCCAATCATATTCAGCCCACACACACACACACACATACACTCACTCATCATTGTCAATGCGAGGAGCATGCCAATTTTATGACCTACAGTTCAGAACTTGTTTTTCTGCTGTTGATTTCATCTCTATTTTCATTTATTGATTTTTTTGTTCCACAATAAAATATCATCCACTAAAACAGACATGTCAATTCATGTCATGTCTGTCCTGACCCTCCAGTATCTGTCAGGTCTTCAGGCTCAGTGGTGGTGGTTAGCTGTATTAAGCAGAGCAGTCTAGCCCTCCATCTGTCCACCCACCTCTACAGAGAGACAGATTAGCAGTGGCATGACCACTGACTCAATGTTTACCCCTTTCCCTCCAAATCTACAATATTGATACTACCCACACACAGGAAATAGATTCTTGCCCCTGTAGTAAAAGGCGAACAAAACTCATTTGACATGAACTACTAATCGGATCTCTCTGCCCCCTGTGGCATAGATTGCTAATCACTCAGTCATTTGCTTGTCATACCGAATTGGAAAATGACATTGAGATAGCTCAAAGGCTGTTGACTCACAATTAGGGGTGGGAATCAGCAGGGACCTGGCAATACAATATTATATCAATATCTGGGTCACAATACAAATTTATTGCATATTTTCTGTTTAGTACTTATTAGCATAGATTCGTATAGTATTTGTATAGCCAGAGGAGGTTTCTCCCAAGGTTTTTGTTCCTTGTCACAGTTGACTTTGGCTTGTTCACTAGGAACTTTAAGATATTTAAATCATGACAGGATTATTTTCTGTAAAATGTTCAGATTTTCTGTAAACGGAGCCAAATGGTGCCGAACAGGTGGCAAAAAGCTGAAAAGGGCTGCCACGTTATGCTGAACGGTCCGCGACTGGCTGAAGTGGGCCACAAAACGGCGTATGCGATATGCTGAAAAATCTGAAAAATAAAAATGATTACCAAAAAACTAAAAATGTTGATCCTATCCATGAGAATATTGGTATTGTCACGATCCCCTGTTGTCTGCCCGGTGTTTTACTTGTCAACTGTCATAAACTATGCTTCCCATAATTCCCTGCCCTCATCATTGCCTGTCATTCATTGTTCTCATCTGTGTCTCGTTTGATCATCACTCTCCCTGTGTACTTAAACCCCGTTGTTTGTTCAGTCCCGGTCGGTCGTTGAATGTAGATGTTTGGATTTGTTTGTTCATATGTAATGTTACCTTTGCCCTCCATGGATGTTTCTCCAGCCTGTGTACTCTTTGGATGTTTTTCGTGTTTTCGTTTTGTTTTCCCATCGTGGATGTTTCATTTGTTCCAGCCTTGTTTGTCTTTATCATTTTCAATAAAAAACGCATTTAGATCCTCACCCCTCTTCTGACTTCACCTGCCTTCATAACAGGTATAGTGTCATTAGGGTAAAATATTAAAATATTTTGAAATATAGACTCCCCCACTCACAATTATAATATTTTATATAATACATGTCCAATATATACAACATGGTAAAGGCATTAAAACCATTCAAAACAGTCATAACAGAGAAATGTTTACCAGTCACATCTCTCTCTCTCTCTCTCTCTCTCTCTCTCTCTCTCTCTCTCCCCTCACTCTCAACCTTTTGTTCTTATATCTTTCATCTATGTGCAAATTTCCATATCACGCTTGAGTACAGTGGGAAACATGGAGTGGCTGCTAAACCTTACCAGAATCTGGCACATTTACATGGCAGTATAGTTTGCCCTGTTCTCCATGCCAACAACCTCTTTAATTACAGTGAAGCCCCCTGGTACCAGACCCCACCCAAATCATATTCAACCCACACACACACACACACGCACGAGGAACATGCAGACCAGAGGGGGCTGTAGAGTGTGTGATTCGATTGACCCAGATCTTCAAGTGCAAATGAGAGAGTGAGAGAGAGAGAGAGAGAGAGAGAGAGAGAGAGAGAGAGAGAGAGAGAGCGAGAGAGAGAAGTAAAACCAAAGCAAATTGGAATCCTCACCAAATACAGGCTCAGTGATAACAGTCTGGCCATAGAAAAAGGCAGACACAGACAAACATGGCTTCCAAAGGAAGAATGAGTCTGTGCTCTCTGTGACACTGGTGAGGTCAAGACAGAGACACACTTTCTCCTTCACTATGAGAAAACGTCTCGGGTTATGACTATAACCCTTGTTCCCTGAGAAGGGAACGAGACACTGCGTCGTTGAAAACGACTCTTTGGGGAACGCTCCTTAGCGTGCGCCTCTGAAGTATGAATGAAACTATTCCAATCTTGATTGGTGTTGCGTCATGGCGTAACATGTGGCGGCATAACCGGATGCATAAAAGTGGCGCCGGCACACATACACATTAGCCTAGCGATGAAGCAAGCCGCTCTCAGGCCTTGAGGGCGTGGCAGGGCGGCGCAGTGTCTCGTTCCCTTCTCAGGGAACAAGGGTTATAGTCATAACCGAGGCGTTCCCTTCGAGGGAACTTCGCACTGCGTCGTTGAAGCGACTCTTTGAGGAGCGAATGCCCACTAGGCCACGCGCCGAAAAAGGCCTGCCCTAGGGTGAAACTGAACTCAGGCACTCAGCTAGGGCGAGAGCACACGTCGCCAGGCGTACTAGGGAGGTGCAGACTGTAAAACCTGATGAAAGTGTCTGGGGTAGCCCAACCGGCTGCCTCACAGATCTCCTGGAGGGGTACTCCCGATAAAGAGAGCCCTAGAGGACACCATGCCTCTAGTTGAATGAGCCCTCACGGCCAAAGGTGAAGGCAAATTATGCACCTTGTAGGCGAGATAATAGCCTGAACAATCCAATTACTAATGGTTTGTTTGAGGGCAGGAGCCCCTTCTTAGGTGACCCAAAACACACTAACAGTTGGTCCGACCTCCTCCAAGAAGAGGACCTCTCGAGGTAAGCAGCTCAAAGCTCTGACAGGGCAGAGCAAATGGAGCCTCTCTTCTTCTGCCGACACATGAGGTGGAGGATGAAAAGCCTGCAGGACCGTGGGCACGTGCCGTGTTAGGCGGCACCTTAGGCACATAGCCAGGTCTCGGTGTAAAATGGCTTTAACTCCGCCAGGGGCAAACTCCAAGCAAGCTGGCGTCACTGCCAGGGCTTGAAGATCACCCACCCTCTTTAGAGGTAATAGCTAAGAGAAAAGCCATCTTGAGCGTCAGGTCCTTGGGTGAAGCCGACTGAAGGGGTTCGAAGGGGGCCAGGGATAACCCGTCGAGAACCACCGCCAGGTCCCAGGCAGGAACCCTGGACCTGGTTGTCGAGTCTCATCCTCCATGTACCCGCGGAGAAAGCGAATGACCAGCTGGTGCCTCCCCAGAGGCCCATCACTCAGTGGTGCATGGAGCAGCCGAAATGGCAGCCACGTACACCTTGAGTGTGGAAGGGGAGAGACCACAGAAAGCGATCTTGAAGAAACTCCAGAACTGAAGCCACCGGGCAGTTAACTGGATCTACTTCATGTTCTCTACACCAAGTGGAGAACACATTCCACTTGAGGCCATATAATCTCCTAGTAGGCGGAGCCCTAGAGCTAAGTATGGTTTCAACCACCCCAGCTGATAGACCAGCATTTGGGTACTGAACCCCTCAGGGGCCAGACCCACAGTTTCCACAGCTCTGGGCGAGGGTGGAAGACTGTGCCCCCGCCTGAGACAACAGATCCCTCCTCAGAGGAATCTGCCATGGCGGAGCTATCAGGAGTGAAATTATGTCTGAGAACCATACTCGGGCGGCCACATGGGGGCAACCAGAAGTAGACTGATGCCCTCTTGGCGGACCCTTTCCAGGACTCCGGGAGCAGAGCGTCGGGAAATCGTGCAAGCTGAAGCCTCGGCCAAGCCTGTACCATGGCGTCCAACCCCAGTGGGGCTGGATGTGAGAGGGAGAACCAAAGTGGACAGTGGGGCGTCTCTCGAGGCGCGAACAGATCCACTTCTGATGGTCCAAATTTGTCCCATATCAACTTCACCACCTCTGGATGAAGTCTCCATTCCCGGGCCTCAGCCCCTGCCTCGACAGGATGTCTGCTCCCTGATTCTGAACCCCGGAATATACATTGCTCTGATAGACAGTATTTTCCCTTGGGACCAAAGAATTATCTGATCGCCAGTCTGCACAGAGGCGCGATCTGAGTCCTCCTTGTCGGTTCAGATAAGCTACCACTGATGTATTGTCGAGCGTGCTAGGACATGGTAACCCTTGATGTCTGGAAGGAAGCTCCTCAGAGCCCTGAACACAGCCAACATCTCTAGACAGTTTATGTGCCAAGAATGATGATGGTCCTGCCACAGACCCCTGGCAAGCGGCCGTCCATGACCGCGCCCAGCCAGTGAGGGAGCGTCTGTCGAAGCGGTTTTCGGCGACATGGCGCTCCCAACACTAGCCCTTGGGACAGGAACCAAGGTTTCTTCCATATTAGCAGAGAGCGAAGGCACCTGCGGCGTTACTCTGATTATCACGAAATGGATTCCGCTGGGAAAACCCTTGGCTTTCAGCCACCACTGGAGGGGCCTCATGTGTAGAAGGCCCAGCGGTACAATGTTGGATGCCGCTGCCATGAGGCCCAGCAGTCTTTGAAATTGCTTTACAGTGATGGCCTGGCCTAGCTTTAACCCGGACACCATCGCCATAAGGGACTCGATCGTGCAGGAGACATGCGTGCCTGCATCGTAACAGAGTTCCACACAGCGCCAAAGCGTTGTGCACTGGGATGGTTGTAACACACTCTTTTTGTGTTGAGTCTCAACCCCAAACTTCGAATGTGGCCAAGAGCGACATCTCGATGCCGAACCGCCATTTCTCGAGACTGGGCCAGAATGAGCCAGTCGTCGATATAATTCAGTATCACGGATGCCCTGAAGTCTCAGTGGAGCAAGAGCTGCATCCATACATTTGGTGAATGTGTGGGGAGATAGTGCTAGGCGAGCGGAAGAACCCGATATTGGTAAGCTTAAGCCCCGGCGAACCTCAGGAACCTCCTGTGACATGGAAGGATGGATACATGAAAATAGGCATCTTTTAGATCTATCGTGACAAACCAGTCCTCGGATCTGATCTGACTCACGATGACAGGAATAGTAAGCATTTTGAACCTGAACCTCCTCAGAGACCGGTTCAAAACTCTGAGATCTAAAATCGGCCTCAACCCCCATCCTTTTTGGAACTATAAAGTACCGGCTGTAAAGACCGGACTCCCTGTCTGAATGATGAACACGTTCTATGGCCTCCTTCAGCAGCAGAGATTGCACTTCTTGTTCCATCACCTGAGCCTGCTCGGAACCACTGTAGTCTGCACCACCCCAGAGAATTTGGAGGCGGTGCCGAACTGCAGTCTGTACCCTGAATTTATTATATGCAGGACCCATGCAGATATGTTGGGAAGATGATTCCATGCCTCTACAAAATCTACTAAGGGAACCAGCCTCTCGAGGCTGGTCTCGAGTATTTTAGAGCACTGTTCTCGACTTCCTGAAGCGGGATACCGGCAGGATTTGGTCGATACAGTGCTTGTGACCCTAATTGATGTGTGTTTTTTATTTTTTGGCCTGAAGCGACGCGGTGTGCTTTAAGCTGGAGATTGGTGTGGCCCGGCGTCAGAGGCGGGGAAACCAACACCGATTTCCTGAGGACTCGCTCTTGAGAACAACCTCGGTTGCTCTGCAGCGAGGGCAACCCTCCGAGGTTCTAACACCCGGTTAGGACCTCTTCCCAGCCCTCCTAGCCTTAGGGCGTCCCTCAGGTCGGCCCCTGGCTGGAGGGCTTCACTGAGGCGTTCCTCTGTTGCCAAGCTCCTGGAGGAGGGCTCTAGAGGAAGCAGCTCTCCCTTTGCTCAGCTGGTCGCGAGGAGCTGACTGAAAGCTGGGGCTGATGTGTTTGCCCCACCCTACTTGACTTAGACTTGGATTCACGGGGAGAAACTGCTTGAGCGCCGCAGATTGTTTCCTACGCCTCTTGAAACCTGTCGGCGACCCGATGTAGCGGCGTCGCCGAACAGGCCAGAGAGCGAGGCGGGGCATCAAGCAAAAAAGCTCTGTCTTTTCTTTTATTCCCGATAAATTTAGCCACAGATGCCTCTCCGTGGTCACCATAGCTGCCATAGAGCGGCCAATAGCGCGGGCGTCTCTTTAGTTGCCGGAGAGACAGATCTGCGGCTCTCGCGCAACTCAGCGATATCTTCGGAGTTGGCCCCTCCCCTCGTCTAAGTCTTTCAGGAGATCGGCCTGATGCGCCTGCAAAATGCGCCATTGAGTGCAGGCACGAACCAGCCCGACCTGCCGCCATGTAAGCCCTGCTTATTAATGCAGATGTATCTCTGCAGGGCTTACTAGGCAGCGCCCGGGGTTTTAAGGGAAGATGCCGACTCAGGAGAGAGGTAACCGGCTAAAGCCTCCTCCACACCAGGCATCTTCCCATAGCCCATATCCGTGCCCCTAAAGCGTCAGCTGTGTCGACCACACTGGGGGTGGAGACACGGGACGAATGTGGTTTATCCCACGATCTCGAGATCTCTTTGTGGAGATCGGGGAAAAGCAGCAAACCCGAGCTGGGGTTGTGGCGCGTGCTGCAGGAAGCGCTTCGTCTAATTTGCTTCCGGCGTGCGTTCCTGCTCATTTTGTGGCCAGCTAATGTTAAGTCTGGCCACAGCACGCGTCACAACCTGAATCAACTCCTCAAAAGCCTGGCCGAAAACCGGCGTGCTTGGCTGCTCGCGATTAGATCGCATCAATGCTGAGCATTTCCACTTCCTCGGAAGCAGAGAGCTCGAGCATTGGGACCTGATCGTGGGCAGAAGAAGCGCGCAGCGGGCTTCTGCACCACTCACAGTAGGCTCGGGATCCTCAAATGAAGAATGAGAAAGTGCGCAGCAGTCTCATTCTCATCTGCAAGATCCGCTCGCGAACCCACGATCTCAATCGCCGCGCTGCCTCAACAGGCGCGGGACCAGGAGCCGTGGGGAGCGAGCCTGACCGTGCTCATCAAAGCACGCCAACCGGGGCGCCAGCACTCTCATGGGTAGTGCTTCACAACTTACACAGGCAGATCCCTCGAGAGCTGCCTGTGCGTGCTACGCTCCCAAACAGTTCACACACAAATGCGTGCGTGTCCCTACCCGTAATAAAACGAGGGCAGGGGTGCACGCACTTCTTGAACTGCTTGGTGGCCATAATTCTTTTAAATAGGACAAACAACACCAAATAAGACAAACAATATACATAGAAGCTTGCTGAAGAGCGAAAGCTAATGTGTATGTGTGCCGGCGTCACTTTTATGCATCCGGTTATGCCGTCACATGTTACGTCATGACGCAACACCAATCAAGATTGGAATAGTTTCATTCATACTTCAGAGGCGCACGCTAAGGAGCGTTCCCCAAAGAGTCGTTTTCAACGACGCAGTGCGAGTTCCCTCGGAAGGGAACTATAGAGACGAGAGAGAGAAATATTTTGACAAACTCTCAAACCTCATGCCACAGTTTTCCAGTTCAGCAGAAACAGATCAATGCAGGTGTTACTGGGGGAGGACAATCATGCATCATTTGCAGCTAAATTCATTTTTGAAGTGCACACCTCAGAAACAAATTACTGAATTAATGTACTTCATTCACAGTATTTTATTTATTTATTTTTCTATGTTCATAATGTCTTGTTAAATGTTTACTTTATTTCATATTGTATAGTGAATATTGTTATTATAGTTTTTACATTCATTACCTGGCACCTTATTTTAATTATATTTTATTGTCATTTGTAAATGTTTTGTTATTATTATTTGTCTCGTCATAATTTGTTGTGTATTAATGCTTTGGCAATATTATATGTAAACACAATCATGCTAATAAAGTACTTTGAATTGAGAGAGAGAGAGAGAGAGAGAGAGAGAGAGAGAGAGTGAAGAGGAATAGAAAGAGATGGAAGTGAGGAAGACTGAGAGAATTATGGGGTAGACTCATAAAGAGACTAATTTAAAGCTCAGTGGGGCGTCCGTGTTCTAAAAACTGAGCAGATTTACTGAAGGTCAGTGTCTATTGGCCAGATTGAAAGAGCTGTTTCAGCTGCATCCAAAGAGACACTTTACACATGTTTTTACTCTGTTTTTTCAGCAGCAATCAGATCCTCTCAGACGCTATTTAATCCTCTCATTAATTTTCCATTTGCATTCACCTAAGATGAACAGTAGAATATGGTGAATACTTGAAAGTCATTTAGCTGTTCACTGTTGTTGGGTTGAGAAATCTATTTATGTGAGAGAGACAATTCAGCTGTTGAGTCCCCTGTTAGGGAAACAGTCCAGTTCTTTTCCTTCGCTTTTCATTTTGCAAATCAGCCCATTTATGACAAGTTTTACTGACCTTACCTGACCTCTGGGTTTTGATCAAATGTTTCTAATAAAAAGAAAACAGGTAAAAAAATCTATAATAATAAAAGGATCTTTTAAGGATCTTTACATTGTACACACATTTAAAAGCACAAATGATCTCCGCCAAACAGCGTAATGCATACCAAAAAATCTCACATGTGTTTCTCTAGTTTCAGAAGAAATCTCAACAACGTCATAAACACACACACACACATTGGTAACCCTACCTCTAAACAAAACCCCCACAAAAAACTATCAGCATTTTTACATTTTCAATAAAACATAATTTAGTATGTTTTTTTTAAGCGATTTGAATTATGGGCACACTAAAAATGTCCTCATAAACCACAAATATACCCTAATACCCTTGGAATTACCAGTTTGTAACCTAAACACACACACACACACACACACACACACACACACACACACACACACACACACACACACACACACACACACACACAAACAATAGAAACAAACAAATGGTTACTATGCTGTGCTACATTTCAAGCAGTAATAAGTTCACTTACTTAATAATTTTTTTTATCTATCCAAGATGCACCAAAGAAAGGTGTCTAATGTGCATTCAAAACAAAACTAAACAAAAAACACTAAATGAAACATAAAAACCAAAACAAAATAAAACAAATGTTAACAATGAAAATTCATGGAGAAATAAGTCACAGTTCACTTGCTAAAATCCCCTTATCTATGCAAGATACACAAAAGAAAGTTGACTAATGTGCATACAAAACAAAACAAAGCAGAAAGTATGAAACAAAACAAAAACAAAGAACACGAAATGAAATGAAATGAAATGAAAATCAAAAAACAAAAACAAATGTTAACAAAGCTGTGCTAAAACACAATCATTAATAGGTCACAGTTTAATTGCTTAGGTATATTTTTGTATGAAATACTCCAAATAAAGATGACTAATGTGAATTGGTCATGCCTGATGAAACAGAGCCCTGAACAATCCAGTGGCATCAGGAACTGAGATAAAATGCTAAGATGTGAGAGGAAGTTCTTTGATCTCCTTCCCTTCAGGTCCTCTTTCGTGTTTTATGGGAGGCCAAAACTCTTGTAGTGCATGCATGTATTTGTATGTGTCTGTGTGAGTGTGTGCAGTTGTATAACTAGTTGTGTTCACGAGTGAATCCATTGCGCACACATGGCTGAGGGCAAGAAGGAATTACAGCAAGCTGGAAACAAAAGAAAGACTAAGTTTGGACTAATCTAAGGATGCTAAATGCAAAAACTACATAAAAAAAATCAACAGAGTTTTGTATGTGTGTGTGTGCTTGCACGTGTGTGTAACTCAGTTCCCTTTTGGTGTGCAGTGGCATTCAGGAAAGAGGATTATATTGCACAGTGTGAGGTGACAGTGGAGTGGGGATACACTTTTTGTTCTCAACAAGAGAATGTTTATGTGTGTGTGAGAAATAGAAAGAGAAAGAGAAAGGAGAGAAATTGATGCTAGCTTTGACTGCAGGAAATCTCACTCAATCTGTAGGGCCTGTGAGTCCCTGATAAAGATGAACACACACACTACACATCCTTGGTGAAAAAAGTAATTCCAACCCTTCCTGGAATGGTTGCTAGGGCTTTGCTAGGTTGTGTGGATGGTAGCTTGGTGATTTAAAAATAGCTCTGGTCCATCATTCAATAATTCTATGAAACGTATAATTCTATGAAAAGTATATTCTCAACAACCTGCATGATTTGATGTATCATTCAAAGTTTAATACTTGTCAAATATCCAACTGCTGCTGACAGCTCATGTAGTCAACACAATTCTGAATACTGCACTATGGAGAGCAATAATGAAGAATGGAATAAGTTTAGCAGGCCAAAGGGCTAACATTTTGTGTTATTTTCCAGCATACGACCCAACCTGATGAATCACAGATGCACATTGTAAAGATTAAAACTGTGAGATGAGGGAATAAAGTGAGAGACATTAGACAGACATTCAGACCCATAATGGCAGAGTTGATGAGGCTTAGCGTTAATGACGATGATGACGCTGGAGCAGAGACATGCAGGAGTGGCAAGACCACAGGGCTCGACACTTACTCCCAGCTGTGTAATTATTCTGCGTGCACACAAACCCCACAGCTCATTTAAAAGGACTGCCTGCTCAAAACTATAGACAACCAGTAAACTCACTGGTAGCTATCACTGGCAATCTTACGATTGGTATTGTTTGCATTAACTGTTATTAACATTACATTCTTATTTAATCGTGACAAACTATATACATCATAAGAAAGCTCTAATACTTCAGCTTTGATATTTACATTTATGCATTTGGCAGATGCTTTTATGGCACTATAACGTTGAATGTATGAGAATAAGCAGTGCTAAGCAGGCCACAAACAAACTCTCGTGCAGCGTGCGTGCGTGCGTTCTGTGTCGTCAGCAACAGGAAGTCCAATGACGTCCAGACTAGGACTTCCCCATCCCATAGTAGGATAAATTTTACAAAAATATATGGTTTGTCTATTATTTCCATGCAGTCTCTGGTATTTGTATATGATTATTGACAGTTCTGTGGCTGTAATTACAGAACACTGCCAATAATCTGCTTTCTGCCTCATTATAGCCTATGATTGGTACCCACATGAGATGATTAAAACACACCGCTTTAACAACTCGATTATGACTGGAAGTAAAATATATGCACAAGATAATGCTTATATTATAATGTTTATTATTCTGTATTTAGGTGCTAATGCTAACTGCTAATGCTATTTGGGGCCAGAATCAAAGACATGGTCTTGGAAAAGGATTCATATAACTAAGAGTTTTAAAATTATCATCCTCAAATTTGAAATAGATGACCATGTTTCTATGCATGAACAAGGTCAGTTATGTATTATTTCTTATAAATATATATGAAAAAAAAGAGCTGATCACTTTATGTAATAAAATGTAATAAACTTTTACAAAATGTCATGATTTTTACTTTTTATCAGCAAACTTCCATGTGTCTCATTCCAAAAGAGACCAAAATTATGCCTTTAATACCATGTGGGGATGAACTACAGGCATTGTATTTTGAGTATGTGCTTTAAAGGTTTTGCTCAAAATAAGGGTGCGCACGTTCACAGGTTGTTAATAACCCGTGACTCACTATAAAGCAGGGTACCATAACATCACAAGGGTGAGGTGACTAAACGAGGCGACCAAGTTTGACAGTCAAAAAATTTTGTGATTTTTCTTATTAGTTTATTATCCTGTGTTTAGTGGAAGGGAAAATATATCCCTCAAGTGGCCAATTATCCCGATAGCCATTTACAACTGCTATTATATATCCTTCTCAGTTGATTAATCTTTGCTTGCTTAAAAATGTTGCAATTTAAAGGGACAGTTCACTCAAGACCCATTATTTACTCATACTCTTGTAGTTCCAAACCAGTTAAATTTTTCTTTTGTGGAACACAAAAGGAGATTTTAGACAGCATCTTAGACTCCAATAACTTTCATTTGACCTTTTTTCCAAACAGTGAAAGTGAATGGTGACCGAGGCTGCCATTCTGCCTTAGATAGAAAGTAATATGCATTTTTAATGACACGAGGGTGTAAATCCCATGGCCCCCTTCAGCATATCATGGCCCACTTTGACATATCGCGGCCATGCTTCTTGGGAGGCCCACTGGGAAAAGTGTTCTCCCTATGGCCATTCCGCCTCTGATTCTTGTGGTACTTTTGTTTCATAATTGGTAATTTTTCACTTTTTTTTTTTTAGCTACTATGAAAGGGTCTCTATAATAAATATTTCAATTTATGTTGTGAACACTACTATGGAAATGTGAGATTCGAGAAGATTTATTGGTATTACTGGGGCTCTCCTGTTGGATTCGGACGGGGTAAATTTACCCATAGAGATATCCGTGGGACTATTGTTCATGAATGTTTAATGTGTTTCTATTCTCTTTGATTTAATAATTCTGTTAATTAAATCAAACTGAGGAAGTAGGAAGAAGCCCTGCTGCTCTTGCTGCTGCTGTTTTTGTTATTGTTGTTGTTTTTACATGTGTTTTACATGTAATTATTTTTACACATTATTAAAATTAATCTGAAGTCTTTTGATATATTTAAAGATTTTGGATCTATTATTAATGTTATTAATGTTTAATATGTTCCTGTGAGCTTCAAATATTTTCCTTTCTCTAAATAATGCATTAACTACTTTATTCTAATTACATTTTTTATTTAAATACAAGTGCATAAATTATATAATTAACACATATTTTCCTGTCAATTTTCCTATTCAGAAATTTACTGCACACAGTTCTGGAACAGCCAAAATCTACAGCTGTTGTGGGGGTGTGTGATCTCCAGCTGTGTGTGTTAGTTTTTGTGCATCACCGTGCCGCCCTTGACCTGACTGGACTGACGCCATGCTGTGGACGCTGCTCCTGGCTTTGATCCTGCTGCTGTTGCTCCAGGCTCAGCTGCTTGTTTGTCTACACGAACTCAGAGCCACCCTAACCGCTGTGACTTCGACGAACCCTTCTGGAACTTTCAATGCCATGGCTCTGCAACGTCTGCCAGGGGCCATCATCATCGGAGTGCGCAAGGGAGGCACCAGGGCCCTTTTAGAGATGCTCAACCTACACCCTGATGTGGAGGTAGCCAAGACAGAGATCCATTACTTCAACCAGGAGGAAAACTTTCGGAAAGGTCTAGACTGGTACCGTGCCCAAATGCCCATCACCCTCCCTGGGCAGCTGACTGTGGAAAAGACTCCTGGCTACTTTACAGCACCACCGGCCCCGAGAAGGATATGGGCCACAAATCCAGCAGTAAAACTGCTGCTAATTGTTCGTGACCCCGCGGAGAGGCTTGTGTCAGACTACACACAAGTTCTCCACAACCGAATTCAGCAAAATAAGCCATACCAGCCACTGGAAGAGATGTTACTATCACAAGGACACATCAACCCCAAATACAAGGCCCTTCAGCGAAGTTTCTACTACCAACACCTGGCCAGATGGATGGAGCTTTTTCCCAGGGAGCAAATCCACATTGTGGATGGAGAGGCACTGATCCAGAATCCTTTCCCTGAGCTCCAGAAAGCAGAGAAATTTTTGGAACTTCCACCTCGGATAAAGCCAGATAATTTCTACTTCAACGTCACAAAAGGTTTTTATTGTATGCTGTCTGAGGGACAAGACAAGTGCCTGGATGAGTCGAAAGGAAGACCACATGCACCTCTAAGCAATGAGGCATTCCAGAAACTCTGTAGATATCTACGAATACCCAACCAAATATTTTTCAAAATGGTGGGCCAGAGATTTGACTGGTGCTAAAGACAGCCAAAATTAATTGACATCAAATACACAGAGACTGAGAATGGGATTCATACTATTATTGGCAAACCAGTTCTCTGAAAAAATTTCAATTTTGCTATATAGTAATCGGATCAAAAGTGGCTGGATGACCAGATTGCTTGAGGGACAAACATAGGCTACAGTAAGTTTCCAGATGAGTGCCAAAAAATCTGCTGAAACTCTAGTACATAGACAGGTTGTCTTCTGTGGACAACAGAATAGTTACGCAGGACTTCACTGTTTGGATCACCTTTGTCGCCAAACATCTGATCTGTCAGTTCAAATGGAGATGCTGTGGATTTGTGGTGGAAAACAATGACTAGATTTCCATTCATTGAAGAGACTGAATTTGAAAGTCCAAATGGTGGACTTGGTTTTCTCTAATAGAAAAGAAAGACAGAATGTGGATAGACATAAAGGTTTGAATACTGCAAGAAAAAAACCTGAACTATATTACCAGTGCATAAAGTGGTGCTTGGAAGAATTAAAACAAATCGTCAGCTGTAATTATTCTCGTTTAAATATTTAATTCTCATGTTTAATATACTCATTTGTACTTCACTATTTTATTTTAATGTTCCAATAGAAATGTCTGTTTTTAAATTACTTGGTTCTTTAAATTAATGATATTTTTCATAATGTCATAAGTTAATGCACTACATTCTGTTTTCTATTCAATAAATAAATGTACAGAAATCATCTTACGTCCTTTCATGTAAAACACTGACACCATTTGATATTTTACACTCAGTTAATAACAAATTGTCACATGAGAATACCTGTGCCTATAATGTTTGAATTACCTTATGATGTCTCTTTTGAAAATGTCCTAACCCTAATTTCAGAATCCTTTTACACAAAAGAGATCTGGTGGAAAATGAGAGAGAGAGAGAGAGAGAGAGAGAGAGAGAGAGAGAGAGAGAGAGAGAGAGAGAGAGCACATAGAATGATTAATAAATGCAGCAAATGTTACTAAACATTAATTGTGTGAATTTCCTGACAAATTATGCCCTTTGGTAATTAGGTAGGCCTTTTGTTGTTTCTGCAGATAACAGGCAAGCCTACGTTTTCTGTAAACAAGTCCAATGTTCTATACTAGATAAACCACAAATAAGAAAGATATAGAAATAGAAGATATAAGAAATAGAAGATCCTCATTGCATGAAAATTATTTTAGTACATCCTGAAAGGAATTAATTACTGTAAGTCTTAATGCCATTTGAGCTGGTCAGCTAGGCCTGGGGTTTTCAAACTGGGGTCCAGGGGGCCCCAAAGGGGAGGCTAGGGTGTCTGTGGGAAAGGAGAAAAGGAGAGAAAGTAAATGTAATAAATAAATAAACATTTACCAAATGTAACATTATTACTGTTTCTGTTTAATTCTGTTTTTGAAATACTACAAATGAATATTCTTAAGGTCCAAAAAAAATTAAAAAAAGTTTTAGTTGATCGTTGCCTTAAGTTATACCATTGAGGATTTATTGTTTACCCAAGAGCTTTTACAAAAATCTTGGAATTTCAGTTTGGAGGATAAAAAAAAAAATTAAATAAAAAAAATTATATATATATATATATCTTAAGGTTTGTACATGGTTTGTACAATTATTATCATAGTGGGTCAAAAAAAGTAAATCAAAGTATATATTTTAAACACTTCTTTTGGCTTTAGCATAACGACAATTATTTAATTATTATTTAAAGCCAATCATCAATTATTTTGATAAAAACACCATATTGTTTTTTTATTATACCACAATTGCTAAATCTCTCAAACACTGTAAATGAATTTATATACATGACAATATTTAGCGACCTTTGTATTTAGGAAGGGGTACCTCTTAAGGAGATCATTATTTGGGGGTTCTTAGTTGGCAAACCCCTGAGCTAGTCAACGATCCTGGACATGTCATTCACAATAATGTCCGGAAGGTGGCAGTGTTTTGTATGTTATCTTTAACTGAAACGCTCAGCCGAGAGAGTGATGACAAGAGCTTTTTGAACGACATCAAAGTGTAAACGAAGTAATTTTCCACTTAAAAAAATCTATCTATCTATCTATCTATCTATCTATCTATCTATCTATCTATCTATCTATCTATCTATCTATCTATCTATCTATCTATCTATCTATCTATCTATCTATCTATCTATCTATCTATCTATCTATCTATCTATCTATCTATCTATCTATCGCCTGCCTGTTGTCTGACTATCCTATCAAAACCGAACCACCAGATGGCGCTCCCCCACACGCTTCCGTACGCATGCGTAGTCGCTTGCCTTCCCGTCCTCAAAACAATCATTGAAAACGAACAGCAACCCCAGTCGATTGCTGTTTTATCTTCAGGCCTTTATTTTCAACAAACCGAGGGCATCATGACAGAAATACGACACCGAGGAGCGACGGAAAAAGAGCTGCAGCACCAGCACTCGGAGGATAAGGTAAAGGAAAAAGAGAAAGATGGATGTTGTTATGGTAATCAGAAGCTACATGCTGTCTGTCTGCCATACATGGATAAAATATCTGCTGTGGTCGATGTTTTTGTATTACGCGTGTCTGTGACATGTCAGGTCCCAGGAAAGTAAAATCATTGGCTTTATGCGTTGATATAAAATTGTTTGATTAATAATCTTAGCTTCTAGCTATCCTTACTCTAAAATGATGTCTGTGTTCATGGGGTGAGTCAGAGCACCAGGGATCTGGAGATGATGTTCTTCCTGTGCTGTTATATATGTACTGAAGGTTTCCTGTCTATCCGAACAAAACACATTTTTCAGGCACCAGTGTATTTCTTGCAGTTGCCAGGTTATTGAAATGACATGACATGGCATGATCAATCCTTGCACTGTTCAGGGCAGTGAGGTTGAACTCGCAGCAGGGTTTAGGAGGTTTGAATCAACTGTGCTTTCACCTGAGTTCTGGAGTGCATGGACTAATCTTCATACTGGGTGGAAGATAAGGTAGAAATCATGGAGAATTGGGGAGATCTGGGCAGATGGGTGAGTGAACATTCAGATGTCAAGAAGAGCCTTTGTCTTATAACACAAGTACATTAGTTTAAATTTAAACTAAACCTTTTGGCAAGGTCACATTATAAAAATTAATCTTCTATAGGATACCAAATTAATGGTGCATTATTGTGAAGATCTCACAAATTCACACCAATGTGTCTGTACTGTTCTCTGGGTACCAAAGGGCAGGTTTTGTCAGTAGGACATGATTGTGTGTTTGAATGGACTATAATCTAAGGAATTCTTGTGTAAACCCTCTTATTCATAGGCTTTGTCCGCAAATGTTTTTAGTCAATAATTCCTGAGAATTTCCTCATTGGGTTGTGAGGTAGGGTAAATTTGTGGTTTCTCTTCAAAAGAAGAAAGAAACAGCCTTTTCTATCTTTAGGGTTGTAAAAGTCTCTCAGCCCACGCTGATGTGAAGAAAGAAAGAAAGAACCAAGTATAATTATAAGCTTGCTTGCTAGTGTAGTGGCAGGCTCTCTGTCAAGCCTGTGAGATCCACTTTGGCCATCTCAAACACCAAGGCATTTGCTTAACCTAATTTTTGATTATGCAATTTAAAAATTGTGCTGCCCTCATTCATATTTCTGCATTCAGACTTTAAAACAAAGCTGATCTTGTGCATGTCCACATAACCATGTTTTATTTCAGTACAGGCTAATTAAAAAAAAATGTTTTTTTAAACTACAGTTTTGCAGAATTATGTCCTATTTCTAGGGGTGCATCAAGGCAGATACCGATATTTTACCTGTTAGGTTAACTTTTTTGCTTTGGAATTAAGATTTGAAAATGTATAAAGATGACCAGGAGCATTTATTTGTTCTAACAATAAATAATTTCCATTGAACATGAATTGGATCTGTTAAACTCATGACAGGTCAACATTTTAAGAAAGCCGCTATGAAAGATAAATACAAGATAAACAAAAGATGAAATAAAAAATCTGAATAGGATTTCTTTTTGTAAATAATATTTTGCATTTCGAATCAGAAGAATCAGCTTTATTGCCAAGTATGCTTACACATACAAGGAATTTGTCTTGGTGACAGAAGCTTCCAGTGTACAACAATACAAACAATACCAAAACAGCAGCAAGACATGGGTAATTAAAACAAAAAACAAAAAAGAATACAATATAAATAGTTATACATATACGTACATACACTCACCTTCATACATACCCACATACACACACGTAGTGCAAATCTATTACAATCTGTTATATAAAGAACAAACATTTTCTGTTATATGCAGTGCATGTAATATAATGCAGAAGATGTAGGATATGCTAAATAATATAACTGACTAGGCTGTGCACGTAATTTTAGTATAGTTTTAATTGTTCATGTGATGTTTTTCCTGACGGTTCTGGTGCTCAGTGCTCTGTAGTGTCGGCCAGAAGGCAACAGTTCAAAAAGATAATGGGTTGGGTGAGTTGGGTCCAGAGTGATTTTACCAGCCCTTTTCCTCACTCTGGAAGTGTACAGTTCTTAAAGGGAGGACAAGGGTCTACCAATAATCCACTCAGCAGTCTAAACTGTCCTTGTAGTCTTCTGATGTCCGATTTCATGGCTGAATTGAATGTATTGGGTAATGGTGTCTTGAAGTTAGTAATCTTTTTCAGGCCTCTCCACACTGATGCATGTTCAAACTTGTTTTTAGCTTCTCAGAGTAGCTTCTTTTATCCCCTTTAATTTCCATATTCAGTGTGGTTTTGGCCTGATTATGCAAGATTTTACGAAGCTGTCTGAGTTTTCCTGTAAACCATGGTTTGTTTTTGTTGAATGTTAAATAAGTCCTAGTAGGAATGCACATATCCTAACAGAAACTGATATATGATGTCACAGTATCTGTGAGCTTCAAAAACACTCCAGTCAGTCTCTTGTATAACTTCACACAGTCTTTATGTTCTCACATAATACAATAATATAAACTAATTAATATTCCATGTAATGATCTACAGTAATTCAGTCTTTTTTGCAAAAACATGTTTGAAATGATTATCAGGACCCAGATGCAAAGCGTGTTTTATTGTGTTTTTTGTTTCTTTGAGAGAATTTTAGGAATTCATTTGGAATTAAAAACTGAATGAGACGAGGTGGAGCCCTGTAAATTGTATTACATTAGACTTAACTACACATTCATAATGTGACTGAGAAACACATTATGCTCATGTTGAGTTTAAAATGAAGTTGGTAAAATGTTCCAGAGAGACGTTAGACTATTGTTAGCAGTAGTCAGCAAACAGTGGCATCGTGGGTCTTCAGGATATGCCTTGCCTAAGCATCAAATAATATGAGACATAGATTTGTCTTGCAGTTGTGAATGACTTGAAAAAACACTTTAACAAATGGCTAATTTCAGTCATCTCAAATGTAGTCTGTAATTTTATTGCTGTTGCATTATTCAAGGAATTCCACGTTTCCAGATGGCCAACATGCATCAGCACTGCTGTCATCCAAATTCTGTGTCTCATACTCAGAGGTGAACATGGGACGAGTTTGGCAGGAAGACTGAAAATGTTTATCTTTTCCACCCTCTCTGTTTCTCTCAGGAAAAGTGGGATGTCCTCAGTTTCTGTTTATCTATTTGCTTGGCTGGGAAGGAGGAGGGTATTTTTAACTCTGGCATCCTTAATTTCAGGATGTAGTCGATATCTATGGCAACACTGGATCCTTTCGTAGATCTTGCCTTGCTGTTGCTTTGGAGAAAGTGTCAGAGCAGGATGTGGTCTATTAGCTTGGGGGCGCTCTCTGTAAGCAAGTCCAAATTATTAATATAAAATGGAGAGAAAGAGGTTTTAGAACAATCGTGACAGCTCAGCCAACTGGTGCGGCCCCATCTGACGATAACACATTGTACAGCCTGTTGCTATGGAGATGAAGGCAGGTCATTAGTAGCCACAGTGACAACCTAAATTTGGGGTCAGTGTTTTTTGTATTTTGTGTCTTCAAACTACTGTTTTGGTGGTCTGTTTAGTATGCAGAACTCTTTCTGCCAATAAACATACACTAATGGATGCATTAATTTCTCTCTCTCTTTGTCTGTGTTCAGGGATCTGAAACGGAGGGCAGGTCAGAGAGGGATGGAGCCTCAGATAGTGAGACTAAACCAGACACTGGGATTCCTGAAGTTCCTGTTTCTGCTGATGACACGCCAGAGGTTCTCAACAAAGCCCTCTCAGGCCTCTCCTCCCGGTAACCGCAAATTCCTATAACAAACCACACAAAATATTTGTGATCATAACTAATAATCTGTATTTACTGCTATTTCTCATACTTAAAGGGATAGTTCACACAAAAATGAAAAGTCCCTCATGATTTACTCATCCTCATGGCATCCAAGATGTGTTTGACTTTCTTCTGCTTAACACAAATTAAGATTTTTAGAAGAATATTTCAGCTCTGTAGGTCCATACAAGGCAAGTGATTGGGTGCCAAACTTTTTATGCTCCATAATCCAAATAAAGGGAGCATAAAAGTAATCCAAATGACTCCAGTGGTTTAATCCATATCTTGAGACACTCTATGATAGGTGTGGGTGAGAAACTGATCAATATTTAAGTAATTTTTTATCATAAATTCTTCCTTCCCAGTAAGGGGCAATATGCACGAAGAGTATGAATCACCAAAAACAGAAGGATAACTTGAAAGTAAAGGACAAAGCACTTAAATGTTTTTCTGTTTCATATCGCATCAGAAGATATGGATTTAATCACCAGAGCCGTTTGGAGTACTTTTATGTTGCTCTTATGTCGATTTTGGAGTTTCAAAAGTTTCATTTTAGTTTTCGTTTTAATCTTTAACGAAAATGTCTTTTAGAAATACTCAATATTTCATCATCATATTGATGAATTTTAGTCAGTTTTACACTGACAAAAATGACACAATTTTAGTCAACGAAAGTAATGTCTTTTACTTGATTATGATGTGCAAAATGGATAAAAAGTATCAAAATGTAACAGACCAAACTTTTATGAAATATTCTAATTCAAAATGTATAAACCTTTTCTATTGTAAACATGTATCAAACATACAGTGTAAATGTACATAGGTCTACTGTCCTTGTTGTGAAAAACCTGAGCTCCTGAAATAATAATGTATAAATTCTACTTTTTAGAAGTTAGCCTGTATTCATTGCATGTAGCGTGTTTATGGTGTTAAAACACCATAGCAACACCCCAGCAACCACTTAACACTCTTGCCATCATATATTGAAACCATGAATAATAAAATACAAAAACACTCAAAACACAATAGCAATGCCCTAGCAACCACTTGGAGCACCATAGCTACCATATACTGTTGCAATGAACATAAACACTCAAAACGCCATAGTAACTCCCTAGCAACCACTTAGAACACCCGAGCTACTATATTGCAATGAAGAAGAAAAAAAATACTCAAAGCATAGCAGTATCCTTTCTAATTAAAAAATTTCTAAAAGGAGGTCAGAAGTACGATCAAGTTACCCCCATTTTAAAATCACTTCACTGGCTGCCGGTTCAAGCTAGAATTGATTTAAAAATTCTAGTGTTTCTTTGTAAATCATTACACAACCAAGCTCCCAGTTACTTGTCAGACTTACTACATCCTTACCGTCCACCTAGAAGTCTGTGATCCGGTGATCAGTATCTCCTTGAAGTCCCACGCTCGAGGCTAAAGCGTAGAGGAGGGAGAGCCTTTTCGGTTGTGGGTCTTATTTTATGGAATAGTTATCAGTATCAGATTGTCACCTTAATTATCTGTTTTTAAATCTTCTCTTAAAACTCATCTCTTTTCACTGTCTTTTAATAGCATGTAATGTCCTGGTCTTAAATTGTATTGTACAGCACTTTGATGAGCCTTGATGCTGTTTTTAAATGTGCTATATAAATAAAATAACTTCAACATGAACTATCCTAGCAACCACTTGGAACGCTCGTGCTACCATATACTGTAGCATTGAACAAAAAATGCTCAACATACCAGAGCAACGACCTAGCAACCACTTAGAAAACCCTAGGTACCACTAGAAAACACATAGACTAGAACCCAGAAACACCTTATTATAGTGGTGGTTACGTGTTTTACACACTCGCATTGTCTTCATAAAATGTAGAATCGAGATTTCTTAAAATGCAAGAAATCTTTTAATAAAGAGGTAAAATCAGTAATCAGTAAAATAGTGGTTCCATTATATAAAATACATATTTATTTGCAGTACTCCACTCCAGAGCTGAATTTTAGTCTGTTGTTGTGAACCTCAGGAACAGTGCAGATGATTATTTTAATAAAGAGGCCACATAAGCTTTTAGTCCTCTCTGACATTAGGAAGATTATATTTCCGCCCAATTTGCTTTGCATTAATGTGTTTGTCTCCCCTGCAGATGGAAGAACTGGTGGGTGCGGGGCATCCTCACTCTGGCCATGATCTCCTTCTTTTTCTTCATTATTTACCTGGGTCCGATAGTGCTGATGATGATTGTGAGTGTCCCCGCTTCCCTGACTTTTTGGTGTCCAAATGCCGTATTTTTACGATTGTGCCAGTGAACTCTACAGATTCAGTGTCAAAAATAATTTGATATATTAGATATTTTATTGCCTCTAAGCAGTTTACAGCAACAAATGCATAATTGCTGCAGCACTGGATGGGTAAAAAAAATTACTGTTGGCAGTAAAGAACACAGTGCAGTCTGTACTCCACCCTGACCCTTCTTATATAATGATAAAAACTGACAATCCATTATAAATCACCACAGATGAAATCCTGAGAGAGTGAACCTTCCTTCTAAATCAATTGTGATGCATAATGAAGGAAGATAATAATCTATAAATAGTAGTAATTTAATGCAATAAAAAGCATAATGGATGGATACACACAGCAGCAAAAAAAACCTCCATCACAGATGGAGATCTAGATGGAGATGAGATATTTAACAGGTGTGCAATGAGGATAATGAAGAATCACTCTTCACCCAGCAGCTGAGCAGCTCTGACAGCATTTGCCACAGCATTTTTACTGCTGCTGCTATCTTTTCAAAGGTGCTATGTAACACTTTGTCTACACGGGATGCAGGGCCAGAAATTTGTTATCATTATAACCTATGCAGAAGTGCATGTGAATTTAATGTAATGTAATTTATTTTAGGTCTCACGATGTCACTTTGCATAATCAGTGTTCATTTTATTCTGGGATTAACCATCCAAGAGCTGGCTACATATACTATATTGTAGATGCTAGTGAAGAAGCATTTTGTAGATTGAATGTAGATTTATGTTGCCTCTTGGTCTTATAACCTTGTTTTCTTTCTCTCACAGGTGATGTGCGTTCAGATCAAGTGCTTTCATGAGATCATCACAATTGGCTACAGTGTGTATCACTCATACCACCTGCCCTGGTTCAGAACACTAAGCTGGTGAGACCTGCGTCATGCACCTGTCACCTTCATTTTCACGCTCAGCCACTCCCTCTCTCCTCCTTCTCATTATTTCTCTCACCAGATCTCTCTCCCACTGTGCAAGCCTGTAATTAGAGATCATCATCATCTTTCATCTTGTCTTTTTGTGGATCTGGCTTGATGCCTTACAAGTTGTTTCAATTTCTTGTGTTGAATTAGTAACTGCTGCTCTCATTTACTCATCCAGCTATATATGCTATCTGCAGCTGTATAGAGGTAATGTAAAACCACTCCGGATTTGACCACAGTCAAACTGTAGTGTTCCTTTCAAATTTTAAAGGAAATAATCACCAAGTTGTATTCATGTGAATGTGACAATGAGTTTTGTCACATTCACAACATTGGTCAAATTCACAACATTTGATACATCTAGCAAAAATCTCAGTTCTGCTTACACCAAGTGATATTAATAGGATAGTTCACCTAAAAATAAAATTTCTTTCATCATTTACACACCCTTTGTGACTCCTTCATCTGAAGGAAATTAGGTACAATGTTATTCTCAATTACCAATCGCTTTTATTGTGGCTTTTTTTCTATACAATGTAAGTGAATTGTGACTGAGAAATTCTACCTAGCATGTCCTAGAGGACTACACTGACCTTAAAACGAATCCTGAACCCGACTCGTACTCAAGGCTGCATGACCAGACCTGACAGGTACCATCACATTTAAAGCCAGATCTCAACACGACCCATAACGTCAGATTTAAAGCACAAACCGGAAATCACTCACTCTCTTTATCATTTTTTCACCAAGCAAGTTTGTTTGTTGCAATAGGCTGTATTTAACATTCGTAGAAAACTTACAAGGCTTTAACAAGGCACAGTTGGCCCTCAGCACACCAGAGCAAAAGGGAAAAACAATGGCTTACCTTTTATCAAGTGCACAAACTTTGCTTGGTGCCGAACAATCTGGAATCATGTGTCACATGAAGTTTTCTGTGCAGCCTGATCCTTTTCAGAAAGCAATGAATGAAACAGAATGCAGGTGTTTCAAAATGCATATTAAAAGTTCTTTTTAACTTGACCCTGTGTCTAAACAATGCTGCAGTCCAGCGTGAAATGCTAAAAAAACAGCAACACATAGTGCAACAGTCTAAAGTGTCTGCCCAGTGCATGTTTACATTGTAAAGACATGTTTAATGTGAATTGCCCCTAAGACATTCGTTCGCACATGTCTGTGAGTGAGAGCACGTGTGCAAATCATAGACAAACTTGAAGTCATTCATAGTCATACCCGAAGTCACACTTGAAAAACTGATTCAAACCCGGCCCGAAACCCCAGAGTTTGTCGGGTTCTGTCGATCTCAGGTCGGGTTGCAGACCTCTTCCATGTTCTTTTGTATACCATAAAAGAAAGTAATCTGTATGAGTTTGGAACAACATGAGTATGAATAAATGATGACAGAAATGCCTTTTTTGTGTGAATCATCCCTTTAATGTGTCAAAACTAACAAGAGAGATAATCTGAGTGGGAAAAATGACCGCTCAATTAAACTTGAATCTAATAAAAAAAAAATGCAGAGTCGTATTTGACCCAAATTTGAAACTAAATTCGCATGAAAGCCTATCTTTGGGAACATTATGGTGTATAGTTTTTCCTAGTGTAGTGCAAATAAAATATAGTTTGCATACTAAAAAAAAACATACTTTTATAGTATGCAAAAAAAGTCTCTTACTGTTTTTGGTTTGTTTTTTTACAAATACCAGCATAAATTAATTTCAGTGCAGCAAATATTACAATGACTTTGCTTGTACTCTAAAATTTAAATGAGAGAGAATTTTTTTTTTCTTTGCATTACTGGATGTGCTTAACTGACGTAAGTCTTAAGTGTCCCAAAAATAAGCTTCGATTTCTTTTTACAAAATATAATTTCTTGTTTTTTCCTTTTGCGGCTGAAAAATGACACCATGACTATTTTTCACAAGATTCACCCTAGGACATTTCAAAGACTGGTGACATTTTTCTTTGCAGTCGTTTTTAGTTTTTTGTAGATTAGTTATCTGGCAAATCAGGTGTAGGATCACATAGTCGAATCCTGGGGCCTCATTTATAAAGACATTCATAAAATGATCTTAATTGTAATAGGACAATTTCCTAAATGTTCCTACGAACGATTTATAAAACGTTCGTACGCACGAAGAAATGTTATTAAATGCATCCCACTCTATAAATCTCAATTCAACTTTAAAATATGTACACGTGAACGTGCACATGGACTCCACCTACAAAACGTCCACAAATATTCTAATATGGTGATACAGAATACAATAAAAGCGCATGCCTAAGTTATTCATTTGTTCATTAATTAATTCACATGGAATGTTCTTGTGCTGTTGACCAAGGCTTCAGTGCAGCTGCAGGTGTCTGCCGCATATTTGCAGCATATTCAACAACTCATCATCAGTTCTTTTATGTTCATTATCAATAATAAATACATTCATTGACCACGTTTACTGTAAATCCACACCATTCTTCATCCAATGTCCATGTTCTTGCTGAACATTTATTTCTTAAAAAGAGATTTACGTGCACATTTACATATAATGAATTATGCTTTGACTAGCTACATTACAATTGTTTTCTGTATAAACTATATATGCATTATAGTCAAATCATTTGTTTTGAATCATGTCCTCAACAACAGCAGTCGAGGTTGAAGGATAAATTGAAAGAATATGGAGGCAAGTTTTATATGAGACTGTTGCTGTGCTGTTTAAATCTGTAAACTGATTTAGCTATGTTGAACTATCTCTCCTCCTCCTCGCTCCAAAAATGTGCTGAACATATTATATACTTTATATTACACCTTCCTGTTATCTCGTAGGTCTCAAAATTAATTTATTATGGAAATGTACAGATAGGGCTAAATTAATAGTCAGTTACAGCGGATTTCCAAAATAAAACATTTCAATTACGCAGAATCTATAACCCACATTCTATAACCCCGAGTCATTTCAAAATATTCTTGTACATGTAAACATTCTCACTAATGTATTATTTGCATCACCTAAAGTCAGAGCACTCTGGAGCATAAGCACTAAAATGTTTGTACACATGTTTGTCAGTTGACGTACGCATTAGAAAAAGTTCACGTCAGTTCTGCCTTTATAAATCCCAATTTGTTCCACACTTTTTACATAGGATCAAATTCATGGAATTTAGGATCAAATCTGATTGTACATACGTTTTATAAATGAGGCCTTTGCTGTCTAGAACAGGACAGTGTTCTTTCATGTAGTCCTAGTCTCAGCCTCCTTATACTCTTATCTGCTGATTACAGTCTGTCCACTTCCTGTTGCTATCAGTGTCTTACCAATGGGGCCTATCATTGTTACAACTTCCACAACCATTAGAAACAAATTGATTAATCAATTGATGTGAACTGCCTTTGTCATAATGGTGTCTGACTGCTAATTGTAACACTTTCTGTTAGGTATTTCCTGTTGTGTGTGAACTACTTCTTTTATGGGGAAACAGTGACAGATTATTTCTTCACTCTGGTGCAGAGGGAGGAACCTCTACGCATCCTCAGCAAATACCATCGCTTCATTTCCTTTGCCTTGTACCTCACAGGTTAGAACCTTTATTTCCCACAAGCACACCAGTGATCTCCCCCACTGCCACCAAATAGAATTGCAAAAATAAACATTGTTTTCAAACAACTTTTTTGAATACTCCCACCTTCTGCCATTGAGCAAACAAACAGATAATCCCGCCCCAAACTCATGCTATTGGTTGAGTCAAAGTTGCTGTGTCGGTCTGGATGAGCTGCTCAAAAAGCGCTATTTTTATTGTGCCACAGAACCACAGACTTACGTTTTCAAGGAAATCAACCTACGAAAGTATTACTTATCAGCTATATGTGGTTATTACATGACTCTCTGGAATACTGTATTCTGATTGGTCAATGGCACCATCTAGCGGTCTAATATTGCTCAGTAACAACCGCACATCCACGTATCAGACCTCTCATCCAGGTATTGCTATCCACCGTTCCTGCTTCTCAGATCAATGTGCGATCTCTCTACAAGTAGGCTAATAAAATAATTTCAACTAAAATTTATATTTCATGCACATTTATTTGTTTATTTGGCAAATAGTCTTGTAATAAGCAGGATAATGAGGAGTGAGACGATAATTTTGACAAAATAAGCACCTATAGAACTCCGACGCAAACCGGAGATGGATTTCAGCTGTTCAGCAATTTATTTCTTCTCGCATAATTTCATAATTTCAACACAAATATATTTTTTATGTTTATGTATTTGGTTTGTAGCCACGTAATAAGCGGAATAATGTCCAGTACAGTCAGCCGGTTGTTATTGCAAATGAAACCCAACAGGGTGATACAAGACATTATCACAAATGTTAAACACTTCAGCTTTAACACACACAGGTGTGGTGACAGAGCAATAGCTAATGGTTTTGTGGGTGTTTTTACATTTTTAGGCATAAAGTTTGTGTCGTTCAGGATGTGGTTAGTGTGCTACCCTTGCTCACAAAACACTTGTATTTCATTTTCTGTTTCGAAAAGAATGCAAGACTGCATATTTCAAGATTTTATCTTGGCCAAATGAGTGAAAAAGAGTCTGTTAACCAGTGGAGGTTTGTGATTGGCTTAACAGATGAGCATATATAGAGAATATATCCTGTACTGCCACCTTGGGCTTGCTCATTAGGGGAACTACAGCACTATTTTCTTTAAAGCTGCCTCAAAATGATATGTATTTTGAAAAGTGTTTTTTAAATCTAAAATGGACTTAACATCATGCCAGGTTTTACGTATGTATTGCTTGTTGTCAGATGCTTCAGATACACCAAAATACCTTTGCATTGTATTGCAGTAGTGTTTGCTTAGTTGGTTACAGTGCTCACTCTTGCTTTAGTCTTGTCATTTCCTTTTCTACTTATCATTGTCCAAGTGTAAGAAAATAATTCCATTAAGCTTCTTAGGAGCCATGATGCACCAAGACAATGACATGCACTGAAAAAAATGGCAGCAACAGGATGCTGATCTAGAACCGCTACAGCCAAAATGTGTAGGTGACTCATGGTAGTCTACACGAGTGGGTGTGCTATTGCGTTTATGAGTATTTTTTTCACCTCATGCTCAAACATGACTCTGAGGACCAGTGAACAGTTCAGTGTGAGCTATTAAGCATATGTTACTTCATAATTTTTAAATGGCTCAATTTTAGCTTGCTTAAAGGAATAGTTCACCCAAAAATGAAAATTCTCTCATCTACTCACCCTCATGTCATCCCAGATGTGTATGACTTTCGTTCTTCTGCAGACAATGAGTTATAGAAAACTGTCTCCACTATGAAGGTCAATACAATGCAAGTGATCAGGGTCTAAAACTTTGAAGCTTCAAAAAGCACATAAAGGCAGCATAAAAGTTATCCAAATGACCTGAGAGGTTTACTTAATGTCTTATGAAGTGATACAATAGGTGTGAGAGAAACTGAAAAATATTTTAAACTTTTTTAAACTGTTAATCTATTGAACATTGATTGTATAACTTCAGAAGTCAATAAATCAACTTTTTGGGTCATGTGGTTTACTTTTATGCTGCTTTTTTGTGCTTTTTTTTTTTTAGACTTTGATGACTTGCATTGTATTGACTTACAGAGCTCAGATATTTTTCTAAAAATCTTCGTGTTTTGCAGAAGAATGAAAATCATACACATCTGGGAAGGCATGTGGGTGAGTAAATTATGAGCAAATGTTCTTATTGGGTAAAGTATTTCTTTAACTTGAATAGTTTAGAGGTTACCAATATCTGTCAAAACAATTATTATGGAATAATGTTCAGTCAATTTGCCATTTGCTGGTTAGCTGGAATGTAAACATTGTCTATGTAACTATGTAAACAATTATCTGTTTTACAAAGTAAAACAAAAAATTATAATTGGGCATAAAATGTATGATCTAGTGCCAGTTCATATGTCTACAAACAGGATGTAGTGGGTATAAAGTTTATTAACGTGTCAGTGCACCATGAGAATTTATGAAATGTTCTAGTTTAATTTACTTTTTCAGGACACTTAATAAATATGTGTTGGTTTGAGCTGGGTTCTTGGCCACAGGCTGGTTCTTGTCAAACAGAGCATTATTATTGGCTGTGTGACTGGCCTAAAAATAGTCATGTAGACACAGCTGAGGATGACATTGCTGGAACTGTCTCTCTTATCAGAGGTGTGTGTCTTTTTCAGGGTTCTGCATGTTTGTTCTGAGCCTGGTGAAGAAGCACTATCGCTTGCAGTTCTACATGGTGAGTGTGTGTACTTTATTTGGGGTTCCATGGTCATACAAAACCTTCAAAGTTAGAGAAACTTTCAGTTGTGATTTCTAGGCTTTTTCTTGATTTGGTCCGCTCATTTAATCAGCTATAAATTGCTCATTGTGAATACAATTTTTATAAAATTATAAAAATAAAAAAAAGCCTAATACAGTAATCACGAACAACTGAAAATTAAAGGAAATTCATTGCTCAAGATGTGTGGGTACCCTGATTGTTGTGAAACGTAAATATTGCATTTTGTCTGTGACAGAAGTTGGTCCACTCTATATTGACTCAAATCCTTTTAAGTGCAACATTTAAATTCAGTAAAACTCTTGCATTCACTCAAGTAGATATATCATGCTGCACATACACACTCTCATGCACACATACTGTATGTGTCACGGATGTCACCCTGCAAGGACATTTGCTTGTATTGTATTGAGTGCATACACACACACACTCACACATGTTTCATGTCTTTTCCATATCAGAGCACTGCCTTTTGTCCCAGATTTGAAGTGAAAATATATATACTTTCTCTCTGTGTCTCTTCAGTTCGGTTGGACTCATGTGACCCTGCTGATTGTGGTGACTCAGTCTCACTTAATCATTCATAACCTGTTTGAGGGAATGATCTGGTAAGATGATACCTCCCGTCGACCACTAACTCCACAACTCCATGTACTTTCAAATCCAGTGTTGTTTCAGAAAATGAGTAATACATATCATCACAATATATATAATCTGTTCGGATGATAACATGAACTGTTTTGTGTGTGCAGGTTTATTGTGCCCATCTCCTGTGTTATCTGCAATGATATAATGGCTTATATGTTTGGCTTCTTTTTCGGCCGCACCCCTCTCATCAAGGTTTGTGTTCTTATATATATATATATATATATATACACTCACCTAAAGGATTATTAGGAACACCTGTTCAGTTTCTCATTAATGCAATTATCTAATCAACCAATCACATGGCAGTTGCTTCAATGCATTTAGGGGTGTGGTCCTGGTCAAGACAATCTCCTGAACTCCAAACTGAATGTCAGAATGGGAAAGAAAGGTGATTTAAAGGTGGTGGTGGTGTAATGGTGTGGGGGATGTTTTCTTGGCACACTTTAGGCCCCTTAGTGCCAATTGGGCATCGTTTAAATGCCACGGCCTACCTGAGCATTGTTTCTGACCATGTCCATCCCTTTATGGCCACCATGTACCCATCCTCTGATGGCTACTTCCAGCAGGATAATGCACCCTGTCACAAAGCTCGAATCATTTCAAATTGGTTTCTTGAACATGACAATGAGTTCACTGTACTAAAATGGCCCCCACAGTTCCAAAGAATGCTTTCAGCACCTTGTTGAATCAATGCCACGTGGAATTAAAGCAGTTCTGAAGGCGAAAGGGGGTCAAACACAGTATTAGTATGGTGTTCCTAATAATCCTTTAGGTGAGTGTATATATATTATACGTTCTATTATATAGTATATTATATTCAAATTGAATATTCATATAATTCTATATGTTTACTTAATTTAACATTTTGTGTAGTTATCTCCTAAGAAGACGTGGGAGGGCTTTATTGGTGGCTTCTTCGCCACTGTTGTGTTTGGAATCCTGGTAAGTAAAACCCTTCTTTCTTTTCTCACACAACAATTAAAACCAGACCCAGATGGAATCTGCTAACTTCCACAGTAAAACAAAAATCCACAATAATTTTGGGGAAAATCTGTAGAATGGATAGAAATTTGTTATGTAAAGAGCGTTACTCAGAGCTGAGAGTTCTACACTATTATTTGAAGCTGAAAACCATAATCAAATTAACCAAAACATTTAATAAACAAACTTTGTAGAATTAGGGCATTCAAATTCTGTGGATGCAGTTTCTGTTGGGGCCTGGTCATAACCTACACCACCACATTCTCTGTTAAAGGCACAAGCCTGTTTTAATATGGGCAGTATTGTATGTCCTACACTGAAACCTCTGAAGGGGTGATCCATGAACTGTAGAATTGTTCTGGACCGTTTCTCTTGCACCATTGTGTGTTGAACAAAACACTTAAAGAAATAGTTCACCCAAAAATGAAAATTCTCTCATCATGTACTCACCCTCATACCATCCCAGATGTATATTATTTTTTTCTTCTCCAGAACACAAACAAAGATTTTTACAAGAATATCTCAGCTGTGTAGGTCCATACAATGCAAGTGAATGGTGGCCAAAGCTTTAAAGCTCCAAAAAGCACATAAAGAGAGCATAAAAGTATCGAATCGATTTTGGGTGAGAATAGACCAAAATGTAACTCTTTTTTTTCACTTTAAGTTTTGCCTTTGTAGTCTCCAGGCACGATCATGATTTCAAGCTCGAAGCTACACTTCCTAGCGCTTGACGCATGTGTGTAGCACTAGGCGGTGCTTGGAACTGTATTCGAAATCACGATCGCCAAAGAGACTTCTGATGTCAAGTTTATAGTGAAAAAGGAGTTATATTTTGGTCTGTTCTCACACAAAATGTATTGGATCACTTCAGAAGACATAGATTGAACTACTAGAGCCGTATGGATTACTTTTATGCTGCTGTTATGTGCTTTTTGGAGCTTCAAAGTTTTTCTCACCATTCACTTGCATTGTATGAAATATTTTTCCAAAAATCATACACTTCTGGGATGGCATGAGGGTGAGTAAATTATGAGAGAATTTTAAGTTTTGGGTGAACCATCCTTTTAACCCTAGATTGCTTCAGGGTGACAGTTCCTCTAATACATCAACTGCAATTTGTTAAACAGCAAATATAATTTCTTCCTCCACCTTTTCTCTCCAGCTCTCCTATGTAATGGCAGGTTACAGCTACTTTGTGTGTCCAGTGGAGTTTAATAACGACTCAAACAGATTCACGGTGGACTGTGAGCCATCTGAGCTCTTCCAGCTTCAGGACTACAGCCTGCCATCTGTATTGCAGTCAATCTCTGGCTGGGTAAAGCACTCACACACTCAGACAGGAGGAGCATGTGTGTAACACACATGCTTCTCCTGTCTATCTCTTTTTATTTTTTTTTATTTCTTTGTGTCTATATTTACGACTTTCCGTTCACTGTGGATCTGTCACAGCTCTGCTTCACAGTTCTTTGTTACTACAATAACTCTTTCTGACCAAAAAATGAGGGCCTCCTGAAGGTTTTTCAAGTGGTCACTGTGGAAAATATGTAAAAAAAACAATTGAATATACTGTCAATATTCATTAGATTTCAAGCTTATGATCTGATAAACATTATATAATGTAGTAATGTTATCATAAAGAAAGCTATTTTTAAAGTGTTAAGTAAATCAAGCTTTTTTACAAGTTTCCTGGGTTGGCTGTGAGCCTGTGCAGTTGGTCACAAGGTCTCTAAAGGCTGAAAGCTTCTGTGTTATGTATTTTGAAATGCCATGCATTTACTACTTGTGTCTTATGAACAGATCCAAACATTTCCCCCTCACCCATTTTCTTCATAGACCACAGTGAAGTTGTACCCATTCCAGATCCACAGCATCGCTCTGTCTGCATTCGCCTCCATCATGGGACCATTTGGAGGCTTCTTCGCCAGCGGCTTCAAAAGGGCCTTTAAGATCAAGGTGGGTGTAATTCGTGTAATTCGAGGCCATCAAAGCAAAGCATCAAAGAAAAACTGGTGCAGGGTCATTATCAAATGCTAGCAGTTTCCTCTGTCTGATGCTGTGGTTATAATGTGTCGGTGATCTTCATCTCTGCAGGACTTTGCCAACACCATACCAGGTCATGGAGGAATTATGGACCGCTTTGACTGTCAGTACCTCATGGCCACATTTGTAAATGTTTACATCGCTAGCTTTATCAGGTAGGTCTATTATTTGCATTTACGGGTCAGTTATGTGTGAGTTGTAAATTATTTCTTATCAGTGTTGTGATAATAACCAGATAAACATGATTGAGGCCATGTCTTTTTATGGTTTGAATGCTTGTTAAAAATTCTGTAAGACTGTTGATGGAAGATTATGGTTTGTGCATTTGGAACTAATATTATAAATACAAGGCTTTCGCTTTCTGGAAAACTCTATTCTGATTGGTCAATCATGGCATTCTGCAGTCAGATTTTTTTGTGTAACAACCACTTAATGAACTTGTTCAAGGCAGCCAATTTCCTATATAGCTGGTATAGTTTTATATCTTATATCACTTGATCTCGTATCACTTTATAGTCTATAATTAAATCATTTAAACTCAAATCAATATTGAGATGTTTGTTTTGTTTTGTTTTGTTAAGCTTTGCTTTGCTTTTCTTTTTTTTCCCTTTTTTTTTTGTAAGTGGGATAATGTACAGTTAGCTGGATAGAAACCTAGTGCACATTTAATAGCCTGACCATTTCTATAGTACAGTAATCAAAACATTATGATTTGATATCTCGTCCCTTTTAGAGGGCCAAACCCTGCTAAAGTTATCCAGCAGCTTCTTGCTCTGAGACCAGACCAGCAGCTCCATATCTTCAACTCGCTCAAGGCCCATCTGACAGTGAAAGGCCTGCTTCCTGCCCTGGAAGAGGCAGCCTAGCCTGACGGACCATCACAGAGAGAGCCCACCACAGTGGGCAGAGGATAGAGGGAGGAGAGGGTCATTGCGGAAGCAGATCCAGACCTGTATAGATGTGTGTTGGAAGGAATACAATAGAAAACTGAACTTAAACCTAGGGTAATTCCATTTTCAGTGAGTGAGTGTGTACAGATCAGTGTTTTGCTTGTGTTATTTTATTTTTGTGAACGTTTTATGTTTATCTATTATGCCACAAAATAATAATAATTATATATATATATATATATACACATATATATATATGTATGTAAATTATGCTTCATCTGTTTTAGTTGAGCTGTACATTTCCATTTGTGTACAAATGTTCTGTACCTATAGAGTAGGGGTCGGCAACCTTTTTTCCTGGTCAGTGCTGCCCATATGCATGTATGTGATTTTCCAAAGTTTGGGTCCACTTTTGAAAATGTTTCTATTTTGCATTTTTCTAGTTTAATAGTTTATTTTTCATTACAGATGATAATATCAGCATATAGTTTGAGTGAATAAGTTGTAAAAACCCAATGATTAATCATGATCCTGCATGAGAATTTTCACAGCGCCTGGTGTAAAAACCAGCTTAAGCTGGTAGCTGTGTTTTGGAACATGATAGCTGGTTTAAGATGGTCATGAGCTGGTCCAAGATGGGAGATCAACTTGGACCAGCTCATCTGGTTTTTGAAAGAAATTAGCTGGTGGACCAGCTCATGACCAGCTTCGACAGGTACCAGCTTAAGTTGGTTTTCCACTTTTAATATTTTGTCATACTTTTTCAAAATCACAGAGGGGTAATCACCAGCACACAAGCAAAAGCTAGAGAGGAGCAGGCTATTTTATTTATAAGAAGTTTTTCACACCTACGTTCCAATCTACATCTTGATGTAATCCTTCCTCATGATCACGCAGCATGTTTTCATGAGCTGATTGGGTAGTAAAGTGTGACAAAACTCGTGCTGCGCATGCAAACCATTCGCTGACACAAGCCAACTTTTTTCGGTGAATCGCACCTTCAAAATCCTAAAACTTTATTTCCGGGTTTAATGTATATTTTTAATATACATGTTGGGTGTATTGCAATCTCATCACATTTTAACTTTTTGTTTAGCCTCCCATTCAGCTCATGAAAACACTGCGTGATCATGAGAAGGATTACAACAAATTGGAATGAATGTGCAGAATTAATATAAATAAAATAGTCTACTCCTCTCTTGCCTTTGCTGGCGTGCCATTGATTACCCCTCTGCCTGCCAATGCTGGCACGTATACCATAGGTTGCCAACCCCTGCTATAGATTGTCTGAATATTTTTTAATAATGTTTATGGTTTATTGTATTCTATGTTGTTTTAATGCACTGCTAATCACACTGTCATTTCAACCTCAGGCTAGGCTTTCTTTTTCTTTTTTCAAATGTTTCCATAAGGCATTGTTCATTGATTTTCACCACAGAGCACTCAAGAATTTATTGTGGATTCATATTATATTCCATTAGTCTTGGCTGTGACCTGTTTGTAATATTTGTTTTAATCAAAGATGAATTTCGGCATTGATATTAAATGTGTGCTTTAACTCAGTAGGTTGTGACTGTTACAGTTCGGCTTTCTGAGACTGTTGGTATTCTAAATGCAACTGAGTAAGAAGAGGAAGCAGATTTCATATTCGGTGCATGAGAGGGATGTTCAGGCATTGTCTGACTTTGAATTGCTATGTACCCCTCTCTGTGGCTTTGGTTCAGTTTCTGTTTGAAGTTTCACAGAAACCGCCCTCTCAGAGAAAGGGACAAAAGGATCTTTTATAATTAGTTGTTACAAGTTACAAAAGTTTGAATTTAGTGTCATATAAACATGATTTTGTTCTGAATGTTAAACTTCTTCGTCATCATATTTTATGTTTAAGGGTATAACCTCATTTTATTCATTGATAGTTGTATTTGAATGTTCTTGTTGACACTGATCAGTTACAACCTAATTTTATCAAGCCTAAAATATATTTCCTTGGTGGGGTTTGCTTTTGTCTTTGTGACCTGTTACATGCAAAATATGATATATCTTAAAGGCTCAGGCTGGGGTATCATAAATTGAAGTGATTGGTTTGGTCTTGGATGATTTTTAAATAAGTGTACAAATGTTTATTTTGTACCATCTTCACTGTACAAGACCAAGTCTTCCTCTCAGTTAATTTTGTCATTTTGTTCCATCTTTCCATCTGGTTTGTTTTTACCATTGTCTGTTGTACAACATGCTCAATCCAATAATAGAACCGAATTAGAACTATGATCTACACGTGTGCCATGTCATCATGAACATGGAGGAAAATTGTTTTTAGCGAGTCAAGGAAATGAATCGATATCAAGGGAGCAGCTTTTAAAAATAATCATAAAAGTGTTAGAATAACTTTGCCTGTATGAAGTTCTAGAGTTTCAGATGAGCTGATTCTCTGGTTAGTCTCTAAGCCTCAGTTTGTATTTATGGTCCACTGCCATTTGCCAATAAAGATCCATGAGCACATACATGAGCTGTCTGATTAGTTGTGCTTTCAGACCAGAGTATATATATTTGAAAATAAGATGATCTGTGAGGGGTTTTTACAGATGGTAATGGATTATTTCAAAATGTTTTTTTGTTCCATAAGGCCACATGCAGTGAAAGACAAAAGGCATCTTATTACCTGAGTTTCCTGTGATAGTTACTTTATGTGTTTCAGCTTCAAGAACGAATCCACTAATATTTACCATGAACATCTCATTTATATTTATTTAAATTTTTTCCCGTTTCCTTTACCACATGATCTTTCATGGTCAGCTCAAGCCATACCTTGAAGGGAAACTTCATCAAATGTTGTCATTCTCATTTTGTACCAAACCGCTTTCTTTTTGTGGATGACAACTTATATTAGACAAAATGTTAGCCTCAGTCACCATTCACTGTAATGACTGTTTGAATTTTTTCATCTTTTTACATTATTTGAAAAAGCTATACAATTACACACTAAAGTTGTGATTTTCAGTGTTAAGTGGTGCCGATTTTTCTCTCTCGCTTGCTTTGCTTTTTTACTCTTCTTAGATATTTTATTCAAACTTTTATGCTACTGTATCAGTTCAGCACAACGACCCAATTTTATAGACAGAATTGCAAACCTTATATTATTAAAGATTATATAGTACATACCAGTGGTTCTCAGCCTTTTTGACTCCAACCCCCCATTTGAATTTAGTTGGATTATTTTAATATTTCTTATTTTAAATGAATTTTAAGTCATCCTTAGAAGTGTGCTGAGGCCCCCTATTGGGTCCGGGCCCTCTGGTTGAGAACCACTGGTATATACTGTATATGTTTGAAGTAGATTATTCTATTATACTTTATTATTATTGTTGTGTTTGGCATACTGTTTTGCATCACCCACTAAGCCATTCCATATGAATGCGTCCAAACATTAGCATGCAAAGTCCAGACACAAATTAACAGAGCAATGTAAATGTTTTATAGCCACCAGAGAGGAAAGTTATGTTGCTGGGCAACCACTAATGTCAGAAGAAAGGGCTGAAATATCTGCTTTTGAGTGTGGGTGACCATAAAGACAACATTTTAAAGAGCCAAAATGTGTTAAAGTCTTCCATATATGTTTAAAGATCTGGCTCATCTTGTTGCTGTAACTGAATTTCAGTGATTGAAGCTTGTGTTAACTAGCCAATCAGATCTCAGACTCGTGTACATGCCATGTATTGCCACCAGAGAGAGCTAAAGCATTGCTCTCTCTGAGGCTAGATGAGACCATTATACTTTTGTTCGTGGTAAAGTGGTTTGTATGTTGTAGTTTTTTTTTTGTTTTTTTTTTTTAGTTTTTTAACTTTGTCTGATTTTAACGCAACATTTTCGTTCTTCTTTGAAGCAGTGTTCATGTATAGGTGTTACCAGTGGTTGTCAAGAGCTCTTGACGTGAGAAACTGCTGTGCAGTGCAGTTGTACTCTCTGTTTTTCAGTTTATTCAGTACCACTAAAGAATAAAATAGAAACATGTTTCCCCCTCTCAAAAGTGTTGAGCCCTTTTGGTTTGCCACTAAGAAGAAAAACTCCTCTCTGCTGAACAACATTTATTTGTATTTATTTTTTTCGTCAACAAGTGTTATGGTCTGTATTTATGCTGCATATAGTTTTGTAATTTTGATAAAGCAGATAAATGTGCTTTCCCTGCAACTTTGTGTACAGTGATTTGCTCATTTGTAAATGGTTAATAAAGAGGAAAGCTCAATATATATATATATATATATATATATATATATATATATATATATATATATATATATATATACACCCACACTCGTTCTCTTCCTCCTGCCGTTTGAACTTCCTTTTATTTCAGATGCGTTTTTTTTTTTTGGCCAGTTTATGACAACTTGACATTTTTTTTGGTTCATCGAAGATGTTAAGACCAGAAGATATTTATTTTTCTCTGCCAGCCAAGAAACACGCATGGTCCTGCATCTCTTCAAGAAAACGATGACATCTGCGCCCCCCTTGATTGAGGCACGATTGTCGCCTGCATTTTTGTCTCGGTGAAATGTCATCTCTCCACCATCATATTCTTGGCCTGCTTGAAGGTGCCACTTCCTCAGTACAAGTAGTTTGTGGGTTCGAGGGGTGACAGCGCTGCTCTTCTCCGTCTGACTGCTCAGTCTGTACCGACAAACATGCTGGATGTTGGAGTTTCCAAATAACTGTGGTCTGGTGATAGAAACTCTTATCGAGTGGAGGGGCAAGATACGACGTGTTTGGAAGTGTCAAAAAAGAAAGAGAGAAGAAGCAGCAGATCAGCAGGAGGAGGAAGTAGAGAGAAGAAGAGAGGGCTGATTGGAAAGAATGTACTCTTAGGATACACTGTGTGTTTTGTGTGAGTGTGCGTGTGAAACAGAGAATGTGTGCGAGCGTGTTTGTGTGTGTGTAACCTTGTCCAATTTTGAAAAAATGTCTCTTAGACTACCTCGTTATTGGGACTTCAGCACCTTCAGAGCGGAAACTGGCAAGATAAGTGAGTGATTGTGTGTGTGTGTGTGTGCGCGCGCGCCATACAGTTTAACATGCCCAGATCAAAAGGTGTGTGTTGGGCAAGTTTAAGTGGTTTACGATGACTTTTTTTAGGTTACAAACTGGTAATTATGAGGACATTTCTAGTGTCCCCATCATTCAAATCGCTTAAAAGCATACTAAACGATGTTTTAATGAAAATGTAAAAATGCAGAAAGCTTTTTGCGAGGGGTAGGGTTAGGGGATATAATCTATAGTTTGTATAGTATGATAATCATTATGTCTATGGGGAGTCCTCTTAATGATAGCTGCACCAACGCGCGCGCGCGTGCGTGCGTGCAAGTGTGTTTATATTTGTTCATTGACAGTCCCGCTCTGTCAGGAACTGGACTGATCTATACTGGTTCATCTGTGTGATAGTGTTATAAGAAATGCAAGTGACTGTGCCGTGATAGTACAAATGGGCTGATTCTTTTAGGATCTGTAAATCACAGACATATTTGACAGTGAAATTAGAGAATTCACCCTGAGGCAATGTACAGTGCACATTCAAACAGATGCAAATAGTTATAAAGAATGCTTTTCATCGTATATGTTATGTGCTAATATCAAGTATGAAAAGAGACAGTTTAATGGTGATTCGTATGGTGGAGCTGCAAAGTGTTTGTGATTTCCTCTGTGTGTAGTCTTCACACACTGCTGACAGGAAGGCGGTGTAACACACACTTCAGCCTGAGAAACACATTCATACTCGACTTGAAATATCAGCAGATGCTAAATGCCACACCATTATCGGTTAATCAGCAAGTGATGAAGCTGTATGCAAGAGATAACTTTGGTTATCCTTTAAGCAGTATTCTACAAAGAAGCCTGCAATGGACCAACACACAGGTGTTGTATGATGCTGTAGGCCTATTTGCAATGGAGTGTTTTTATATAGATGGATATGATGGATTGGCATACTCTTTGAGTTGCAATAGCAAAGTTGCTGTTCTGTTATAGTTGCTTCATGGAGCTGATTTGTGTATTGTTACTTGTGATTTTGCTGACACCTTTTAACCAAAGCAACGTACAGTACAGTATGGTGCACCCCAATTGTTTAAGTCAACATAAAACCGGTGTGTGTACCAAAATATTTATGCGTAGGCTATATACGGAAATGTATATCAATATTCTACTTGTATCTGTATTTTTTGTCTGGTTTTACAGTAAAAATATCTAAATATTTAAAAAAATATATATATTTGCTTGACAAACAAAATTACTCTGCAAAAAAAAAATAAAAAAAAAATAAATAAATAAAACATATATATATATATATAATATTTTAAATAAATAAATATCCTTGAAACAAGATAAATTTACTTAAAAAGTATAATGACAATTTTTTTAAGACAAGAAAGAACTTTTAGGAAAAAGTAACTGGTTTTACCTTTGAGAAGTTATTTTTCTTACCCTGTTGGCAATTTGTTTAATTTCTTTCTTGTTTTAAGAATAAAATTGTTAGATTTCTCTGAAAACAAGACAAAATATCTTTTGTAAATATAGCTTTTAGGAGGTTTAGATATTTTTACTAGAAGAAAAAAAGACAAAAATACCTATTAAACTTAAAACTATTTTTGACATTTCTATTGGAAAACAAGATAAAAATACAATAATAAAAAAAAAATTGCAGTTAATTGACTGGATCAAGAATCGCGGTTTCTATATTACAGATAAATAAGAGGTATTTGTGATGTTAGCTGAGAAATAGAGATCACGCAGACAACAATTTTTGTTTTTGGGATAATATTCACCAGGAAAGTTTAGTAGGGAAGTAAATGTGGTCGATTTTAGGTTGACTTTAGACTGCATGTCCATGTTGCATGAAATATAGCATCTGCCAATAAATTTTTTTTGATCTCTTTTAATCTCAGCCAAAGATAAAATAACAATAAAATATTTTGCCATATGCTAGGGTACGTTCAGCTGACGTAACAGCACTCAGCTGAAGGGGAACGATCAACTTCTTGTCACTAATGTCAAGCATTTAAGCCTGATGTAAAACAGCTTGTTGTGACGTAAACCACTTGCATCTCTGCTATGATCTCGTTGGTAATTCAAGGTGAGTTTGAGCCCACTCTCTTCCCTTCACCTCAATAAAAGCTCAGATGATCCCAGCTTGTGTCGTTGAAATGGGTGAGGCCTGAAGATGGAACAGTGAGCCGTGCTCTCCATCAGGGAAGATGATCTCAAAATAGATCAAAGAGACTGACGTTTGGTGAGGATCTTTCTAAAATGCTACTTCCTGTGACTGATGAGGCAGCAACTTCCTGTTTATCTAACCCGTAATGTTCTCTCTCTTCTGCCCTTTCCTCTCAACTCAGTTGGTTATAGTGAATTCCATACTCCAAAAACATTAAGCTGCTCAATTTCAATGACACCATCTCTTGTCAACGGCAGACATTGGCTGCTTGTTTGCAATCTGCATTTGTATATGCAGATACTTTCTTTCTGTAGGCCGAATGCATGTAGTGTTATATGACTTAAGAAAGTGATTGCAAATTGAAACGCATCAAAACAAATAGTAATAGATAAAAGTCAAGTAGTTGTATCCTTTTCTTTTTTGCTGCCACCCCAATACATCTTGATTTAATTCACTCCCTTTTAAATTTCGCAATTTGCAGGGCTCTCTACCCACCCTCCTTTTGCTCTGGTCTGTCTCGTAGGAAAACAAAATCACAAGCTGAAATCCCTTTAATATCTCAGTTGTTTCTCCTAGACACTAATTATGTCAAATGGAGAATTTTTCAAGTCTCCTGCTTCTCAGATGTGTCTCCTTAGTAAGAGACCCTAGTGATCTCACATGTGTCTCCTCTAAAGTTTCAGAAGGGATCTCAATAGTTAGCGCTGATAAGTGATAACTATCAAAATTAAAAAAAGAAAACTGCATTTACATGGGATTTGAAATCATTGGATTATTCTCTGCACATAATGCAAACAGGGATACATAAGAATTGTGTGCATTTGTAAAAATGGCAGTAAAGGTGTTTGCAGTCAACAGGAAATTGGGGTAATGGGAAAAAAATCTACCTTTGTCGATCAGTTCATGCTGTTTATGGCCATACCCCATAAAGGAACACCATATAAGGTATTTACTTGACCACACACATTGTCGGATTATTAAATGGCTATTCCGGATTTAATAAAAGTTAAGTTGAATCGGCAGCATTTGTGGCATAATGTTGATTACTACAAAAAATTATTCTTGCCTATTCTTGTAAAAATTGATGTACAGTGAGGCACTTACAATAGAAGTGAATGCAGCCAATCTTTGGAGAGTTTAAAGGCAGAATGTGAAGCTTATAATTTAATAAAAACACTTAGGACTACATTAATTCTTCATTAGTGTCATTTAAGATGTAAAGTTGTTTAAATATATATGTTTATCCTTTAACAGTTGTTTTAAGGTTTTGGCAAGTCAAAATAAATTTTTGTGGTAATCAATATTACGCCACGAATGCTGTCAATTGACCTAAACTTGTATTGAAGCCAGAATATTCCTTTAAAGGTGCAATATGTAACAATTTTCATGTAATATTTTTTGCCAATTTGTGAACGACTTATAAAACTTATAAAATGAGTCCTTCCCGGACTTCCTAGGTTGCCTATTAAATCCTGTAAACTGATTTTCATACGAGGGGAGCTGGTCGCTTTTGCCGGGAAAATGCAAAGGACATGACGTTTATGCGCGCTCCAGAGTGCCTTGCCTCAGACAGTAATAGATTCTCTTCCACTATTCAACAGCGACAACAGACAGTCTGCAACACTAGGTAACGTTATCTTAGAGATGGAATCTAGAAACACAACAATTTCTCTACTGAATCCCATCTGGTTTAGCGGGAATGTGATTGTGGTTGAGCGAAACCTAGAGTGAACATCGGCAGGGTATTTGATTCCTGGAGGGACCTTAGTTCGGTTTTGGGGATCAAAATCGACCATGAATTGGCATTGTTATTGGACTGGTAAGCTTACATAACCGCAAAGCATGTGAAATATAGTGCCATAAGGATTGATCTATGTCATTTTAGCTAACTTGATCTTGCCTGCTGACATTGACGAATTGCAAGCTACCTTGCTTCATAACATTTAAATTATTTCAACGATCTTCTCTTTATACTTAAAGTCAGACATACAGGATCAATTTAAGCAAATATGCTGGTTTCTTATTCGTAGTACAACATATGACATACAATAGTGCAACATAACTTCAGTGCAACAGTAAACTGTCTGGTAAAGTTCGGTAATATGTAGCTGTATGTGTGTATGGTATGTTAGCTGAAAAGTAGTTTCAGTTTAGTCTCAAAGTTTGTAGTAAAACAATCATAACTGTGTGATTTTATGCTACTTCATCTGTCAGCATGATCCCGGTGAATCACGTTCAGCCTCTTAGTACGTTACATCATTGTTTTGGTCGATGGAGTGTGCGCGCGAGCGTGAGCAGCAGGTAGCTGGCTGCAGTTCTCTTAACAGCCACATGTGTCATTAATAACAAGGGTTTCTGAATCTTACATACTGCACATTTAAGCACAATACAGTATGTGGAAGATCGAGCATGTAAATGCACTCAATGTCACAAACTGTGTTTGAATCTGACCTGCAATCAAGGTTCAATTGGTTTCGTTATGAAAACAAATGTCTCATTTCCCATTAACTTCTTTCAAGATCTGATTGATGCTATCCACATTCATTTTAAGCGCTATAGTCTTTGTGTCAGCAATCATCTAATTTGTTTCTACTTTTATTTCTTCTAAATAATTTAAGCAGAAACATCTGAGACAAAGCTGATATTAAAATTAAACATAATTTAGAACTCAATAGATTTAAAAGAGGGAACTCAAATTTATGGAGGGAAAGAGTCAATATGCCATAATAACACTTTGACCTCATAGCATAGCCTCACAAAAACCTATTTTTGCACAAGTGCATAATAAAGTTCAGAGCAGAGCTGTCCTTTCATTTCAAGACTTTGGTTTGCCCTGAAGTCACAGTAGGACATTTTCTCTGACAGTAGAACAATCACAGCCAATCATTGTCATGCAGGAAGCTGCTGGGCTTAGGTTATTCACCACTCAGGTCACCATGCTATACATGACATTTTGGTGTTATTAAAATGCACTCACTTAAATAGTTCTGTGCAGCTGATATTGTTTTGAACAAGTGTAAGGCTCACAGTGTCTACTTCTTATGTGTGTTTCTGTCTTATTTTGTACCTGTTATATCTTTCCACTCAGCCCGCTCCAAGAGTGTTATACCAGTGGAAGGGAGCCCTGGATCCACACACACAAGCATTAAAAGATCCATGGAGAAACCTCTGAAGACAGGCTGGTTGAAGAAGCAGAGATCCATTGTGAAGAACTGGCAGCTGCGCTTCTTTGTGCTCAGAGGAAATGTCCTTACATACCATAAGGATGACAGAGAGAGTGCTGTTCAGGTAGGAGACGGATCACAAATATTAAGAAAAAGTCTTGATATTTTTATGCATTTTTGTTTTTATTTTGCTTCTTTTCTGTCTACATATACTCTGTCAATTAGTGCCTGTCTTGACTGTCAAATATTTCTATAATATTATAATACAAATATTATAATACTTGAGTTTGACTAATTAATTTTTAAGGCGAAGCATGTCATTTCTACGTCGCTTGCATCTATAAACAGGATTGCAATTTTTTTATTTTTTTGTGGCAAAACTGGTTTCCTGAACACTTGATTCAGATATTACTCATGACCTAAAACTCCTACCATTAGTTGAGTTAATGTTGCTTTGTCAGGCTGGTCAGAGCAATGTTCTGAATGTGCCATAGAGCCCCAGTGTGTAAACTTTATGGGGAAATCAGCCTATCATTGGCTTACTTATAGTTGTATATACAGTACCTTTAATATTTAACACTAATTACTTAAAGAGCTGAGTGACAAAAATGCACTATAATACAAATAGGCAATATTTCCTATTGGTCTCCTTTTAGATATTTACAACTAGGCAGCTTTAACTGTACAGGACGTTTAACTATCCCCCCTTGTCATTCTGTTCTCAGGGGACCATCCCTTTGTTCTCATGCCAAGTTAATGTGCTGCCATCAAATACAGATGATAAATTCCTGTTTGAGATTATCCCAGGTGAGACTTTTATTTTCACTTGTCATATTGATCATGTAATAGGTAAGTGGCCTATACTAGCTCTGTGCATTGTGCGTTGATTGTGATCTGAAAACCTAGAATGTTTATACAAGGCTACAGAATTAATGTATTGTAAATAAACTTTATTTGTAATATGCTACTGTATATGTTGAAGGTCTTGGTAAAATCAGACAGTTGTTCCATCTCTGATTCTGCAGGTAGCAGTACAGATCGTGAACGGGATACCTACGTTCTTTTGGCAACCAGTCAGAGTGAGATGGATGAGTGGGTGCGCTCTATTCGCAAAGCCATTGGATCACGGTCCAATCACGGTATTCATTTTTGTCATACAAACAAACAGTAAAATTGTGTTTATAAGGTTTATAGACAGATTCAGGATGTTCTCTCTATTCGGTTATTGAAGATGCAACCTCATCTCTTTTACCTGGGGTGCTGTAGCTTTCAAGGTCCACTTGTAATGGGAGTAAAGTTTTTTGTGCACCAAAACAGTCATAATTGAGCAATATATAATAATGTTCCACCCTGTCTATGGCCCTCTATCTAAATCGCTCAGTTTTAAGGTCCCTAGCGGTTTAAGACTTCAATGTAAACGCCAACTGTTATGATAAGCTTATATCATGCAGCCCTTCCAATACAGCCATATTTTAAATGCAGCCTGAAGAAAATGAGCAAACTCCACAAGACCACAACATTTTTAAAACTAAATTTCAGGATTAATATATAACCCACATCCAACAAATTCCAGCTGAATGTATTAAATTGTTCACTCAACCAGCACCATAAACTATCAAACAGTCATGACATGAAATATTCATAACTTTAATTTTGCAGTCCATTGGTGTTTTAGCTGCTCAATCCTTAATAACAGTTCCTTTGCAAAGCTTGAATCATATTGTGACTGGCTCACAAGCAATCCACGCTGATATGAGCCCAAAACAAACATACGATCCACACTGAAATGTTCTGAATATGCAAACATAATACAATACATGGTGATGTTGGGTGGTTCAACTGGCTTCAGCAGGCCAAAGCAGAGATGCTTGTCTTTACATTTCACATCTTCCACGTTTGTTTACACACTGAACGGTGTTTCTCCCAGGCAATGGAAGCAGCAGAATGAGACATGTTTTAAAACGTTTTTAAAAGCACTTGTACCACTCTTAAAATGCAGTGCACATTGCCGGAAATGCATTGATACGATCAAAGAGGACCATCTAGTGCATGTTTACAAAAGACCAACAGTTAAAAATTGCACCGATGGGTGCAAAAATGGCACAGGATGCCTTCAAAATGGTGCAGCTGAATGAAGCAAAATGGAGGTCTCCTTTTTAGAGTTATGACTTGACATCATGTCTTTTAAAAGCAGCACGATATGCATGATAACGGTTCATCTACTCGATTGCATGCTTATGTAGAAATGCATTTAAATCCAGATAAGCACATGAAGGTGTCCTGTGTAAGTCCTCTTTGGTGTAGATGAATCTCCCATGACAGACCCATCTCTGTGACTGAGGCCAAGGGTGCAATGATGAAAAATAGGCATTGATGTCTTGCTGAAGAGGCAGATGTATTTAGCCCTTGTGATGTCAGAAGTTCCACAGATTCCAAAAGAGCCATTTATGGAGCTTGGCTTAAATAAATGCTATTTTTCTACTTTAGTAGTTTTTATACTACAATGACCTCTCATACTGTATGTCAAAAGATCAAGGAAAATGTTATTCCTCATGTCATGACACCTTTAAACAAAAGGTTGTTGGTTTAAAAGCAAGGTTTGATCATTAAACTATTGCTTTTATGCCCTTGTGCAAAGTACTTATCCCCCAGATTGTCCTTGTAATATTTGTATTGTAAGAAACATCTGGAAAATAGCAAATTAGTCATTTGAATGAGCAAATCAGCTTTTATGAATGCAAACTAACAGAGAATTCATTAGTCATCCATTGCTCCTGATTATTTATGTTGACTTGTCAAAACCAACATACTGTTATTCTACAGACATTTCTTAGGGTTTTTCAACTGGAAGTGAAAGTTGAAGTTACCCGGAAGAGGGTCCGAACACATAATGAATGACATATTTTGATATTATATATAATATAATATTTCCATGGCTTTTTTTACATGTATGAGTTAAAAACTAAAATAGGTTGATCGTGTTGAACTAGTATGTCTGCATTTAAAAAAAAAGTTGGGCACACCCGGAGTAGCCAATATTTGTCAGTCTGTGCATTTCAGCCAAACGTGACTTCACCTTGACAACAGTATGCAATCTATTGCAAGTTATAATAAAAACATTTCCGATTACTTGATTAATCATCAGAATAATAATTAGGTTACTCGATTACAAAAATTATTGTTAGTGACAGCCCTAATTCAAATGTAAACAACTGTCAAAAAGTACAAATGTAAACAAACACACAAAACATACAAATCTGCTTTAAGTTGCTCTCTCTCTCTCTCTCTCTCTCTCTCTCTCTCTCTCTGTCTATAGTATTTTACGTTCTGCCTGACTGTGATCTGTTTAGCTTAACCATTAGATTTCAACATTTTAATACTTTCAGATAAGGCTTTGTCAAGCCTACATCAAAGCTTGTCTTGACAAATTTTATTTATCTAGTTTATAATTATTTCACATGATTGATCAGAACTGAATGTAATGTACTAAATATGTTCTATTTCTGTGGGCCTGCAATATATTAAATAGTTATTCTTCTCCTTCCAAAGTATTTGGAAAGAGTCTTTCAGACATCATGGTGTATGAGAAGAAATTTGGGCCTCGTCTGGTGCCAATCCTGGTGGAGAAGTGTGCAGAATTTATCAGAGAGCATGGTCTGAATGAAGAGGGAATCTTTCGGCTCCCAGGTCAGGACAACCAGGTGAAGCAGTTTAGAGAGGCCTTTGATGCTGGAGAAAGGCCATCTTTCCCCAGGTAACAGTTCACATCTTTCGATGTTTGAGAAACGGTACTGAAATTGTGATGTAAAGACTTTGGCCAAGATTAGAAAACCAAAGAGGATAGGCTCAATTCTAGATCCCAGCGAACCCAGAGCAAAAATAACTGACTTGATCCCTTTCACATCCTTTACAAAAAGTACTGTGATGTAATGTAACTGTACAATAATGGTGTCAAAAATCCATGATATTACCATGGTACCATGCCCAAAACATGTTAAAAGAATGGTACTTCTTTGTTAGTAATAACATCAGTTTACTAAACGGGGGTGGTCCCTGTAAGTGAGATACTGAAGGTTTGCTGTGGATAAAAGGTGTCTTTTAAATTATATGCATCCAATAATGAAAAAAAAAAACAACAAACAAATGTTTTTTCATGTTGAAAAAACATGTTGTAAAACATGAACATTTTAATATAAAGATTTAAAATATTTAAATAATTTTTGTAATTGTACCAGGTGACCACTCAAATGTTTATTTTTGCAGCATTTTCTTTTTTTTTCTTTTTTTTAATGTGCATGTGTATGAGGCTTTTATGTGGATAACCACACTGTGCATGATCATTTATGGTGAAACAAAGCTAAAGTCTTAACAGCTTTCTTTTGAGGAAGTAGCATAGGTAAAGGGTTTGACCCAGAAATTTTATCGAGAGAGAGAGAGAGAGAGAGAGAAGCACAATATTTCAGAGGAACCTGGTACATATCATTGATCTGTGGCAGAGCCACATCCAGTCCTAACTGAAAGAGATCTTGCCATTACTCAACACACTCACTCGCACACATATCCATTTCTCATGCAACTGTCTTTATTCTCATAAACAATAAAAACTGACTGGAACAAGATTTGTAGACAATGACTGAAGTGACTTACTGTGATGTTTTACATTTTGCACTTTCTGTCTGCAGTGACACGGATGTCCACACGGTGGGGTCCTTACTCAAGTTGTACCTCAGAGAGCTTCCTGAGCCTGTTGTGCCCTGGATTCAGTATCAGGACTTCCTTGACAGCACACTGGTGTTGGATGCCGCCACTGCAGCAGTAAGAAAAAAACACATTCACAAAAACAATATCAGATGAGCAATCAATTAATGACTGTCTGTTAATCAAAATATGACCAATCACAGGGCAAAGAAATACTGGAGAAACAGATCAGCCTTATGCCAAAAGTGAACTACAACCTCTTGAGTTACATCTGCAGGTATGTGTCAGCACATGAAAATGAAACAGACACTGAAAAGACTAGAAGTAGAAAACTGATGCTGGTACATCCCAATTTGGTATTGCAGATTTCTTTTTGAGGTCCAGCAGAATTCAAAGGTGAATAAAATGAGTGTTGAAAATCTGGCCACAGTGATGGGAGTGAACCTTTTCAAACCGCAAGTGGAGGATGCCATCAGTATGATGAAGGGTCAGTTATCTATGTTAAGATGAATAAAACATCGTATCCTACCTATAATATTATCCTAAATAAATTATATACATTGAGACTCCATACTCCATTACTAAATAAGAATGAGATATCAAGCATGGTGTTCGTTAACACATTGTTGCGTTAATGATCAGTGTTCTCACACCCATATACACACACAGGAACTCCCATGATACAGAAGGTAATGACGGTGATGATCAGACACCACGAGCTGCTCTTCCCACCCTCTAAAGATGTGCAGCCATCTCCTCCTCCCAGCAAGAAAAACAAGAGTAAGAAGTCCAGCAACCCTCGCAGTTTTGTGGGCTGGGAGTCTGCTGAGGTACTGATCACAACATTATTCAACTGTTTTTAGTGGACATTCAATTCATTCATTCAGTTTTGTAATAACAATTTGTGATGGTAAAGACACTGGGTCTCATTCACTGGCCACACATGCACATATATTTTGCATACAACCTGTGTGCAAACCTTTTCACGCAGAAATCGTGATTCAAAATTCGCACTGACAATTGAGTGAAATATAGAATGACATTTAAAACAAACCCAAGCTTATAACTTTTTTAGGTCTCATAAATTCAACTTAATTACATTTTCCAGACCATCATCATTTCTTTTTGGTACTTTTCAAATGGCTTTTTTGTATAAATGTAATTGTTTTAGCCTTGTCCCAGACCTTCAATATTACACTATTAAAATCTATTATAAAATTACAAATTATTACATGTTTAAAACTATGAAAATCAAAATAGAGAATTAAATAAACATAAACCATTTAAATATTTCTTGTGTGAAAGTTATTTAAATATTTTTATTTTTAAATACAACTGCCCTACAGTTTTTGCGTAATTTCCTCCACATCAAACTATTTTTTCCCTATAAAAGTTTTTCAGTCATAGAGTACTTATTATCCAAGTCTACAAAAGTGTCCACGAATAGCATGCTTGAAGAAATATGAGACAAGTGATGTTTGAAGAACACAAAGAAAACTGAAGGTAAATATCACTTGTGAGCAGAATATTTTTATTAGGCGTCATTTCAAACTGTAATTTTACCAAATTATAAAATAAGTGTTCAAATATATTTTAATTGTGTTAATTGAACAAATAAATACATAAAATGTTAGCTATAAAATTAGCCTTAGGTAGACAGAGCAGAAACACATAATTTTCAACACAGAATCTATTAACACAATGCAGAATTTGAGATGTGGAAATTACTCTGATATGGTCAAATTTTCATGACTTTCAGAAAATATTACAAAACATTTCATAAACCTCCTGTAATGCATGTACACTGTTAGATATTTTTAGTACACAAAATGTAAGAAATGATTTAGTGTGTGAAAAATGTTTTATCAATTATTCAATTGTTATTTCATATATACACAGTATATATTATTTATATTTAATTATTATTAGAAATTCAATATTTAAAAGATTATTCCAGGTTCAATACAAGTTAAGCTCAATCAACAGCATCTGTTGAATAATATTGATTACCACAAAAATTTATTTTGACTTGCCCCTTCTGTTCCTAAAAAAGAAGCAAAAATCTGGTTTACAGTGGGGCACTTACAATGGATGTGAATGTGGGCCAATGTTTGAACGTTAAAATACTCGCCTTTTCAAAAGTATAGCCACAAGACATAAACAATATGTGTGTTAACTTGATTTTATTGTGCTAAAATCACTTACTAACCTTTTCTGTGTAAAGGTAAAGCCAGATTTAAAACGTAAAAAATTACGTTTTAAACATTTACAGCTCAAATAATATATGAGTTTTAACAGAAGAATTATTGTAAGTGATTTTATAAAATTATAAGCTTCACATTTCTGCATTTAAACTAGAGGTGGGAATTCGATTTTGTATTGAATTTTGATTCAATATATTCATAGATTTGATTCTAGATTGCTGTTTTGTGTTACTTTTCCTATTTGACTGCAGTAGACAGTTTAATAGGTCTTAAAGAAAAAAATCCCACTGAATCAAATCTTTGTCTCTTTGTATAGCTGAGGTACACCTTTCTCAGTAAAAAGCCGATGGGATGGTATGCTATACCTGGGCTCTATGTGTGGATCATGTACCGAAAGCCTTCATTATCAATGATGCTGTAGGGGCGCAGATCTTTTGAAATTAAATAATCTATAGAATGAGTTATTTTCTTTGCCTGTTCGGAGTTGGCTGGATGCTTGCCCTCGCTGAAAATGGGACAGGATGTATTTGTTTTTCCTCCTCCATTGCTCACAAATACTCCACTACTGCTGCACTTTCTGCTCACGGCGTGAGGTGTGCACACTCTAAACTGTCTGGGTGCTGCACTGCTCTCGCAGTTGACTTCCACCTTTTTATTCCGACAACATGTTATTTAACTAACATTTAGAAAGTCGATTTTTGAAATTGGCGAATTGATTAAAAACAGTAGAAGATAGAATTGCGGTTCATCATTGCATAGATTGTTCCCCCACCCCTAATTTTAACCCTCAAAAAATTGGCCCCATTCACTTCCATTGTAAGTGCCTCACTGTAACCTCCATTTGTGCTTTTCTTTAAAGAAAAGGAGGGACGAGTCGAAACACATTTTTGCAGTAATCAACATTGTCACAAATGCTGTGGTTGAGCTCAACTTGTATTGAACCCTGAATATTCCTTTAAGTGACCATACAATTAGTCTTACTTATTTTAAACTAGAGTGACAAAAATAATGTAATGTACAGGAGATGTTGTGCTGGAAAACCCATTTGTGGAGATGGTGTAGACGTGTATTGTGCTAATTACTAACTATTGGCCTACACTCCCTCATTTAGAATAGTTTATTTAGATTTATCAACATTAGAACAGGGAAAGAATACATTTATGTGCATATGCACCTGTTGTGAATCTGTTGGACTTTTTGTATCAGAAACTTTTCTTCGCACAAATATTAGAACATTAATTATTAACATTAGTGAATGTGACCCAATGAAATAAATGTGGATTGAAAACAATAATTTTTGCAGCTTATCATGCATCCATATGACCCACTGAGCCAATATCAGTATGATGTAGTTGATATCATGTGCACAGTTGCATCAAATTGAGTTGAGTTTGGTCATATTTGATGAGTACACCTGTTTGTGAAAGTTACGCTTCTTTAAAGCTGTCACATGGCTGCTTTCACCTTTGTCTCGTAACTGATTGCATCCCTCCTCTCTCAAAGTGTGAGGTGTCTTCACTGTCAGAGTCTCCTGAGGAGGAAGAAGTAGACACACCTGAGGCTGAGAGGAGGGATGTGTGGCCATCTGAGGCAGGGTCAGAGGAAGCACCTCTTTCTCCTTCCTCTACATTTTCCCCTGTATCGGACACGTGGACCAGCAGCCCCAGAAAGCGGACTCAAACTCTACCCAGCTTGGGCTGTCCGGCAGTGGTGAAAACATGCAGAGAGCCGGCTTGGGATCGCTGGAGCAGGTTCCAAGAGAGCTTCAACGAGAACGACGAAAAGACGCTTTCAGAGGACATCTTTAAAATCCTTGACCTCCAGAAAGTGACACTCTTTTCTGGAGGGCAGAAAAGTGAAAATGAAAAAGACGACACAGGGTCGGATAAAACAGTTAATGATGTTGTAGTCAAAGAAACAGATGCTCTAAAAGCACAGACACAGAGCACAGTTCCCTTGCCTAAGCCTCGGCTGACCAAAGAGTTGAGTGCACCGAGTTTGGGCAGAGAGAAGCCAGCAGCACCAGAAGGTGGGACGGTCCTACAGCAAAGTAATGCAGGCCAACAGAGAAACACAGACACAATGCACCTTATCAACAGGTATGGCCCAAAATAACATATTTTTGTTGATTAATCATACTATACTGTAATTAGTGGTACTTAATAAGGTAAGTATAAGTTACAATTGCTCATACTGTACGTTGATAGCACTTTATTTTACAGTGCTGTTCTACATTTTCTTACTATATAATTACAACAATTACAGTTATTACTAGGTACTAACCCTAAACCTATCCCTAACCATAATTCATATTAAGTACATGTAGTTACCTAAAATTACTCCATACTTTCTTGGGTAAGTACACTATAAGTATACTGAAAGTACACTTACTGTAAAATTGTGCAACCCATACTTTGATTTAGGAATTTGGACAAGTTTTGAACTTTGCAGTATAATTTGTCATGCACCATTTATTGTCGAAAAAATTCCATTGACTTGTATTGAAGGAATGACCCGAACCTATACATGGAGTTACCAACCAGCTACCTATGCCCTAGCTATCACTCCGATCACTCACCATACAGTAGCAATGTTATAGCAATGTGTTAACAATCACTTAGAACACCCTAGCAACCTCATAGTAATGCATTGGCAACCTCCCAGAACATCCTAGCATCATAGTGGCAACCACTAACATGTTCTTAAGAAATTAAAAAAATCCAATTAAGTAATTATATTTGTCAATATTTAATTTTTTTCTTGTTATTTGTGCATATACATTGTACAGGTCTACTTCTGAACATGTCCATAATCACCTTAACTATGGACATGTTCCACTAATGTGAACAAAAATATGTACGTGTATGTGTGTGTGTGTGTATATATATATATATATATATATATATATATATATATATATATATATATATATATATATATATATACACACTGGCGGCCAAATGTTTGGAATAATGTACAGATTTTGCTGTTTTGGAAGGAAATTGGTACTTAAATTCACCAAAGTGGCATTCAACTGATCACAATGTATAGGTAGGACTTTACTGATGTAAAAAAACCCAGCACCATCACTATTTGAAAAAAGTCATTTTTGATTAAATTGGGTCAAGCCTCATTTCCAGCAGCCATCACTCCAACACCTGGGGTCATAGTGCAGGGTCAGCCATGATACAGCGCCCCTGGAGCAGATAAGGTCAAGGGCCTTGCTCAAGGGCCCAACAGGGCTTGAACCCCCGGCCTTCTGGTCAGTAACCCAGAGCCTTAAACGATGACCTACCACTGCCCCTTCCGTTGATTTAAGTGTTTGAAGTCTGAGAACAAGAAAATGCTGTGGTTCTTCCAAGAACTCACGTAACACGAGATCTTTATCGGATGATCTCAGAAATTTGACCAGAATTGATCGAGGCCTGTCTTCCTCAGTGGATCGCCGAGCCGGGATCCTGTGAGCTCGCTCGATTTCCAGCTGTTATGTCGAGCAGTCTCGGTAAGAGCCTGTCCAGGAATTTCACCATATCCTGACCTTCTTTGTCCTAAGGAATTCCAACAATTCAGACGTTATTCCGCTGGATTCAGTTCTCCAAGTCCTCCAACTTCTTCCAGACGTGGTCCAAATCCACCTTGGTTGCTATTGGATTAGCAGCTAATTCCCTCTCCGATAATAAACTGTTTCTCGATAATCGATCTGTTTCTCGACATCCCCCACTCTTGTAGAAACCTCAGTGAAAATCGTCTCTATTGCAGTGATCGTTCGACATATTACAAGTAAGCTAGGACCTTTGTCAGCATTGCTGACATGTTCAGCAATTCTCACTGAATTTCCCTCACTTCTTCAGCCAAATTGGCTCCCGGGCTTGTGGCCCGCTCGGGGGTGTCAGCTTGAGTACATAGGTGTCTTTTAATGTCTCCAGAGCCGAGAATTTTGAATTCTTTGACATAATGTCTTCCTAGAACTGTTTAGAATCAGGGTGTATTGAATCTCACCAGTTTATGACATAAAAAGTATTAAAACTAGCAAAGAGCGCAGAGCTCACGTTTTTCAGAGCTCATGTTCACATGTCCAAACCTTGCATGGTGTCACGTGAATCCAACACCAGTTTCATGTACAACAATAAAGAGAAGACTCAGGGGTGCAGGCCTTAAGGGATGAATTGTAAAGAAAAACCCACTTTTGAAACAGAAAAACAAAAAGAAAAGGTCAGATTGGGCAAAGAAACATCAATTGACATTGGACAACAGATAATTAGAAAAGAGTGTTATGAATCTTAAACCCATTGAGCTTTTGTGGGATCAGCTAGACTGTAAAGTGCGTGAGAAGTGCCCGACAAGACAGCCACATCTATGGCAAGTGCTACAGGAAGTGTGGGGTGAAATGTCACCTGAGGGTCTGAACAAACTGACAGCTAGAATGCCAAGGTTCTTCAAAGCTGTCATTGCTGCAAATGGAGGATTTTTGATGAGAGCTCTTAGTTGTAGTTTAAGAAGTTCTGAACATTTTCTTTAATTGTAATTGTAATTTTTTACGTTATTAATGTCCTGACTATACATTGCGATCAGTTGAATGCCACTTTGGTGAATAAAAGTACCAATTACTTTCCATAAGAGCAAAATCTGTATATTATTCCAAACATTTGGCCGCCAGTGTGTATGTGTGTGTGTATGTATATATATATATATATATATATATATATATATATATATATATATATATATATATATATATATATATATATACACTCACCTAAATGATTATTAGGAACACCTGTTCAATTTCTCATTAATGCAATTATCTAATCAACCAATCACATGGCAGTTGCTTCAATGCATTTAGGGGTGTGGTCCTGGTCAAGACAATCTCCTGAACTCCAAACTGAATGTCAGAATGGGAAAGAAAGATGATTTAAGCAATTTTGAGCGTGGCATGGTTGTTGGTGCCAGACGGGCCGGTCTGAGTATTTCACAATCTGCTCAGTTACTGGGATTTTCACGCACAACCATTTCTAGGGTTTACAAAGAATGGTGTGAAAAGGGAAAAACATCCAATATGCGGCAGTCCTGTGGGCTGAAAATGCCTTGTTGATGCTAGAGGTCAGAGGAGAATGGGCCAACTGATTCAAGCTGATAGAAGAGCAACTTTGCCTGAAATAACCACTCGTTACAACCGAAGTATGCAGCAAAGCATTTGTGAAGCCACAACACGCACAACCTTGAGGCGGATGGGCTACAACAGCAGAAGACCCCACCGGGTACCACTCATCTCCACTACAAATAGGAAAAAGAGGCTACAATTTGCAAGAGCTCACCAAAATTGGACAGTTGAAGACTGGAAAAATGTTGCCTGGTCTGATGAGTCTCGATTTCTGTTGAGACATTCAGATGGTAGAGTCCGAATTTGGCGTAAACAGAATGAGAACATGGATCCATCATGCCTTGTTACCACTGTGCAGGCTGGTGGTGGTGGTGAAATGGTGTGGGGGATGTTTTCTTGGCACACTTTAGGCCACTTAGTGCCAATTGGGCATCGTTTAAATGCCACGGCCTACCTGAGCATTGTTTCTGACCATGTCCATCCCTTTATGGCCACCATGTACCCATCCTCTGATGGCTACTTCCAGGAGGATAATGCACCATGTCACAAAGCTCGAATCATTTCAAATTGGTTTCTTGAACATGACAATGAGTTCACTGTACTAAAATGGCCCCCACAGTCACCAGATCTCAACCCAATAGAGCATCTTTGGGATGTGGTGGAACGGGAGCTTCGTGCCCTGGATGTGCATCCCACAAATCTCCATCAACTGCACGATGCTATCCTATCAATATGGGCCAACATTTCTAAAGAATGCTTTCAGCACCTTGTTGAATCAATGCCACGTAGAATTAAGGCAGTTCTGAAGGCGAAAGGGGGTCAAACACAGTATTAGTATGGTGTTCCTAATAATCCTTTAGGTGAGTGTATATATGTGTGTGTGTGTGTGTGTATAGAGTTAATAGAACAGAAGTATACATACACCTTAGCCAAATACATTTAAAATCAATTTCACAATTCCTGACATTTAATCATAGAATTAACAATCGTTCCCTGTCTTAGGTCAGTTAGGATCGTTCATTTATTTTAAAAGTGCAGTATGTAAGATTCAGAAACCCTTGTTATTAATGACACCTGTGGCCATTAAGCGAACTGCAGCCAGCTACCTGTTGCTCGTGCTCACGCTCGTGCAAACACTGCATAGGGAGGTGAGCATCGACAAAAACAATGGCATAACATACAAAGAGATTCACCAACATCATGCTGACAGATAAGGTAACATAATTAAAATTATTATAATTGTTTAACTACAAATTTTGAGACTGAAGCTTTATATTATATTTGATTCTTCAATGCTGGAACAGGGCTAAAACAAAGTGTGAATATAGGTCTGACTATGCAAGACTGTAGTTTGAAGTAATCACTTTTCTTTGCATGATACATTAACTAATTTATACAATAGCCTATGTTGGCGTTAGCTAGCTAGCCAGCTTTATCAATAGCTGTTAGCTAAATTTGGTGTATGATGACAGTAGCTATTTATAAAATAGAATGTACATTAGGGGTGGGGAAAAATCGTTTCAGCGTTCCATCGCGATTCATACTCAAACGATTCTGACTCAATTCCGAGTTCAGTTTAAATCAAGGCAGAGCAGTGGTGCACGCCAAAGACAGATGTAGAAACACAGATGCGAGTTAAGCGCATACACTAAAGTCAAGTGAACAAACACGTCCTGTTTACAGACCAGCTGTATCAAACACATGACCATTTGTGCACAAATGAAACTACAATCCTGAAATTCTTTCACAAACCCACGCACATAGCAACGAGAGAGTTTATTTGTGATAAGCCAACAAACAACATGAAAGACGGGCTTGCATTCATTATTGCACTGATATGCACACAACGGTGTAAAACACAGAAGGAAATAATGACAAGGCAGCGGTTCGGGAGATGTTGGTGATGTTTTCATTTAATTCTTACCCCACTTATCTTATAGGATTTACAATGCTTAACCAAAATTAAAAGAAAGTAATATAAACAGTTGAAGTAATAGTATTCAGTGTGTTTTGGTGGAGAACCAATATTTTTTTCTTGTGCTTTTAAGAGATTTCTAAAGAAGGTTCTAAAGGAAGAAACTGAGATCATCTTTTAAACTATAGAACCATTTATTTAATCTTGTGGATGTTCCATGTTTTATTCACAGCTCATACTGAATGTAAAAGGCCCATTTATGTAATGTGACTCGTTCTGACTTTTTAAAACACCTGTTAAATAAAAAGCTGAAAGGAAAAAATAGAGAGTGAAAAAAGAAAGAAATTGAAAGACAAGATGCATCGTGATGCATCAAGAATCGTTTTATAATCGAATCGTTACCCTTTGAATTGTAATCGAGTCATGAGGCCAGTGAAGATACCCACCTCTACTGTACATTATAAATATGTTGACACAATTCAGTATTGGTGTGATTCCATCACAACTGTCATTTTGATATATATCGATGCGCTATTGTTTTATAATAATAGATTGTATATATTTTCTGTATAACCAAGTTATGTTACACTAATGAATGGATCTTTTTGCATTATCTTGAACATTCATTCATTTAATGTGTTAATGTAGTTTAGCTAAAATTACACAGACCAATCCTTTTGGCATTATATTTCACATGCTTTTCAGTTATGTATGCTTACCTGTCCAATAAGAAGAACGCCAATTCAGGGTCGGTTTTGATCCCAAAAAAATGAACGAAGGTCCCTCCGGGAATCAAATGCTCTGCCTATGTTCACTAGTTTTCGCTTGACCACGATCATGTTCCCACTTAGCCAGACTGGATTTCTTTTGGCTCACTCTGAGTTTGAGTAGGAGTCGATATTGTGCTACGAGCCGGACGTTTGCTGGATTCCATCTCTAAGATAACGTTACCTAGTGTTGCAGACAGTTGTCGCTGTTGATAGCAGTAGAGAAGCACTAAGGCAAGGCTCTCAGAGGCATGCATAAATGTCACATCCTTTTGATTTTCCCAGCAAAAGCGACTCGCTCCCTTCGCAGTGAAAATCAGTCTACAGGCTTTAATAGGCAACCTAGGAAGTCCGGGAAGTGCACCTTTTTTAAGTTGCATTACAAGCCGTTCACACATTGGCAAAACAATTGCCAATATTACATGAAAATTGTTACATATTGCACATTTAAGAATGTGAAATGTCATAATAATAGTAGAGAGAATTATTTACTTCAGCTTTTATTTCTTTCATCACATTCCCAGTGGGTCAGAAGTGTACACTTTGTTAGTATTTGGTAGCATTGCCTTTAAATTGTTTGTATTTGTGTCAAAATGTTTTGGGTAGCCTTCCACAAGCTTCTCACAACAAGTTGCTGGAATTTTGGCCCATTCCTCCAGACAGAACTGGTGTAACGGAGTCAGGTTTGTAGGTCTTCTTGCTCGCACACACTTTTTCAGTTCTGTTCACAAATTTTCTATCAGATGAGGTCAGGGCTTTGCGATGGCCCCTCCAATACATTGACTTTGTTGTCCTTAAGCTATTTTGCCACAACTTTGGAGATACGCTTGGGGTCATTGTCCATTTGGATGACCTATTTGTGACCAAGCTATAATTTCATGGCTGATGTTTTGAGATGTTGCTTCAATATATCCACATAATTTTCCTCCCTCATAATGCCATCTATTTTATGAAGTGCACCAGTCCCTCCTGCAGCAAAGCTCCCCCACAACATTATACTGCCACCCCCATGCTTCTCGGTTGGGATGGTGTTCTTCAGCTTGCAAGCATTCACCCTTTTTCCTCCAAACATAACGATGCTCATTATGGCCAAAAAGTTCAATTTTTGTTTCATCAGACCAGAGGACATTTCTCCAAAAAAGAAGATCTTTGTCCCCATGTGCACTTGCAAACTGTATTCTGGGTTTTTATGGTGGTTTTGGAGCAGTGGCCTCTTTCTTGCTGAGCAGCCTTTCAGGTTATGTCGATATAGGACTTTAGTTATCCTGCGGATATAGATACTTTTCGTCCAGCACTTCACAAGGTCCTTTGTTGTTGTTTTGGGATTGATTTGCACTTTTTGCACCAAACTACATCCATCACTAGGAGACAGAATGCGTCTGCGTGGTCCCATGGTGTTACTTGCATAATATTATTTGTACAGATTAACGTGGTGCATTTGGTAATTGCTCGCAATGATGAACCAGAATTGTGGAGGTCCGCAATTTTTTTTTCTGAAGTCTTGGCTGATTTCTTTTGATTTTCTCATGATGTCAAGCAAAGAGACACTGAGTTTGAAGGTAGGCTTAAAATACATCCATAAGTACACCTCCAATTCAGTACACCTTCTATCAGAAGTTAATTGGCTATTTGTCAATTAAGGCTTGACATAATGTTCTGGAATTTTCCAAGCTGCTTAAAGGCACAGTTAACTTAGTTTGTGTAAGCTTCTGACCCACTGGAATTGTGATATAGAAACAATTGTTGGAGAAATTACTTGTGTCATGCATGAAGCAGATAACAACTTAGTTACAACTATAGTTTATAGCAAAAAAACTATAGTTTGCTAATATTAAATCTGCGGAGTGGTTAAAAAAAATGAGTTTTAATGACTTCAACCTTGTGCATGTAAACTTCTGACTATAAACATATTTTTGTTCACATTATTTGTTCACGTATGTGTGTGTGTATGTTTGTGTGTGTGTGTGTGTGTATATATATATATATATATATATACACACACACACACTACATATATATATGTAGTTAACTAATTTGAATGAAAACAGCCTTCTTATAAAGTGTTACCACTTTCTTTATTATTAAAAATGGTTTTGGTTTTGTGGAATGTGTTTTAAATGTGCTTGTGCTATCTTCCTTTAAAATATGAAATATTTAATAAGATTTTTTATTTAATGGAATGAAATTGAGATATTTATTTAGGTGCATATTTGTGTGTTTGTGTGTGAACCTTCAGTCTACAACAGAAGAACAGAGAGCTGAGTGCTACAGTGGCAGAGCTGCAGGCAGCACTCAAGGAAGAGCAACGCTGCAAAGCTGCATTAGAGATCTTGCTGCGCAACACAGAGCGTAGCAGGGATGAAGCTCTTCAGCGCAATGAGCAGCTGAACAGAGATATTCAGGAGCTCCTCAACAGGCCCACTGCTGGCACATAGTGCCACCCAATGTATGTCAAGTTTTAGTCCTGTCTAGCTTCTCACTGGAGTAATAGACAAACAATCTGGACAACTCAATGGTGTTTTACACCTTGATCCATCTTGAACTGCACTGAATAACGTCTTTGAAAAATGACTAGTGAAAATGTCCATCTCACAGTTTCTGTCTATGATGAGATTGAAGTAAAACTGCTATGGTAGAAGATGCCTTATGTACAAAAATTACACATTTGAAATTGTTATTAAGCATCACATTAGTATTTTGATCTGTTACAAGAAAATATTAAAAGTTATGAAGAATGGGAATGTGAAAGTTTTATATAGAGTATTTAACAACTGCCTATAATTTTTTGTATTTGTCTGATGGATAGCTAGAAAACAAGTACAGTTCATACTCTCCAGGGTTGCCCAAGGGGAGACAGGGGCTAGTTGTCACACATTTACTTAAGTGAATATTTGTCAGGATACATTTTTGCAATCTATTTAAAGGATAGTTCACTCAAAAATTAAAATTCTGTCATCACGACATCATCCATGTTTGAAACTCATGCGACTTACTTTCTTCTCTGGAACACAAATGGAAATGCTAGGTAGATCGTTGGAGACTGATAACCTCTCGATGGAGAAAATATGCAATGGAGATGGAGAAAATATGCAATGAACGTGAAAAGTGACTGAGGCTGTCACCATTAATATCAGATCAAATTGTTATTTTTTTTTTTTTAGCAAAATGTAAACTCAATTGTGAAGCACAAAAACAGATATTGTAATTAATAAATTGTAAAAACAAATGATGACATTTCAAACATATTTGACAATCTGCCTTGATTTTATAGTTGATCATTGCCTTAAGTTATACCATTGAGGTTTTTATTGTTTACCCAAGAGCTTTTACAAAAATCTTGGAATTTCAGTTTGGAGGATAATATATATATATATATATATATATATATATATATATATATATATATATATATATATATATATTTATTTATATTTGTGAATTTTATCCTCCAAACTGAAATTCCAATATTTATAAATAGATACAAAGATTTAATAACGACCTAGTTTTCAATGTTGATGCATGTTCGTTTAAAATATTTAGTTAACAACTGTCTTAAAAAATATATATAAATATATATATATATATTGAATAAATAAAAATGTTGTGTCAGAGATTACAATTTTATTATTTATGTGGTCAATGGACTGAGATTTCAATGCTTAGAGAATCTGTGAACAATTTAATAAAGAACAAAAAGCATCTCATGTGGATTACTGTCAGCAAATAAACAGTTTTATCTGGCTTTTCTTTCCTGCACCTCCACTTCTGTTGTCTGGTTGGGGTGAGATAGTGTGTCAGTGGAGATAATATGTGACAGAGTGTGAGAGAGAAATGGGAGGAATGCTTTCAGATCAGAATTCACAGAGAAAGAGAAAACACAATGTGTGTGTGTGTGTGGGGTGAGGGGGTCTGGTAAAAAGACTCTTGGCATTGCATAAGTAAAAGCGGAATGGATAGCATTGTGCCTGTCAGCTGTCATAATACTGATTAAATGATAGGGAAGTAATTTCCTATTTCCAACCAGACTGGATTAAACTGAATATGTGCTGCTCAAAATCAACAAACAGCTGAATGTGTGAATATATGACCAGAGTAATTTATGTGGTAAAATTCTAGTTTGTTCTGAGATGGAATCTAGTGGCAGATGTTTCTTTTGTGCCCAATTTGGGCTCCTGGCAACACAACAGTAAAGATAAACAACACAGCCATCAAGTGTTTTTCCTATGTACAGGAAAGATAATCTTTAGTGGAAGTGAGTGAGGGTGAGAGAGAAAGAGAGAGGGAAACTGCATTACAGCATGTGACTCCATTGATTACTGGGTCATTATGTCCTCCACCATAACGTTGTTCATAAGCATTTTTTTCTCTTCTTTTCACAAAGACAAAATGTTAGTAATTTACTTCCCATCCACCTCAGCTCACAAATCTAATTTGGTCTTTCATTCATTTCAAATATAGCACTTACAAGGCCCCAGCAAACTCAGGGAGAAGTTCTTTGTTCTTTGCTCAGAGCCAAAAAGAAGTTCAAAACAGCTTAGCAACAACATAGTGTTTGCGAACATTCAGATACTGGCCACACCACTGGTGGAGGCATTTAGAGTTCTCTTTCAAAAATGCGCATGCAAAGATGCGAGTTGTCAATGATGGTGAGACTGTAATTTAGTGGAGGTTTGTAGGTGTGCCGTGGCTAATCTTAGCACCCAGGATTTAAATGGGACATTTATGATGGGAAAAAGTTCCCTTCCCACCCTAGTCCAGCTAAACATCTGCTGTCTGCTTTGCCAGCGCTTGTAGCAGAAATGAAACATCACATTCACTGGATGTAAGCAGTATGGAAGAGCTTGGGCTCTCTAACCTGCCCATGGTTGACCAATCAGTGGCTCACTACCTGCATCCAAACAGGTGGACCACTCTCTCCTCTGCCAGCCCCTCCATTCCTGGGAAAATGGAACTCTTCTATATACTATATATATCAAAATGCGCATTAAAACCAAAAGTGTGGTTAAAAGCAGTGGCTGGACAATGGCTCTTGTGGTCCGGCTTAATCTGTTGAGCCTCCGGGACAGGGAGGAATAAAATTTTCTTGATGCCCTGGTTATTCTGAAAGATTTGTTCGACCTAGTGGTTATGGCAATGAGACAGAGATGCAACCTTTAGAAGAAAGAAGGAGAGGCATTTGATGTCTGTCTGCCACATAAGCAATCTTCGTGTCCTCCTGCCCCTTCACGACCGGCTCCCTCACTTCAGAACAGGAGATTTGTGAAAGCGCCCAGGACTGCAAAACCTCAGAGTGCTGAGCTTGTTCCCCTACAGCTTCAATTGCAAAACCATGGGGAAAACAGTAATTTATGCCAGCTACTGCAAAATCCAGGTCTGTTAACCCTTCTAACAAAAATAAGAGGGACACCTTGAATTCAGTCTCTGCAGCAGAGGGACGGACAGAGTTCTCTGTGTATCGAGTCTAGCCCATCCATTTGCCCACCCGCAAAGAAATGAAAGATGTAGATTTCAGGTGAAAATGTGGTTCAAAATTGTGTTTAGGCCAGTTCTGTTCATCCCCAACACTGGTTTCAGTGGATTTCTGCCAGCAGTACCACAAATGCTCAAAACTGCAAAAATCCCAAAGCTACCGGAAGCAAATGGTCTGAGAAAAGAAAGCACAAGTTCCCCAGTGTTCCCCTGTGGATTTCAGTGCAATTCAGACCTGAATAAATCTGCCGGGCATGATGGCTTCAATTTGTGGCTGTAGTTCCACTCAGTCTATTGAAAATAAGAGATTTTCAGTGCTGGGTGGCCACGTTGCTGTTGTGGCCACATTGCGGTTGTGTCTGTGCTGCCATCTTGCCCGCATGATAACTATATCAGCGGAGTGCATGAATGCTCTCCTTCAGTGGAGGGACCCTGCGTGGTTCAAAACCGACACCCCTTTGGGGTTTGTGTCTTCAAGAAGGGTGGTGACGATGGATGCATCTCTGTTGGGCTGGGGAGCGGTCTACCAGACAGCTCTGTAAACAGCCTCTGTTCACACCGGCTCCCACATAAACCTCCTCGAACTACTGGCAGTGTTTCTAGCCCTGAAACACTTTCTGCCATGGCTGCGTGGCTGTCATGTTCTGTTCAGAATGGACAATAGGACAGTCGTAGCATGCAACAATTATCAGAGGAGGACATGATCTCTTCAGTTTCATAATTTAGCCCGCAAGCTGATTGTATGGAGCAGTGCGCACCTCAGCTCACTGCATGCAACTCACTAAACGGGTGCACTAAACATGGAGGCAGATCTCCTCTCAAGAAAGCCTCTGTACGGAGAATGCAGATTTCCTCTGAACATGGTCAATTAGATATATGAGAGATATGGCATATCTCCTTGCCTCACAAGCAAACTTGCATTGTTTGCTGTATTTCTCACTCAAGCACAACAATGCGCTTTTGGGTGTGAATGGGCTGGCTTATCCATGGCCAAACAAGCTGTGGGCTCTCTCTCCTATTATTATCCCCTCTTTGGCCGGGAAGTTATGGTTAGCGAAGATTGTCAACTCCTACAGGGGAATCGCTGCCCCAACCATTATGCAGGGATCTCCTGTCACAAGTGAGCGGGCAAATATTTCACCGGAATGCTCAGTGGGTTACATATTTGCTTATTGCAGTTTGTTGGATGGAAATAAAGCCTTCTCCACTATACACCACAAGGTGTATTTGGCTGCAATTTTGGCTTGCCATGTGGGGTTTGATAAAGTATCAGCAGGCAAGCACCTTATGTAGGTTTTTGAGGGGTCTGTGGCGTTTGCGGCAGACTGTTAAGCCTTTGATCCCAGCATGGGACCTGTCTGGTGCTTAACACACTTGTACAACAAGTGTTCATGTTAAGCTCCTCACTCCGAAGACAGATTTTTTTCTCGCTTTAGTTTCCACAAAGTGACCTTCTTGCACTGTCGGTTCACCCTGAATGTTTATGTTTTAGCCCTTGTGGCAGTAGGGTTACGCTGGTGCCTAATCCTGGTTTGTTCCTAAGGTTAGTTATTCGTCTTTCAATTGTATTGCCTTTTACAAGACTTCTCTGACTGATAACAGAGTGAGGAATCTCACTTGCATATGCATGGGGAGAGCATGCTTAGAATGAGAGTTACAGCTGATTTTTTTAAGCTGTAATTGGTCTCCCCTCTGGACAGACGTGGTGTCATTGGTGCTTCCATGGCCTATCATGCCTGAGACGTTACCCTCACTGTTAACAGAGACCAGGGGTTACGCAAGTAATCTAACAGTAAATTTAAATGAGGACACTCTAGACTTTATGTAGAACATCAAATAATATGACATTAAAATGTGTTATCAATGACTTCATGCCTTTATTCTATTAATAGAATTCACATGATATCAGTTAAAGATGTTTTTAACCACTCAGTGATGATTTAAAATAATATAGATGCAGTAAGCGTAATTTGTTGTTTACATTTTGAATTAATAGCATGAATGTATTAAAACTCTAAGTGGACATAATATACACTGATTACATTCTGTTATTGTAATTTAAGATGACACTGTTACTACTGCAAAGACAGGTGTATAAAAGAATATTAATGGATAAAATACAGACAAAATTATTATTATAGCCATATCTTGTGTGAATGGCTGCAGATGGCACATGAGTGTAGATTTGATTCCTTTTGTTGACTAATTAGACAAAAACCAAAAAATGGGAAAATGTCTCTGTGTCAACAATTGTGCAGATATCGGTAAATTTGCACCACCTCCCCAATAAGTCTGCATGCCGGTGTTTTCATGTTGACTGATCTTAACTGACGGAATAATGTAAGTGAAATTAGCTGTGAGCCTCAAAATAGGTTGAGCTCCAGGTCACACCTACCTATGACATGGACCAATGGCAGTGAGAAACTATTTAGCAGCCAGTAAGAATGTTTAAAATTCGCCAAGGCAAGCTGTTACGAACCACTGAAATGAATGCAAAAACACCTTCATTTTGGCCAGAATTTGTTCTAAATGACATTACACATGTTTGTTCTTCAAATTCGTAGGAAGTGTGCAGGGAATTTTAGAAGCATTTTGCCAGGTTTGATGACATTGATGTCAACAAAATGCAGGTGTACTTGTAAGGACTACTTTTATGGTGTTATTTTTTATATATATATATATATATATATATATATATATATATATATATATACATACACACACATCTGTTTTGTACTTTTTGGAGCTTGACAGCCTTGGTCACTATGACCACGTACACACTGCAACTAAATACGGTTGTAAATTCACTTTTGAGTGCTTATTCCTGTTCTGTACACACAAAGTTCAGTAATTTACAGGAATGACAATCCTAGACAATTCTAGAACTAAATTAACAACAAAATGTGACAACCACACTTTCATAAATTCCATGTAGTGAGTGCAGAACTGAACTGATCTACTAACTGTTAATGATCTGATCAAGAGTACGAGCGAGATGTGTCTGACTTCTCTTAATGCAAATCATGCAACTTCATTCACTCATTTATTCCAGTCTGACTCTCTCCATTGTAATTTCTCTTATTGGCCCTGCATTCTAGGGGTAACCCATACATTACAGTCCAGATAGAACATTGTTTAACATTTTGGCTGGACCTGAGCTCTCTGGATCTGGGGCCAGTTTGAAAGGATAAAAGTTTAGATAATAATAATAATAATAATATGTTTATAATAATAATAATAATAATATGTTTAATTTATATAGTGCCTTTCCAGAGCTTAATGATGCTTTACAATAGTAAAACAATAATACATATAACACTGAGAAAACAAAATCACTTGAACAAATTGTTCTTGGGTAAGCACTGAAAGTAGAAACTCTGACAACAGCATCCCTGAGAATTACGTTAAAGGAATAAGAAAATGTTCCTTTTTCACCCAAAAATGAAAATATTTTTCCTCACGTTAAGTGCAAATGCTTTGAATAGATGGACTGGAAAATTCATTAAACATTTTCCTTTTGCATTTCACAGAAGAAAGTCATACAGGTTTGGAATAACATGAGGGTGAGTAAATTAATTTTCATTTTTGGGTAAACTGTTTCTTTAATACAGCACAGGTTTTGCAGGGTAGGAAAGTGGCACTGTATGAAGATGTTCTATTGGGTACTTGACATCCTGTGTCTCTGGAGAGGTTTTCCATTGGCCGCAAAGCTTTGACAGCCCCTCATTGCAGGTGATAAGGGCTCCCCTCCACTTCCAAATTAGCTTTTTGTTCGGCCCGTGAGCATGGAGGCTCTTCACCAGGCACACAGCAGCACACCCAGCAGATGATACGATACTTAGCATGAGAAGACTGTGTCAATACAAACTAATTTTTACATTTAAGGAATCCTAACCTACCTAGTTTTGGTAAAAAGTTAACACTAACTAGCAGGGGTGGAAAGATTACTGAAAAATCCTACTCAAGTAGAAGTAGTTACTTCCCAAAAAATGTAGTATGAGTAGAGTAAAAGTAGCTGTCCTAAAAACTACTCAAGTAAGAGTAAAAGAGTAGCTCGTTTAGAAGTACTCACAAGTAGGGAGTATTGAGTACCGAGATGCAAAACCTATGACCCATTATAATGAACACTGCATGCCAACTATTAAAATACATCACTTATCTATGATAATCACTAGGGATGTGGACGAGTAGTCGAATATTCATTATGCAATAATTATTCAAATAGTAAAAATACTATTTGAATTTCGCAAAGTGGTGCTTTGCTGGCCATATTATACATTGAGATGCATGTTAAATCTTCAATATACTAACTAAAACTGGCAGTTATAACAGAATGCACTGGTTGGCGCTGTTGAGTGCAGACACAAGTTGATCACATTTGTTGAGCAAACGGTTCTGTTAGTTCATTCAGATTCACACTAAAAAGGGGAATATTGTAAGAATCTTACTGTGAGAAAGCTGGGTTCCTGTTTAAATGTAATGGATAAGCGGTGTACACTTTACTTTCATATATGTGCAGCTCATCAGAAAGCAGCATCCCTGTAGCAACATAATCCCCGCCACGCTTCTGTAAACAACAAACATGGCATCTGAGAAAGACTTTGCTAGCTGAAGTAAGGGACATTCAGTGTTTCCCATTAATTGACTATACTCTATCGGCCCGCCACAGTGTAATTAGCGCTGCCACGGTCTCAAAATTAACCAAAAACATTTTTACACTTCTCAGTCTCATAAAATAAAAGGTTGTGTTTTGCTCTCTCTCACGCGCCATTCTCCTCACCCGTTGCTGTAAACTCACCCGCACACGCACACACTCGCAGATATGCACTGGAGAATTCCTGGATCCGTCTAATGTTATTTGGTTGAGGAGGATGACACGTCTTTGAGGTAAGAAACGTCCAGCACTATACACTGCGAGTAAATTTCGCATTATGCGACCAAAAAACGTCTGTTATTAGCCACTGGCAAGTAAATATTCACATTTCACTCGCCAGTGATAAGAGTTGTGTAGTTTCGAAGCACATAGTACCTTTTACTGAAAGAAAAGCAGGTGATTAAGAAGCTGGATTCAGCCTCGTGTTTCCCTGCATGCTGTCTCATGCGCGCAGGAAAAGCACTTGTGTCTCATTCAGTTGAACTCCGAGCATCTCAGGGAACCGCACCGCGGACATCACAAGAGCAGCTCTCTTCTCGAGCGCTCTGATGTGCACGCCATCTACAGAGACTTGCGTCAAATTCCCGCGAAAATATAAACGTATTAATTTTATGAATGCAAAGCGCTCCAGTTACACTTAAGTACATGTGATGGCAAATGTCCGTGGTTATTGTGGGTTTAATCACGCAGTGTTGCAGTGAGACAGGGGAGATGTCCTGCTCTGTTTCTGTGGAGATGATCAAATACAAGAAACAGAATCTCAAAGTCATCCTTCATGAGAAATCAGGGCTAAATCGTGAGTTAATCAGAGAGCCTTACATTAATGTGTGAAGGTGAAAATATAAAGAAAGAAATATAATACAATATAATATAATAGCTATACAGGTTTGTGGCAGCGGGGGCGTGGTCAAGCGCCCGTCCGGGAGAGAAAAGCGGTAAGGGCGCTTACACCTGAGCTAGATTATGTCTAACACCTGTCTCTAATTTCAGTGAGCACAGGGAGAGCGGCATAAAAAGCAGCCAGAGGGCCTCCATGAAGAGAGAGAGAGTGACACCTTCATGGAGGCCCTCTGGCTGCCTTTTATGCCGCTCTCCCTGTGCTCACTGAAATTAGAGACAGGTGTTAGACATAATCTAGCTCAGGTGTAAGCGCCTTTTCTCTCCCGGACGGGCGCTTGACCACGCCCCCGCTGCCACAAGGTTATACAAAAGAAGGAAAAGAAAACAAAACATTGAAAGTCCAATTGATCAAAATTAAATCAGACAAATAAGAGATATATTTTAGTTATTTAGACATATTTTGATAATTAAAATATTGTAATTATTTTAAATGTTACACTTTTATATTTTACTGTCATTCATATGTTTTAAAGCCTGAAAAGGAAATCATACCCTTATTTTATTATATGACCCAAGCTAAATTTGTATAAATGACTTTGTTGTGTGCATGAAGCACACATAGTGAGTTTGTATGGTAATTAATCGTCATATTCGTGAAACACATAAAACAGACAATGAATCATCATAGAAGAAAAAAAAAATTCTTTATAAACACGATGTCTAAGTTAAACAAGGCCCTGTGTCTAATCTCTGACTCTAGCTCTGAGAGATAATTTTGGGTCGGGTAGTGCCAATCCAGCTAATTTTTGCCAATCGCTTCTTGTGAACAGCTGTCAATTAAACCCTGGCTGGGGGTGAAGAGCATCATTTATGTGGGGAAGAATTGTGTGCACTGTTTCTCACAATTACATTTATTTCAAAGTTGCCTACTGCAGCTTTAAGAGCACAAAATTGTTTACGAGAGCACAACATTAGCCTCTGAATTTTGCTCTCAAAGTGCACCAGAGGGAAGTACTTAACTTTAAAATGGAAAAAAAATTCCATCTCCCCGGACCCCCCTAGAGGATCGGAGGTCCACCCCCCATAGTCTCACAAAATCCTGTTGGAACCACAAGATATTCTATAATTTAAACAGGTGTTTATAAATGAGTATAGTTTACAGAGCATGTGGATATGCTGGTTTTTCTCAACAAAAAAATTTGGTAAAATATAAACATAACTATTATATGTCAACTGTTATATTCATCATGTATGTTTACTGCGTCAGTCTACTTCATTAGCGGTTTCTTTTTCGCTTTGCGTGAGCATTTGCTTGTTTAAATATATATAAAAAAAAACACACAGGACATGATATAAGCTTGTTTTGAATATAATTTGAAGCTTGTTTTTTTAATGGTGATGCAAACTTTATAACTAAACATATATTTTACAACATCTCTTTCTCATTAATTACCTTCATTTAAATAATAGAATATTCGTTTTTTATGAGCTTAAATATTCTAATACCAAATTAATGATGAATGCCCATCCCTAATAAACACTACATAAATCTGATTCCAAAAAAGAATAGGGAAACATGATAACAGAAATTAAAAGATTAAAAAGTTATTTTCAATACACTGATCACCATTTTAAATCATTCTGTGAAACAATTTCATTAAAATCAGTTTATGTGTAGGGTCTAAATTTCCCTTAATGCAAACAGAGAGTTATTGTTGTGTATAAAACAAGTTCAAACAATGCAAGGAATGCAAAAAATGCTAAATAAGCAGGATCACTTGGCACGTCATGTCCTGCACAATAAAGGAGATTGAGCAGGGATGGGAAAATTGTTTGGTACAGGGGCTACATCGCGCTCATAAGGAATAATTCACCCAAAAATTAAAATTCTCTCATCATTTACTCACCCTCATGCCATCCTGGATGTGTATGACTTTTTAGAAGAATATTTCAGACCTTTTGGTCCATAAAATGAAAGAGAATCGGTGCTAAAATATTGAAGCTCATAAAATTACATAAAGCAGCATAAAAGTAGTCTATAAGTCTAATCCATGTGCCTCCAGTGGTTTAATCTATGTCTTCAGAAGCGCTATGATAGCTGTGGTGAGAAACAGATCATTATTTAATTCTTTATATTTAATTAATTCTCCTCCCTGCCCTAAGTGCTGAATATCCACTTTAAATTTCTCATTGTTCTTCTTGTATTTTTGGTGATTCACTTGCTTCGTGAATATCACCACATACTGGGCAGAGAGAAGAATTTAGCAAAAAATGACTTAAATATTGATCTGTTTCTCACCCACACCTGTCATACCAATTCTGAAGTCATGGATTAAACCACAGGAGTTGTATGTATTACTTTTATGCTGCTTTTTGGAGCTTTACATTTCTGGTCACCATTCACTTACTTTGTATGGACCTACAGAGCTGAAATATTCTTCTAAAAATCTTAATTTGTGCTCTGCAGACAGAAAATCATACAAATCTGGGATGGCATGAAAGTAAATGAGAACATTTTCATTTTTGTGTGAATTATTTATTTAAGTAGCACATGGGGGCCACGGCTTCCTCCTTTTGTGATACAATGTTTAACATTGATTTAGTTCTTGAAACTTTTAAACCCAGTTGGGTTCTCATTCTCATGCATGATGCACATGTTCTGAAGTTTGTGACAGGTGGAATATTCTGCCTGAAGTATTGCAGTACAAATCTTGATCTTTATAAAGGCTAAGCATAATTATAAATTATATAAAAATGTATAAATCTTCTCTACTTTCCTGGTAATTTATTATACTAATTAACACTCTCTACATCTGGGGTTGGTATTATTAAAAAACAAACAATATTTAAAAAATATTATTATTAAAAAATATCTTTATCTTTAAAAAATAATGTTTAATTCTATTACATTAATATTTTAAAGCTCCTCAAGTTAATCAGCCAAAAGTAGTGAGCGGTTTTCTCGTTTCCTTGTTATTGTTGTTTGATTAATAGCGTTTATATATATATATAGCCTAGACACTGCTCAGTTCACGTACATGTACATTTCAAGTCTGACATTGCGATACAAATATGCTTATTGTCCCACTGTTTGAAGTTCACTTTAGACATAAACGACTGCGCTTACATTAATGCCTCAACAAGACGGGCATTGGCGGAATTATAAAGTGTATTTCGCGCTCTCGGAGCACAGCACATGTAAAGCATATACAAACATTAACCACCTGTCAATCAAACAGTGCGCAGCAACAGACGTCAGGAAATAAAAAGACAATCTTTTATATTTCATATAGGCTATACTGTATATAGAACACTACTCAAAAGTTTGTGGGAACAGTGGGAAAATAGCGCAGTAAAATACTGTTACAGCACTTAAAATGTACTAAATTAAAGGAAAAGTATAAACATTTTAAACTACTTATAAAAGTAAAAATATTGGGCAAAAGTAGTTAATTACAGGAACGTGAGTATTTGTAATTCGTTACTTTACACCGCTGCTAACTAGTGCATCGGAGTGCATGTCGACTGGTTGTATACGTTCCCAATTGTCTCCCATAAGCAAGTATTTTAAATGTAATTACATTATAATTCATGCTTGTAAAATGCTTATGTCTCTGAGCTAAACACAGATTTTAAGATAACAGCACTGTAAAGCTAAACATGTGTTTTTGGCGGCTGCTTTCAGTCTATCCCGCTACCTCTCACACCCCATTTCATTTCAGTTTCCATCACCAAAGATATATATCCTCACTTGTTCAATGAAATGGAAGCACTCTTGAAATGCTTGTCAAAAAGAAATGGCCAGTAAACTTAACTCCCATTGCTCAAATCAAAGGAAAAACAAATAAACACTAGGACCAAGAGCTGCCCTGGCTCAGCCACCCAAACAAAAAAAACACCCTAACAAGCAAGGGGCTTCTGCACGTATCAGAGCAATGTTTACAAAATCCTCATTAAGGAAAAGAAAGCAGATAACAGTGCACACACATACGCACTAGCACACTATGAACACAAAAAACACAGAGCTTCCTAGTTTGTAGATAAGAGAGAAAGTAGTGAGAGAGAGAGAGAGAGAGAGAGAGAGAGAGAGAGAGAGAGAGAGAGAGAAAAACATTTGAAAAGAGATGCCACATAGGGACATCTCTTTAACGTAGTGATACCACCCTCAAGCCAAAACTTTGAAGACATCAAAAGGTGAGAAGAGGCAAAAATGCTCAGAGTTCAGGAATAGAGGCATTCTAATGCAGTGACCAGTGTGCAGCACCATATAGACCTAAGCAGCAGAGGACTCAAAACCACAACACTGCGGTTCTACTTACCTGCATTCTACACTGGAGCGACCATTGACCTTCTGGATAAGCAAGTGTTACTTACTTCTGAAAACTTCAAAGTAAAATTCAGGACTTTTGTCACTAGACCTATAGGTTCCAGTTCCTGTGAAACTCCAACCACATTGGATGGTACCTATAGCTGACACAGATCCCATTTCCTCACATTGTGGTTGGCAAAAGGGTTTGTAATTTTTGGATAATGTGGTCATCCACCATATCTGTTTTATTGGCCTTGCTCTTGCTATTTTGGGGGGCTTTTTTTGCACACAGTAACACTATCAGCTCCCCGGAGAGACTCCGCACTGCTCCAGGGCTGGAAGATGGGCATGGAGGGGTGGTGGACCCCTCAATTCTGGAGCAGGACAGTGAGGTGGATACGCAGAGCTTACTGGAGACCATGAAGGGTCAGTTTCTACGCACCTTTAACCTGTCAGGTCTTGGTCCCCTTATGCAGCCAAGAGCCACTCGTGTACAGCCCCCTGAGTACATGCTGGAGCTCTACAACCGCTTCGCAAATGATCGAACCACCATGCCTTCTGCAAACATTGTACGCAGCTTTAAAAATGAAGGTAAATAGGTTTTAACATTTTCACAAGTGGATTTTATGTATTTTTGATTGATTTTTCTTGTTATTACCAGTGACAGCAATATTTGTGTGTCGCTATGACAATACAATGGTAACTGAAAAATTCTGTATACATTGTCAAAATCGAATATCATGGAAATTCTCAAAAATATTGCTTGGAATTAAAGGAAATACTTTTGCAGAACAATGAACAATTGGAAGATACTTTAAAATTTTTGTTGTACACTCATTTAAATAATAGGGCAAAAATGCAAAGTTTACAATCTTTATGTTGTCTATAATGCAGTTAGCTGTAGAGTAGATCTTGAACAAATCTCAGCACTTTAATCGTAGTAATTCTAGACATATTTCTGGGCTCAAAATAATGTTTGATTTAATGGAAGAATGTGAGAATTTAAATCCTTAATTAACCACCACTTTTTTGTGGTTTTGCTTTCTTCAGACTCCTCTCCATGCAGTATGGGACCTGGTGGTGTGAGAAAACACCCACTCCTCTTCAATGTATCCATCCCACAACAGGAGAAGGTCACTGCAACTGAGCTCCGACTCTACACTTTGGTCCAAACAGACCTCCACAAATATGCCGGTGTTGACAGAAAGGTGACTATATATGAGGTGAAACAGCGAGACACTAACAACAGTCAGCAAATAAAAGGGGATGATATTGAGGGAGGAGGGCGACCCGAACAAGAGAGAGAAATTGAACTATTGGAGTTGGCGTCTCGACAGGTATACGGAACAGATAATGGGTGGGAATCTTTCGACATGACAGCTGCAGTGCACCGTTGGAGAAATTCAGACTATGCCAGCACCCACAGGCTGGAGGTCCATATATCAAGTTTAAATTCTCAGAGTGCTGCAGCATTTGAAGGTGAGGTTAAAGGCAATTACATAGGAGGTGACATGGACATTGACACAAATCTGGAAGATAAGCACAACCCCTTAATGATTGTCTTCTCTGATGACCTAAGTGGAGATCATCATGGAGACAAACGTGAGCTGAATGAGCTGATCCAGCATGAGACCGCTGGGCGGGGCTTTCAGGACAACCTTGAGCAAGCGTTAACTGGTCTTTGGGAGGACCAGGGACTTACAGTACAAAAAGATGGCAACGAGGAGGAGCTAAGTGAGGAAGCTCTCCTACAGATGCGCTCCAACATCATCTATGACACAACATCTAGAATTCGGCGCAATGCCAAAGGCAACCAGTGTAAAAAGAGTTCTCTCTATGTAGACTTCAAAGACATTGGCTGGGACAGCTGGATCTTGGCCCCCTCTGGATACGAAGCCTATGAGTGTACAGGAATGTGCACTTACCCTTTGACCAAACACGTTACACCTACAAAACACGCCATTGTGCAAACTCTGGTCAACCTGAAAAGTCCACAGAGAGTGTCCAGAGCTTGTTGCGTACCCACTAAACTAGATCCCATCTCTTTACTCTATCAAGATGATGCAGGTGTGGTTACATATCAGTATAAATATGAAGGCATGGTGGTAGCAGAGTGTGGATGCAGATAGCATTGAATGGACACAGGGCAATTGGGTGAAGCTGGGCCAAAGCTTAGGAATTGGATTGGAAGGAGACTAAAATACATTCATTGTCTCAGAACCAGTCAAATCTATGGTCAACATACAAGTTTCTTCCAAATTGCAGTGGATGAGCTCTTACTTCCAACATTACAGTGTTAGCAGGAGTAATAAAATGAAATCAGCCTTTACTTGATTCAAAGTTAAACAAGGGTGTTGCGGCAGAGGACGTAATAGGAACCGTGTGACACAACGCAAGCTATAGTGGAAATGGGGATTTCATTTCGTTTTCATTTAATTTCAAGATTTCATTCCCACTGATCAAGGATTGGGTGGAACATAAGACACTAATTAAACTAACAACACGCCTCAAAATCAGCCAGGATAAATTAGCTGTTCTTATCAATAAAGCTTAAGTTTAAAGTTTAAGTCAAAGATTATATCAACTCAAACTCATGACATACTTGGCCATAACTCTTTGCTAAGTGGGTGTTTTGATGAGATGGCAGCTCAGATGAGAGGGTTTGTGAACTTATGCACCACAGGGTCATTTTGGTGACCCTGCCAGAGACAAGAAGCCTGTGAAACTGGCTGTTTCCAGTTTTCTCTAAACACAGTATCGTATCTGTCAAGACTCTGACGCTTCAATACGAAGTTTCCTGCCTTGCTGAATGCATTTGATAGGAACTCTTCAAGTTAACATGAAACCTTTATCTGAAGACTGTTGTGAAGAGAGGAAAGGGGTGAAACAGGCCAGATTGGGCCAGTCTGGACTTCAGAATCTGTCTGAAAACAACTGCTTTTCTGGATATTCACAGTTGGCAGTCACTATTGCAAAAATAGTAGACACTCTTTTTGTCAGCATCAAGACCAAGTGATAAAAAGATGAACTTGAAACTATTTAGCAATAGAGGACAATTCAAAACTGTTTAGATGCATCAAGCCTTTTTGTTCAATGCTTAGGCAAAAATCAAATTGTTGTCTGCATTCAACGGAATTAACTCAGAAATCTGTCACTCACTGACTTCTTGCACCAGTGTTGAAATACGTGCATGGGGCATTGACAGAAGATCCACCTTGATTCTACAGCTTGGCCGGTCTGCCTTATTTAATTGGTAACAGAAAGCATCAATGGGTATTGAGGGCCTATCTGCCCCCTCCTGCTCCACATGCCGTGCGAGCTGCGCTCCCACCCCAGAGCAGGGCCATGATAAGGAGTTGTCAGGACTGAGAAACGTGTGTGGTATTCAATGCCTGGAAAACTAAACGGCCTTCCAAGCTGCATGGGTTGGGGGAGGGAGCTGTTAAGATTCCTGGGAATGATGAGGCAGTTTGATTTTTCTATCATATCAACTTTTTGTTTCATAACTATCCCTGGGCTAAAGACACATAATTGAACCCCCCACTGCTTTACTGACAATGTCCTCCCATAGTCTTGCTCCCAGGCAACCTCCTGTCATCATTAGACGAACAGATCTCCTTTTGGACCCTTATCACTGTTAGGACAAGACAATGTATGAGAACTGTCTCGCAAGGTCATCCCCACCCACAGATATACTTCTCAAGACTTTTCAGTCATTAACATTTCTGTTGATGACTGTTAAGTTTATTCTCATGCCTGAAATATACTTTGCATTATTTACTTTATTGACGTTACTGACATTGTGTTAATGAAATACAATTTGTGTTCTGCTGCTTGTATTTATCCTAAAGTTTATTTATTGTTTAATTTATTTTTTTTAATAATAATTATTTTACTGAATTTGTATAGCAATTCTGTACATGTGATTACATACAAAATAGTGAGTACATGAAATGATTGTGCAAAAAATGTGTCTACACTTAAATTAATTTAAAATGAATTCAAATTATTAACGTATCCTTTAAAAGTTACTGTGTTTTAAATAGTGGTGGGAATCAGCAGGGATAATGATATATGGGTCATGAGACAATATAAATAATGCAGTCCTTTAGTGAATAGTTATTTATATTGCAATCTTTATCTAACTTTTTTCTTTTAATCATCAGTGGACCTCAGTGCTTTGCACATTTATATTATATAATTTTTTTAATTTTGATGAATATTAATAATTGAGTGTTTATTGACCTTATGCTCCACTACATTTGAACTTACTTACTTACATACTTGCTCTGAAGGTGAATAATTTTACTCAAAATATTAATTAAGAATACTGATACATGTGAAAGAAAAAACATAATACTTTAAAATATAGATTTTTCCCCTATCCCTAGTTGTAAAGTATTCAGCAATGTTTAAGGTGCTTTAATCAATCACTTTACAAGCACTGACTTCTCATTAGGATTTGCATATATTTTTAAATATTTGGTTGATGCTCTGCTCTAGTCACTTGCACTCAGACTTTCTCCTTAACAAGATATAATTGTCACAGTCCATCCAGAGCTTACTGTTTAGACAGTGTGCGTGGGAGAAAATCCTTTGAAAACCAGAAGCTCAAAGGACCATAGTTGACATGTGTCAAACAGATCCACATCCATGGGAAGCTAACTGGAAACTAATGACCACACAGGCTCATCTGCTTTGTGGCTTGAGACTGTGCAGATGTATTTGGAACTGTATATGGGGCTGGGGCTTAAAAAAAGTTTAGCTTTGTTGACAATGTATTTGAGATGTGAAGTAAGCTTTGGTAATTAGCAATTGCCAGTTGCTGTTGTACAAGCAATGTATTTGCCATGTACAAGCGCACACAGAAAGTGTAAATAAAAGGAATATTTTGAACAAACTGTCTCACATTATGAACTCAAACATTTCATATATAAGGTTATATCAAAGATATTTACTAGAAAATTTGTCTAATAATATCATTTGTGGCAATTTGGCTCAAGGACAGTACCTATTTACTGTATAAATTATAACGTCTCATCTCTGATGCTGATTGCACCTTGTATTGATGCTCATTAAACTAATAATGTCCAAGTTGAAACTCACTGATCTCTGTGTTTAAAAAGGAGGTCTAAATACCTTCTTTATCTTGCCACATAAGTCATGACATGACATTTTAACCAAAGGATGGGAAACAATGTGGAACCTCCAATATGTTTATTGAGCTTGAATGATGTGACAGTTCAGGACCTCCAAACCAATTGCACACACGCTGTTGAGCTGTGTCCGATTAATGATTTATTTACAAATTACGGAAGCATTTGTGTCTGGAGATTGTCATCTAGTGATGGGTATTTTACTAAACTGACGGGAAGTTATTAGCTTGTGTTACGATAACAAACAGCTATTTTTGGTAATAACAAGAAAAAAGAAAAGAACGCAAATCTTCAGACATTCTGGAGGTGCAATTGAAAACTTTTTTAATGGATTTTACAGTCATGATATAGTAATGTCAGAACTTGCTAAACTTCCATATAGTATGTTACTAGCTAAAATAAGCTGGAACGGCACAGAGAATGCAAGATTTCCATTAACAGTGCAATTTTTTGTAAAATATCCATGTGAAATTATACAAATTTAATGTTATTAATAAGTTCTCACATGGGCTGGAAACAAGTGTAACATTACAAAGCATTTTTATATTTTGTATTTCTTTTAAATTGAACAGTAATATGACTTAAAAACTGTGGAGACTGCATTAAAAAGCTATCGAAGGCAAATGCTTCTCACAGTCAACTGAAAAGAGAATGGCCTCATTCGAGAGGTAGGCTATCGTTTAACCCACAGCCAGGGGTTGATTATGACTAGCAAGGGGCGTGGGGCTAATTTTCTTTTAGGGCCCCTCACCAATTATCTTTTAAAGTTGAGTTATTGTTAGGGAGAATAGTGTGGGTGCTGGTGGATGTTGAGCAGACAACAAGTCATCCTGTCAGGGACTAAGTACACTTTAATGGCTTGAGGCATTTACAGTCATAGAATTTGGTTGAGCGAAAAATTTTAGTACAAGTAGAGAGTACAGCAGAGTAGTGTGGAGTGTAAAGTAGAGTGTTTTGTATATGAACGCACTCTGCAACAACATAACAACAATGGGACTAACAAAGCCTCTATATGTGCTCTCCGAACTGCATCTAGTTAATACTGAACTGTTAAAGAGGAAATGCTGAGTTATCAGCATAATTTGTCTCACAGTCACAAGGGGCACTAATGTCTCTATATAGGCATAGCAAGCCTTTTCTACAGCTGCCCCCACATTTACTGTGTAAATGTGTAACACAGAAAAGGCACTATCAAGTTAAGGATAGTTCTAAAGGTACTCAGTTTGGTAGAGCTGGGAGGCTGATGAGACAGGAAATAGGACGAAGATAGGTTTTATTCTTGACTTTTACGTCAGCCGTCCGGGCTCTCAAATCTTCTCAGGGAAAGACATTTGTTTACATTTACATTTATGCATTTGGCAGACGCTTTTATCCAAAGCCGACTTACAGTGCACTTATTACAGGGACAATCCACCCGGAGCAACCTGGAGTTAAGTGCCTTGCTCAAGGACACAATGGTGGTGGCTGTGGGGATCGAACCAGCGTCCTTCTGATTAACAGTTATGTGCTTAGACCACTACGCTACCACCACTTTGTTACTTGTCCAACTGGCCATAGAGCTTGGGGTAATTGATGATCAACGATCATGACAACCATGCCAAGCTGTATGTTTTCTGCCTCTTTGTGCCACTTCTGGCAGACTTGTATTTCTGGAAGATAGTTGTGGAGGAAGCATCTCCAGAAGTGGTTTGCTAAAACCTGACTATGTCTCCACCTCCGTTTGGTCAGCAACTCTGCTTCAGGGTATATTAATTGAGGTAAGGATGAGTCAGGCCGCCCCATGAGCAGCATGTTGGGAGTAATTGGGTCAGAGTCTATGTCTGAGGAGGTATATCCGAGTGGATTCGAATTGAGAATGCCTTCAATCTCAACGAGCACGGTACCTGGTTAAGGAGGGCTAGTTTGGCTTCTCGATAATCCTCGGCTGTTAGCACTTCAGTAAGGGTAGCCGCCATGTGTAATGCTCTGGCTATAGCTGTGAGTAATTGCTTATAGGACTCAAACTGGTTGCAATCTGGCAGAGATGGGTTAGTGACAGGAACTGCAAGTCCACAAAATTTGAATTGTTTCAGCTCTGCATCTTCAGTATGTAACTGTAAGAGAGGAGTCTGTGGCCACTGGTCTGGGGGCAGGAGGAGGAATGTTGGGCCTTGACTCCATCGACTCAACTTAGCTAACTCGGCTAATGTCTTATCCCTTGTGATATCGTCGGCAGGCTTAGAATTAGAATCAACGTAATGCCAGTCATTAGGGTCTGTCAACTCCTAAATCTCTGCTACGCTCGTGCCGATGAAGACTTTAAATCGACACGAGTCAGATTGGATCCATACCAGCACGGTAGTGGCATCTGACCAGAGCACAACTTGACTTATAGGAGCACGGAGTTCTGACTTCACTAACCTCCCTAATTGTGCTCTGTCAGAGCGGCGCACAACTCCAGATGTGGTATAGACTGTTGTTTCTTCAGGGAAACTTAGGACCGGGCAGTCAAGAAAGATATCTCTATATAACTCCTTGAGGACTGAGTGTTCGAAAGTAGGCTACTGAGCCATAGGCTCACTCTGAAGCATCACAGAATACGTGCAGCTCTCTGATACTCTGTGGGTTATCCAACTTTAATGTGACATAACATCTGGGAAGGGAGATGTCTGGTAACTCCTGCTCCCATGTCCACCAGGCTTGGAGCATCCCTTCTGGAAGTTGAGGGTCGTCCCATTTCCTTTTCTTATCACACAGACAATGGACCAGGACTTTAGCTCTAGTGCTGAAAGGGACAATGTACCCCAGGGGGTCATACTGGCTAGCTAGGACCTCATAGATATAACGCATACTAGGGACAGGGCATTAAATGGGATGATACTTATACAACAGTGTGTCAGAGGTACAGTGCCAGTGTAGTCCAAGCACGGCATATCTTTCACTCTTAATAAAGGAGTGGCATATCTGGCTACTCCATCTACTGTAACTAACTGTCTTCTTGATCTTGCTTTAAATGGGTAATGAGTTTCTCACTGCATTAAGGGAGGACGTCTAGTTGCCACAATCTCTCAACTTCTCTGTACAGGTCAGTATATGAGCCTGAAGTAGCTGTGAATAGGCACTGTTGACTGGGAAGGCTATGCTTAATCTCTTGATTGGGACCTTTCAGGGTCCAACCTAGTTGGGTCTTGATGGCAGCAGGACCATTAGGCAGGCCTAGACGGACTGGCTCTACTGGGGTGATGAGGTGAATGTAATCCGACCCTATCAGGAGGAGTGGTCTGACTGATTCAATCTGTGGCAACCATAGACCTTGGAGATGATGGTATTTATGCTGTAACTCATCTACTGGTTACGTATGCTCAGCTAATCCCAGCGTCTCTGCTGTAAAGGCTTCAAGAATCCTAAATGAGGTATTGGGTTGGGACGCTGGCAACCCTGTGAAGGTCAATGATGCACCTTGCAGAATGTGAAGGTCTTGTCTGACTGTACGCATTACAAGTTCTTCTGGTCGACCAGTCAATCTGAGCTTCTGGACTGTTGAATGAAGGAGGATGGTGCGTTCAGACCCGTCATGCAAGAGGGCGTAAGTCTCTAAGCAGTGGCTGCCATTTCTCAAGAGTACTTTACAGATCTTCAACAAGACACGTCAATTTTCGGTGGGCTGATCTAGGTACAGTGTCTCTGCAGTCGTGTTCACCAAGCAGCTCTCTGAAGGTCCAATCTTATGCATCTCAGGCATCTTCGCAAAGGATCAATCATTAACTTTGTGAAGGACATACAGGTGTTAGTGATTACAACTCTTGCAGAGTGTTCTGAGGTTACATTGTGCAGCTTGATGGGTCCGTCCATAACGCCAACATCTCTTGTGTGATTATATCCACTGCACATTCTGATCTCTATTCAATCTATGGAAACTGTCACACCCATTCAGATAGAGGTCTTGAGCATCGCAATATGGGCAGAATGTCTCTGGGTTTGGGGACAGGAAATTTAACTGGCATGTCACTGCTGTCTTTCTCTGTGCCAAAGAAGATACTCGTGGCTTTAGCTGGCTGTCTCATATCTCTCTGGTGTCCCCTCTTGTAAATGGGTAAAGGCTTACTTGATAGAGGATAGAACCTGTTGCTGTCCTCCTGAACTTGCAGATCAAACTCTAACCACGCTGATAAATCCAGCAAGGTTGGAATGGGAACTTTTTGGGGATGGACAGACAGTCTGCAGATCATGCGGAAGCTTACACAACAGTCTTGATACGTGGAAACCACACTCTAGCTCCACATAGCCTTTATTCCCCAGTTGCTGAAGCATACTCACAGGTGAGGGAACTCATCCGGAAGGCTCTCACATCTCCGAGGCCAACATTTGGACCGTTCATAAACTCGGCTATTCGCTGAAGTGCCAACTGGAGGGGTTGTCCGTACTGTTGGTTAAGTGTCTCCATAGTCTCTGAGAAAGGTAATAATGAGTTGCAATAGGAGTCTGCAATCAACGGTGCTTCTTCTAACTTTAGATGATCAACGGAAATCTGGTAATTAAACCTCTCTGTAGCATCCGCTGGCAAGATGTTCTCCAGAGTGATGCGCAGCTGTTAGAACTCTCTCGGATCTGGCTTAACAAAGTTCCCCTGTAAGTACTTTCTTGACATGGAGGAATATGTAATCTGTTTGAGCCACTTCTACTATCATCAACTCTATCGAAAGACTGATGCTGGGAGGGTCAGACGTGAGAAGGCTGTGATGTCATCTCCAGCTGCTGAACCCTCCTCTCTAATTCATACAGATGATCTTGTAGTATTCTCACTCAGTCTCTGAGGTAGCTTGGATCTAGGCAGAGGGATGGGCCTGGCTTCTGTAGTGATTTGGGGAGTATGTGAATGATGACTTAACCAATCACTCACTGTAAGTAGACTCAACTGGGCTTCCAGGGCCTCATTCCTCTCCTCTAATTTCTTTATCTGCTCATAGGAATGACGTTGCAGTTCCTTAGTCTCTTTCCACAGCTGCTGGAACTCTACTACAACTTCTAATGGCAGCTCAGGAAGAGGGGAATTATGTGCTCACTGTTGTTCATACTTTCTATTGGGACTACACTCTATCAAAGGCTGCCCTGACTGCATACTTGCTCTATAGTTATTTGTAAACATGGATCTATATGCCTTATAATGGCTCATGGGCACTGTTTTAGAGATAATATGTATGTATTAAAAAATTATTTAATGTTTTATTTTTTTACATATCTGTTGTGTGATGCTGGACCATCAGTATGTATTACTTGTGGCAGTGTTACTGTGTCACAATGACTTTCTCTCTCTCTCTCTCTCTCTCTCCTGCTAGATAATTTCTCAATGCTCTTCTATCATTGTAGGTTGACTTTTCTCTAAACAGAGAGCATGCACATGAATTGAGGTTGAGATTGTCACAACAAATTCCAACAACACGTAACCTCGTCAGTCATTCGATTTATAGAACATTCATGTGGAGCGGAGGGGGGCGGGGCCGGGTCGGAATATCGCGCGCTCTTGCCCCACGGATGACGGCCGTTCACCGCATCCAGGCAGTCGGGCTACTCCGTCACCCAGCAGATGGCAGCGGTGCTCCCCTGGGTGGACGGCAGTGTCGAGGACTCTGCGACGGGCATCCCTCCTCCTTCCTGGGCTTCGGCACCAATGTAACACTGTTAAGGATGGGCAAGGAGGAGGCGAGAACCGGCTTGTCAACATAAATCATAATTTAATGCAAACTTAAACTAAAAGCACAAACATAAACAAACACACACACGACGGACATGCCCGTAATTCTCTCTCTCTCGAACCATCGTCACCGGCCGCCTTTATCCCTCGCACGCCTCATCAGTCCGATTGGGAACTGGGTGCGCGATATTCCGACCCGGCCCCGCCCCCCTCCGCTCCACAATCCATATGCACATAAATCCAACTCCTGATATTATGCAGGTCTGTTATATTTCTTGAAACACAGGGGGCGCTAGAACACCTTTAAAAATGAGACATTCACGATAGAGCTGATGCTTTTTGTGGGGCTAGATGTGGAAAAATATTGCTAAAGCAGACAACAAAATTGTTAAAATTTTACTCGCAAAGGAGGTCAAAAAGTCGCTAAATCTAGCGACAAAGTCACTAAGTTGGCAACACTGATAGAGTGCCGCATGAATGAGTCCTAAAACACGGAAACGAGTTAGCAATTTTTGCACTTCCGGTTCCATCGTCCCTAAGTCAATGAGTTTTTTTTAATGGGTTTTTGGTTAAATGCCTGAAATAAGTTCTGTGGTTAACACAAGCTCAAGATATTTTCACGTTTTCTCTAAGACATACACCAGTAATACCCCACTCTTGTACATGCTTTTACGTGTCTTGAAAAAGGCGGTTGCTAACAAGTGGCTAAATGTGACTACAGATCGAGGTTGTCGGGGACATTAAACATCATCATGCTGAACAGGAAAGGGGGGGTTCAAATTGTAGTGCTATACATTTTATAAAAAAACAATTGATAGTTTTTCCAATTTTGTCTAAGTTCTTCTGTAGCTTGGCAATGTTTTTTTGTTTTGCCCGGGATGCAAACACAAGTCGTCGGATGGAAGTTGCTCATTTGATTGTTTCCCGACCGATGTTGCCCTGTGGAGACTCTTAAATATGAGAACGCTCAAGACTACATGTAAAATATAAACTAATATGTTATTAAAATGTTTTATCAATGACTTCATTGCAAAAATGGAATTGTAGAAATAAACAGTGTTTACAAAACAGATTTCCAAATACGTTGTTCAAACCATCAGATAGCTCCGCATCCAACTCACTCGCAGAGTGGCCTATGTCACAAAGCAAGATTAAGCAGCTAAAATGTTAATTTAGTTTATGCGAACTCTGAATTCGCTGTACCAGTAATGGATAGGCTTTCATCAGGGTTCTTCGCCATAGTAACATACGCTATTCATCTGCCCCTGGAGCAGGTTATGATCCTGATCAGAGATCTCGTCCAGATTCTGGACCAATCAGCTGTGAGCAAAGTGACAGTCACTCCCCCAGTATCTCTCACTCCAATTTATAGTGCACTTAAACAAGGAAATTTTATAAATGTACAAAATAAGCAATTCATGATCATTATTTATTGCAAGAAATATATTTTTGGCAGTATTGTATTTGTTTGAAGCACAATTTTTCCCAATAATGTTCTCACACTGGCCATAAAATAATGTATGAATAAATAAACCTAAAATAATTATATAATTTAAAGTAAGATATGAATACAATATCAATAATGTTCAAGTGACTTATACAATATACTGTAGATATATCAGAAAAGTGTGAATGTCACCCAAACCTCTTCTTATTATGATTTGCTGGCAGAGATGCTATGAACATACGGTATTTCACTTGAAGTTCGATAAAAGAACACCAAATATGTCTTTATTGTGTCTTATTGTAGAACAAATAAGTCTTTATTAATCATACCAGCTACTCATTTTCGAGTTGTTCACATTTGTATTATTTGATAGTGTATTCATGTCTGATAGAATTAAAGGATACTAAGTAATTAGTGGTGCTTGCAAAGCATCACTACTGTAATCTCACATACTTATTATTAGTGGTGCTTGCAAAGCATCACTATTGTAATCTCACATACTTATTATTATACTTTTTATTTTTATTTTTATTTTTATTTTTATATCTCTTAACAAAACTTGGCACCTAACTCGTCCCGCACCGTTTGGCGTAGACCCACGAATGAGGTGTCAAATCGAACGACCTATTGAGGACACATGTGCTATGACTTTTATAAGCGATCGGAGTGCGGTATTTGCCCCAGGGGCAAAAAAGCGGCCGAAAAATCCCATAGACTTAACATTGCGACAAACTTTGACGCGTCACAGCTCCAAGCGAGGATTTCAGTAGAAACGTGTGATTTGCCACATTTGAAGAGGCTGGCAGGCTCTGTAAGAGCATACCTCAATATGGGGTAAAAGTTGCACCCCTGGGGGCAGGAGCTGCCCAAAAATGCCCCAATTGACTTATAATGGTGTAGGACTGGCCCATGAAATGAAAAGGCATAGGGATTTGTATTGAACATAGCTCTGGATCACAGTGTCATAGAGACGAGGGGTGGGCTCATTTTACTCAGACAACCAATCAGTCTCTCTGGATCATTGTGAAGCTATCAAGCCACGCCCTAGCAACCATTAAGAGCACCTTAGCAACAAGTCCCATAGACTTCTATTGAAAAAGATCAAAGGGATATCTCCGGATAGAAGTGTCATAGAAACACAAGGGTGGTCTCGTTTGACTCGGGACAGCAAACAGCCAATCATGCATCACTTCAACACTTCCTAGCCCCTCCCTAGCAACCATTGTCGAGCACCTTAACAACCAAAATCCATAGAGGGATATCTTCCATTCTGAATGTCACAGAGGCATGGGAGTTGGTTTATATCATTCATACTGACAAGCAGCCTTTGGAGATTCATGATTGGCAGCTGCCATGCCACTCCCTAGCAACTACATAGAGTACCCTAGCAACCGAGTAACAAATCACATATTTCTGCACCAGAAAATCGCACAGACTTCTGGGTTGATTTATTTCAACCAGGATGGCAAGGAGACTTCATTAGTATCACTATGGTAACTGCCTAGCAACCAGATGGGGTTACCCTAGCAACCGAGCAACAAATCACATATCTCTGCACCAAAAATTACTACAGACTTCGGGTTGACTTATTTCACTCAGGATGGAAAGGAGCCATGTATTGTATTACCTTGGTAACTGCATAGCAACCACATGGGCTTACCCTAGCAACCGAGTAACAAATCACATATTTCTGCACCAGAAAATCGTACAGACTTCTGGATTGATTTATTTATGACCATAATTTTTGTTCTTTTCAAGCATGCTATTTGACGAGTTTTGCCACGGCAAGCACCACTCACATTTTCTTCAGGAAATGTACCTATCTAGTTATACTTTTTATTTTTATTTTTATTTTTATTTTTATATCTCTTAACAAAACTTCGGCACCTAACTCGTCCCGCACCGTTTGGCGTAGACCCACGAATGAGGTGTCAAATCGAGCGACCTATTGAGGACACGTGTGCTATGACTTTTATAAGCGATCGAGTGCGGTATTTGCCCCAGGGGCAAAAAAGCGGCGAAAAATCCCATAGACTTAACATTGAGACAAACTTTGGCGTCACAGCTCCAAGCGAGGATTTCAGTAGAAGCGTGTCATTTGCCACATTTGAAGAGGCTGGCAGGCTCTGTAAGAGCATACCTCAATATGGGGTAAAAGTTGCACCCCTGGGGGCAGGAGCTGCCCAAAAATGCCCCAATTGACTTATAATGGTGTAGGGCGGCCCATGAAATGAAAAGGCATAGGGATTTGTATTGAACATAGCTCTGGATCACAGTGTCATAGAGACGAGGGGGTGGGCTCATTTTACTCAGACGACCAATCAGTCTCTCAGGATCATTGTGAAGCTATCAAGCCACGCCCTAGCAACCATTAAGAGCACCTTAGCAACAAGTCCCATAGACTTCTATTGAAACAGATCAAAGGGATATCTCCGGATAGAAGTGTCATAGAAACACAAGGGTGGTCTCGTTTGACCGGGACAGCAAACAGCCAATCATGCATCAAATCAACACTTCCTAGCCCCTCCCTAGCAACCATTGTCGAGCACCTTAACAACCAAAATCCATAGAGGGATATCTTCCATTCTGAATGTCACAGAGGCATGGGAGTTGGTTTATATCATTCATACTGACAAGCAGCCTTTGGAGATTCATGATTGGCAGCTGCCAAGCCACTCCTAGCAACTAAACATAGTACCCTAGCAACCGTTTAGCAGTAACTATATCTCTGCACCAGAAAATCAGAGAGACTTCTGGGTTGATTTATTTCAATCAGGATGGCAAGGACACTTGATTAGTATCACTATGGTAACTGCCTAGCAACCAGATGGGGTTACCCTAGCAACCGAGAAAAAAATCACATATCTCGGAACCAGAAAAGACTACAGACTTCGGGTTGATTTATTTCAATCAGGATGGCAAGGAGACTTGATTAGTATCACTATGGTAACTGCCTAGCAACCAGATGGGGTTACCCTAGCAACCGAGTAACAAATCACATATCTCTGCATCACAAAAGCGTAGAGACTTCGGGTTGACTTATTTCAATCAGGATGGCAAGGAGACTTGATTAGTATCACTATGGTAACTGCCTAGCAACCAGATGGGGTTACCCTAGCAACCGAGAAACAAATCACATATCTCGGAACCAGAAAAGAGTACAGACTTCGGGTTGATTTATTTCAATCAGGATGGCAAGGACACTTGATTAGTATCACTATGGTAACTGCCTAGCAACCAGATGGGGTTACCCTAGCAACCGAGTAACAAATCACATATCTCTGCATCAGAAAAGCGTAGAGACTTCGGGTTGACTTAATTCAATCAGGATGGCAAGGAGACTTGATTAGTATCACTATGGTAACTGCCTAGCAACCAGATGGGGTTACCCTAGCAACCGAGTAACAAATCACATATCTCTGCATCAGAAAAACATAGAGACTTCGGGTTGACTTATTCCAATCAGGATGGCAAGGAGACTTGATTAGTATCACTATGGTAACTGCCTAGCAACCAGATGGGGTTACCCTAGCAACCGAGTAACAAATCACATATCTCTGCATCAGAAAAATGTAGAGACTTCGGGTTGACTTATTTCAATCAGGATGGCAAGGAGACTTGATTAGTATCACTATGATAACTGCCTAGCAACCAGATGGGGTTACCCTAGCAACCGAGTAACAAATCACATATCTCTGCATCAGAAAAACATAGAGACTTCGGGTTGACTTATTTCAATCAGGATGGCAAGGAGACTTGATTAGTATCACTATGGTAACTGCCTAGCAACCAGATGGGGTTACCCTAGCAACCGAGTAACAAATCACATATCTCTGCATCAGAAAAACATAGAGACTTCGGGTTGACTTATTTCAATCAGGATGGCAAGGACACTTGATTAGTATCACTATGCTAACTGCCTAGCAACCAGATGGGGTTACCCTAGCAACCGAGTAACAAATCACATATCTCTGCACCAGAAAACACTACAGACTTCGGGTTGACTTATTTCACTCAGGATGGAAAGGAGCCATGTATTGTATTACCTTGGTAACTGCATAGCAACCACACGGGCTTTCCCTAGCAACCGAGTAACAAATCACATATTTCTGCACCAGAAAATCGTACAGACTTCTGGGTTGATTTATTTATGACCATAATTTTTGTTCTTTTCCAGTTACAACATGCTGTTTGACGAGTTTTGCCACGGCAAGCACCACTCACATTTTCTTCAGGAAATGTACCTATCTAGTTTTTATTAATACTATAGCTTTTAATTTCTGTTTTTTTGTTTTTTTAATGGATGTTCTTGTTGTGAACCTATACAAATTTACTTTCACATTGATATATTATCTATTTTAATATTTTCACATTCAGATTTTTTTTTCATGCTGTAGCAGCAGCAGCAATGTTACTTTTTGCTGTGTAAATGTCTTTAAATTCTTTATCATTTACTAGTGATTCTCTGTGCTGTGTAAATGTATTATAATTATTTATGATTTTCTTTCGTGTTGTGTAAATTCGAGACAATGATCCTCTGAATTACTTGTAGTTGTCTCTGCATATTAAGCTGGGACAAAAGAAAGTAGGCCTATTTTAACACTGAACATGTAGCATGATTTAAAGTAGTATATACATGCAGTGGATATGTATAATTTGTAATGTTTACATTGTGAATTCATGGAGCATGCTATATACGGCATCCATAATATGCACTGATTACACTCTGTTGTTGTAATTTTTGATAACTGATCATAACGATCATACAGCTGTAGGTAAGTTTGCACCAGCTCGCTAATAACTGCACACAACACCGGTGTGCTCATGTTGACTGATTTTGTTTTACTGAAGAATGTAAATAGAAATGTTGTCGGCCTCAAAGTAGGTGGGGCTCCAAGTCACAAGTTTTCCTGAAAGTTTGCTTCTGAAATGGTTTCGTCCTCCTCTTCTTCCTTTCTCAATGGATGGTTTAATTTTGTTTACATGGCAGTCACAAATGTCATGTTGCAATTGTCATGTAACCAGATGATCTATGAATGTACCAAGAGTCTTTCTGTTGTATATCGAGATATAGGCCTATTGAGTAGTTCAATACAGCGCTGATGCTTGTAATTTTAATCACATTCTATTTGTGCATTAAGTTAATAGCCACATGTGCAACACTATTGGATAAGAGCCCCTTATAATGACTGACATCGCATGCAGTGACATGAAATGCATTGTCTTAGGCCACTTTTATTAATCAAGTTCAGCATCAACACATACATCTGAAACCCTGTATTACTAGACTTGCCACGATGTTATAATTTTCACACCGGTGAGGTATCTGCGTTCAAACCAACTATACTGGTAATACCTCTGGTTGGACGCTAGATTGGGTAATTTTCATTGTGAATTAGCCTGCACAAAAACGCAAGGCAGCTTGATTTCAAACTTTGAATTTCATTTTTTATTTATTTGAACTAAAACTGAAAAAATAAAGTGCAATCAGATTACATTGTGTGTTGTTCACCAAACAGCAAACATAGGCTATGTAGGCCTATGTTTGCTGTTATCTCTTGGAGGTCACTACTTTCCCCGCCATGCTGAACACTCTTTAAGATGCAGTGCTCATTGCAGAAATGCACAAATAATCATTTTGCCACGTTTGCTAGCAGCGGGCTCGTTGGCTTACCACCACGCAAGTAGATTGTAATCACCATCGATCACAGATTCCAGGATGTAGGTGGCAATATTAGAAGCTGTCTTCTGCTCCAATGTTTGTGGTGGTCCACTAGGTGCTTTCTTCTTGAGCAGACAGACTATTCAGATTTCTTTGGAGCCAGCTGGGCTTCAGCAATGATTTCACTGTCTGCCTCCTCATCCTGGCTTATGGCACTTCGGCTTTCTCACTTTCTGAATTATCAAAGTTTTGGTGTATCCACTGAAAGCCATATAATTTCTTGAGTTTTGTCTCTCCTGTACATGAGATCCAATTTTTCGAAATTTTCCAAATATTTTCCAAATTCCATTTCACTCAGTTTGGAATGCCCAATTCCCAATGCGCTTTTAAGTCCTCGTGGTCACGAAGTGACTCACCTCAATCCCAGAGGATGAATCCCAGCTGCCTCCATGTCTGAGACCGTCAACTCGCACATCTTATCATGTGGCTTATCACCCACCGAGAACGAACCACATTATAGTAACCACAAGGAGGTTACCCCATTTGACTCTACCCTCCCTAGCAACCGGGCCAATTTGGTTGCCTGGGAAACCTGGCTGGAGTCACTCAGCACACCCTGGGATTAAAACTAGCAAACTCCAGGGATGGTAGCTAGCCAGTGTCTTTACCACTGAGCTACCCAGGACCACAGAATATATTCACAGTGTATAACCGGTAGCACTATATACCATTGCAAGTCTACGTCTTACCAAATCCATTGTAACATCCTTTTTTTAATTCAGTCAAATTAAAATATAGCTGCAAGCATCAATTATGGGGCCAAGCAGACTAATGGTTTGTAAGGAAGTATGATTTGACATCAATGATTTTAAGAAAAGTGGAAAAATAGAATTGCTCATCTTACAATACAATTAATTATACATTTTGACCAGTAGGTGGTACTGTCAATTAAATTTGTATAGTTTGGTCAGGGTGTAGTAAAAATGACACACATTTTCAAATCAGTATGCCAAAGTGTTGCAGAAAGCTTTCAAGTTTTTGTTGTGAGAGTCCCTAGATGATACATGACAAATTTAGTTTGAATCGGACTTACAACCTAGGAGGAGACTGAAAAGTAGGTTTTTAATTCCATTCAAATGGGAGACAGGAAGTATGGCCGAGCAAATAGCACAGTAAATATGGCAAATATGGTATCATTATACTTCGCATGATTTAAGGAATCTAAAGAGAGCCATCATTGGACAACAGGCCAAATTATTCAAATGTTTTAAGCATTTGTAAACATTTAATTATACATTTCGACCACAAGGTGGCGCTGGCCCCAAAATTGGCTGTACTTTCAGGGCATGGGCCCTATGATGCATATGATGTTTCGTAATACAGCATTTTTTGACCAAATTTAAAATGTCCGATGACCACTGCTATATGATACTCTCAAGTCATGATGGCCATAACAAATACCAAGTTTCGTTTTAATTTGTCAAAGTGTTGCAAATATACAGCCTCACATCCATTATAGTGTGCTTGCTGTCTAATTCATTGAAGTATTATTCGAGAATGGTTTGGTCAATCAAAAAGCTTTTACTAACTTTTTGTCACCAGTGCCTCTAGATAATACATGCCAAATTTTGAGAAGAGTGAAAAAGTAATAAAACAATAAAAATGGGGGAAAATCTAGTTGCATGGAAATTGAAACCATTGTATGCATTCAAAGCAAGCAATCATAGGAAATAATCATTTTGTTTCTAGGCCTTAGGGATAAAATGTTATGAGCATTGTTATGGCTCAATGTTTGTTTTGGGTTTGTTCTGTTGTCCTCTCTTTTCTTTTATAGGTTGCCAGATAAGGATCTACACCTGTCTGGAATTTGGGAAGCGTTATTTAAGATGGCTGGCCTTTGTGGAAGAGAGCTCTAATCCCTATCCTGTAGCTGTGTACATCAGGAGCTGGAACTTCATATTGTTTTGTTCTTTATTGTTTGTTTATTTGCTGTTGAACATCTATTTTCTTTATTATTTATCCCCTGGACGTAATTAAATATTTTGCTTAAATATATCTTTGGACTCTGATCCCTTTATTTTGTTACTTCCTGGAGCCGGAACGTAACAATTGGGGGCTCGTCCTCAAGTGTTTTGATAGAATTTGGAAGGTCCAGCTTCTATTGAAAGGAATAAGGGAAAAATACTTTCGCTAGCGCCTTTGGGTAATTTATAGGCGGAGCGTATGTGACGGGTATTCGATTCACCTGAGTTGCTTGGCGTGTTAGCGCTAGTAAACCGTGGGTGTTTTGTTTGTTACTGGGAAAAGTGCGCGAGAGATTTCGGTGTTGTTAAAACAGTGGATTTTCGACATCGTTGGGCTCAGTTGAAGAGAACTTAAATGGAACCGAAGTAGACCATATTACATATGGTAAGTGTATTGATTTCTCCTAAGATTTCCCTTTGTAAAAATGTTTTTTTCTCTTGGATAGTAAGCTATAGGCTACAGGGTAAAATTAGCTCTGGCAGGATTTTGTCGTGTATGTTTACTCTACTTGGTAAGCTAATATTACTGAAAGGTAATTTGTCAGCGAACTCTGTGTTTTGTTGCACTAATGTTGATGTTCCCCGGTAGGTTTAGCAACGCATTGCGTTGGTATTTTTTATTTTAGTTTGTTGTTTTTGTGCTGACGCTGAGTTGAGAGCGCTGCCGCGATTGTATGTCTCACTGGTTTGTCCGTGAGTTTATACATCTGACGGTATTTGAGTGCTTAAAAATACTCGACTCTTGGTGGAGGCATGAAGACTAGGGTTGAGTTATTTTAGGGGGGAGGAGAGTGATTAGGGGGAATAATCACTTGTTGGTGTTTGTAAATTAGAGCGAATGATTAAGAGTTCTGTTGAAAATAGAGAATGGCTACCGGTTTACACTTATTTTTTGAGTCTCCTTGTGAGGAATTGTTTGACCAACTAACAAAAGAACAGTTCTTGGAGGTGGCGGCTAAGTATGATATCTGTTTAACCAGCAAAGAAAGAAAGTTAAAGGAGTCTGTTGCATTAATTGTTAAAGCCGCTCTAGTTAAGTTAGAGGTCTTTGATCCTGATAAGCCTGATGGTTTTGATGAAGATGATGACAGCGTGGCACAATCTTCAGTCATTGCTTCCACATTCTCTTTTGAGCAACGAAAAGAACTAATGCTTTTAGAGATAGAAAAGGCGAAATTGAATCGAAGTTGAAATTCGTAAATTGGAGGTTGAGGCTTTGCAGTTTCAGTTAATTGGTGAGGGTAAAATAGGGGACAGCGCAAAGGGTCTAACCAGTTCTGATAGAAAAGGGTTGGATGTAGCCAATAATATTAAGTTGATACCCAGATTTAGTGAAACTGATGTAGACACATTCTTCAGTTTGTTTGAGCGCTTGGCAGATGTTATGAAATGGCCAGATACTGAACAGACTTTGATGTTGCAGTGCGTGTTAACTGGTAAGGCACAAAAAGCTTATTCTTCTTTAAGTGTTCTTGATAGTCAAAACTATCATAAGGTTAAGGAGGCTGTACTGAAAGCTTATGAGCTGGTGCCAGAGGCCTATCGGCAGAAATTTAGAAACATGCGAAAGCCTGCAGAGCAGACATATTGTGAATTTGTGAGAGACTTAAAAATCCAGTTAGATCGCTGGTGTACTGCTTCAGGTGTAACTAGTCGTGAAGATCTGTTTGAACTGTTCTTGTTAGAACAGTTTAAAGGTACTTTGTCTGAGTATGTTTCCATCTTTTTGACCGATCGAAATGTTACATCTACGGAAGAGGCTGCCATCTTTACTGATGAGTATGTACTCACTCATAAATGTGAAGTCAGGAAAAGTAGGTTAAAGTTCAATGATAGTCCAACAGAGAGTGTAACTGTCCGTCATACCCTGGCTGATAATAAGGTTGAGAGGAATTTTAAAAGTTATGCTGATAAAAGTGACCGGTGTGCTTATTGTCATTTAAAGGGACACTGGAAAAAGGATTGTTTAGCGCTTAAGGGAAAACTGATGTGTGTTAAATCTGAACCCAAGCCTGCTTTTGCTGTTTCATCTGTTCAGACAGATAATAATAATTCTGACTGTTGTCTTGATATTTTACAGGATTTGGAGAAACCAGTGGTACTTTGCAATGTTGGAGATGAGGGTTATGCTCCCTTTATTGCAGAGGGCTGTGTGTCATTGCTTGGAAGTACTGAGAAGGTTCCTATAAAGATCCTCCGAGACACTGGTGCATCAGAATCATTCATTTTGCAATCTGTTCTTCCTTTTACTCAGGAGACAAGTACAGGAAACAGTGTGTTGATTCGTGGTATTGGATTGCAAACATTGCCTGTACCCCTGCATAACATGTTTCTCCAATCTGATTTAGTAAATGGACCAGTTGTGATGGGAGTCCGTCCTTCACTACCAATGGAAGGAGTTTCAGTGATTTTGGGGAATAATCTGGCGGGTGACCGTGTGTGGCGTGATGTTCCACCTCCACCTGTTGTTGCTACTTGTCCTGTTCCATTGGGGAACACTGATATATCCCAGCAGTATCCAGAGGTATTTGTGTCTTGTGCACTCACGCGGGCAATGCGTAAACAATCAGCCGATGCGAAGCTAAGTGATGTGAAGGATTCACATCACTTAGCCACTAAGAGGGTAGTGCCAGGTCTCCTTGCTTTGCCTTCTATTCCCCGTCATGATTGGGTGTCTGCTCAGAAAGAGGATTCATCTCTGAACTCCCTGTTTGATGCTGCTTTACCTCCTAATGTAGCAGAGAGTTCCGTTAATGGGTACTTCATTGAAAATGGGGTACTACTGCGGAAGTGGACTTCTAACATGGAGGGAGGTTTGACTGAACCAATTATACAGGTAGTTGTGCCTGTTTCTTTGCGAAATTCTGTATTGGGTTCTGCTCATGGTGGGGTGTCTGGTCATTTGGGCGTAAATAAGACCTACCAACATTTGCTGCAGTATTTTTACTGGCCTCGTATCAAGAGCGATGTGAGGCAGTATATTAAGACTTGTTCGATCTGTCAGCTAACTGGAAAACCAAATCAGACCATAAAACCTGCGCCTTTGTATCCCATACCTGTTGTGGAACAGCCGTTTCAGCATCTTCTAGTGGATTGTGTTGGGCCTTTACCACCTTCAAAGTCAGGTAGTGTTTACTTATTGACAGTGATGTGCCAGAGCACTCGGTATCCTGCGGCTTTTCCTTTGCGGTCAATTACCACACGATCAATTGTAAAAGCTTTGTCCCAGTTCATTTCTATTTTTGGAATTCCAAAAGTTGTTCAGAGTGATCAGGGGACAAACTTTACATCTAACATGTTTCAAGAGATTCAGCGGCAGCTTGTTATAAGGCACAACAAATCCAGTGCGTACCATCCGGAAAGTCAGGGTGCCCTAGAGCGTTTTCACCAGACTTTGAAATCTTTGAGGGCATATTGCACTGAGTTAAAAGGTGATTGGGAGGAAGGGTTACCTTGGTTGTTATTGGCCACACGTGAGGTTATCCAGGAGAGTTTAGGATTTAGTCCTAATCAGTTAGTCTTTGGACATTGTGTACGGGGACCCATGGAGGTATTGAGTAAGGCTGCTCTACCGGAAGAGCCGCCACAGAGTCTGATTCAATATATATACAGGGTTTTTGTCGACGGCTAGTTCTGGCTGGGGAATTGGCAAGAGAATAGTTGGAAAAAACTCAGAAAAAGATGAGATGCTGGTTTGACCGCCAGTCTGAGATTCACATATTTAGTACAGGAGATCAGGTGTTAGCCTTACTTCCTTTACCAGATTCTCCTTTCTGTGCGAAGTTTTTAGGACCCTACACTGTGCTTCGAAAAGTGTCTGATCAAAATTATATTCTTTCTACCCCTGAGCGCAGGAAACCTACCCAGTTGTGCCATGTAAATTTGTTAAAACCCTTTTATTCTCGTAATGCTGCTCCTGAAGTCATTTCTTCCTCAGTTGCGTTAGCTAGTTCAAGTCAAATAGGTAATGTACCACAGGATGTGAAATTCCCTGATGATGTCATTTTACAACCTCGTCTAAAGAACTCTGAGACCTTGGCTAATCTAGAAGGATGGGTAAAACACTTATCTTGCAAACAACGGTCTGCGTTAAATTCTATGCTGACGGAATTTTCTGTTCTCTTTTCAGATACTCCTTGTACACACTTGATTGAACACGATATTGATGTAGGCGATGTTAAACCTGTCCGACAACGATTTTATCGTGTATCATTTGATAAACGTCAGAAATTGGAGGCTGAAGTCAACTACATGCTTGAAAACAACATAGCAAAGCCTTCCTTTTCAGATTGGGCTTCGCCTTGTTTGTTAGTGGGAAAACCAGACGGCACTCAGCGTTTTTGCACAGATTATAGACGAGTAAATATTCTAACTAGACCTGACTCTTATCCATTGCCTAGGATGGAAGACTGCGTTGACCAGGTTGGATCAGCTAACTATGTCAGTAAATTTGATCTGCTCAAAGGGTACTGGCAAGTGCCTTTGACTGCTCGAGCACAGGAAATTTCTTCTTTCATTACTCCATTTGGATTATATTCTTACACCGTAATGAGTTTTGGTCTCAGAAATGCCCCAGCTACATTTCAGCATCTAATGAACAGAGTGACAGCTGGATTAGAGGGTTGTGCCGTATATTTGGATGACATTGTTGTCTATAGTGACACATGGGATCAACATCTTATCCGAATTCGTGCACTGTTCAAGCGTTTGTCTGATGCCAAACTCACAGTCAACCTGGCAAAATGTGAGTTTGCCAGGGCGACTGTGACTTATCTGGGCAAGGTTGTTGGAATGGGCAAAGTGCGACCTGTACGTGCTAAGGTCATAGCGATTGACAAATTTCCTAGCCCTCAGACTAAAAGGGAATTGATGAGATTTCTAGGAATGGCTGGGTATTACAGGAGTTTTTGCCTGAATTTTTCTTCTGTTGTTGCCCCACTTACAGATTTGTTGCAAGCAAAGGCTAAATTTGTGTGGACTCCAAATTGTGAAGACGCCTTTGAGAATGTTAAACGATTGCTCGCATCGTCCCCTGTCCTGACAGCACCACGACTTGATAAACCATTCAAACTTCAGGTGGACGCTAGTCAGGTTGGAGCGGGAGCTGTTCTGTTGCAGGCTGATGAGAGTGGTATAAATCACCCTGTCAGCTATTTTTCACGGAAATTCAATTCATATCAAATCAATTATTCTACCATTGAGAAAGAGGCGTTAGCTTTTGATTTGGTCCCTGCAGCACTTTGAGGTGTATGTGTCTTGTGGGACTATGCCAACTGTGGTGTACACAGACCATAACCCCCTTACATTTTTTCACTCCCTGCAGAATCCTAATCGGCGTCTTATTAGGTGGTCTCTTTTCTTACAGCCTTATGCTTTGGAGATTCGTCATGTGAAAGGCGTAGATAATATCTTAGCTGATGCCTTGTCCCGGGCCCCATGTGGTGTAGAATAAGTTCATTGACCTTTTATTTTTCCTCTCTCTTTCCTTTTATTGGTTTTCAACTCCTTAATGTTGCTTTTTTTTTTTTTTTGCTGGAGATTGCTGGTTTTGAAACCAAGAGATGTGTAGAGTTTGGGGAAGTAGTGATGGTTAATGATCGATACTAACTCCGGTAAGGTGTTTTTTTTGTTTTGTTCTTTTCGAATAGCATTTGTGTGTTTTGGGGTTGGAAATGGTGAAAGGTAGAGTTTCTAATTCGAAGCTCTCCCTTTTTAAGGGGGGAGGTGTTATGGCTCAATGTTTGTTTTGGGTTTGTTCTGTTGTCCTCTCTTTTCTTTTATAGGCTGCCAGATAAGGATCTACACCTGTCTGGAATTTGGGAAGCGTTATTTAAGATGGCTGGCCTTTGTGGAAGAGAGCTCTGATCCCTATCCTGTAGCTGTGTACATCAGGAGCTGGAACTTCATATTGTGTTCTTTATTGTTTGTTTATTTGCTGTTGAACATCTATTTTATTTATTATTTATCCCCTGGACGTAATTAAATATTTTGCTTAAATATATCTTTGGACTCTGATCCCTTTATATTGTTACGTTCCGGCTCCAGGAAGTTTCGCATGTTTCTAAATTTCTGCCGATAGGCCTCTGGCAACAGAACAAACCCAAAACAAACATTGAGCCATAACAGCATAAACATAAGTGCAACTTTGAACAGTTCAAATTGGCTTTAGCTGATGTTCCGACTCTCAGAATCAGTGTGCCAAATTTCACAATTTTCTTCCAAAGGGCTCTTTGGGCTGCTTTAAACTCCCAGTCAGGAAAAAAACTGGACTTAAGGGACTTAAAAAGTTTGATTAGGTTTGGGAGTGGCATATTTTGAGTTTTGATATTGGGCTAGTTTTGATTGGCTACTGGGCTGGTTTTGAAACAAGAGACCTGGCAACCCTGGGCTGGGTAGGGCTTAAGTGCAAAGTCATGGGAGCTGTCACATCCGAAAGTACTGAACTAAAACTGAGCCTTTGCCAAAATGTACAGTAGTGAAAACATGAAAACAGTGCTACATGGAAATTGCATGTGATTTTGTCACTTTCTGATGATTTCCATTCTTTTGTAGGCCTAGTTGTGACTGCAAATGCAGCGCATACTAAGAATTCCAGAATTGACCAATTTGAGATTTTTTGTGTGATAAATTGGCCAATGTAATTCTAAACAATGAACTCTGAGGTTGATCATCAACGGAAAATGCTTCTGTAGGTGTCATGGATATACTGCATTTCATATGAAAATTAAATTAAAACATTTAATTCAAATATAATTCATACTAGAGATGCATAGATAGCATTTTAATAGAATGAATATGAATACGAATACATATACTTTCTTTCTGATACTCACATGGAGCATATTTAATATTTCCACTAACTTCACTAGTAAGTACTTCACTGTTGATCAACAAGGTATCGTAACATCAAAATAGCTGTATTTTTTATAGTGAAATTTTATAGGGTAAGTGATAATGAAACATTAAGCGATAATGAAACTTCATACATAGTTTATTAAACACTATAATAGTAATTTTTATGTAAAACAAAGAGCTTTAGTAAATTTCACTGCCCTTTGGTTATTCACATTTCCTCTTTATGTCCATTCAGTGCCAACACACACACACACACACACACACACACACACACACACACACACACACACATCTGGTACTGAGCAGTGTTGTTAGGTATGATGTTATGGAAATCAAATGGCTAAAAGTGATAACTCTTCATAACTCTTTCGTTTGATCAAAATGATCAGGCTCCTTTCATTTGTTTGGCAAGCATGTGCCTGCATATTGATCAGACAGCAGTCAAAAATATCAGCAAAGTCAGAGACAATAAACGCACCCTACAATGCCCTCCCTCTTGTAACGTTATAATGTCCATGGCAGCAGAGCCATTTCTAGGCATAGGCGAAACTAGGTGGTCAACTAGGGCACCACCCTCTGAGGGGTGTGAGGGGGGGGGGCGATGAGGGCAAATTGAAAACATCAATCTGGGGTAACAGTTTAAAAGCAGCCCAATTGCACGGGAAAATCACGTACTTGGCAAACCTGACCCAGCCATAGTGCGTCCCAGTGCATTTCTTTCAAAGTTTTGATGCCTCTGAACTGGAAAACTGGCAAATCCACCCTAAAATTCACCCTAAAGCACTCATTGTATCAGCCCCATACATTTTAAACAACCTGTGCTTTTACTTATGAAATCTGCATAGTGGTTTGCAGTTTAGCATAGTTTAGAGCTTTCTGTTCTCTTTTAGTTAGCAATGTGCTTCAGACAGGAAATGTACTGTGTGTGGTTTCTTGAAGCTGCAGTGAGAACCAGTTTTACCTGTTTTAGCTCAGAGTTCGAGGGGTGGGGTTTAATCAAAGAGCATCTGATCCTGATATGAAGAGATTGAAATGAAATGTATAGAAATTCTTTGGACAGCAGGACCTTTGAAATTTTGTCTATTATGATACATGCATTATCTTAACACCCTCAGCTCATCTGGAATTGTAACATATTTAAACAGAAACAGCAGTGTATATTTATGTGATATTAAGAACAGGAAAGGTAAGAAAATTCAAAACATTAAATAAATACATGCCAGTTAAGAACACAGCTGTGACAGATTTTAGTTAAATTGAGAGAGAATGATTAGCATAAAATGCTGTTCATGACAAACCTTTGACCTCAAATATTTGTTATTAAATGTGTTTTGTAATAATGAACTCAATTAACTCTCTCACTCGACGTTTTTGTGCTGTTTTAGAAACGACAAATGGCAGCTGCGAGCAGCAGTAAGTTCTCTTCAAATAATCCTCTCATTTGTAACATGGTGCGTGTTTGCGTGTGTTGGGGGAGTGGTGTTTTACCACATTTAAAACTTTTTTTTTATTTGTTATAATTAACTGAAACACAAGTTTGGTCTATGGTCTGGATATTTAAGAGTATTCGGGAGGTTGAGAGAGGGTCTCTCAGTGAGCACAACAACTCTTGTTGTGAGCTTGTGCACTACAGATTGTCCCAGATTTATAAGAATTCATAATTGAAGAAACATTTGTTTCTTGAGGTAAAGATGTCTAACACATCCAGTTAAGATGGTACTTCTGGAATTTCTGGTTATGCATTACAGACGTAATTACAGTGGGTAAAATTGGCAGAGTGTCAACAACAGATTTCATAGAGTCCACAAATCATGCTCTTCATGTGATACAAGAAGTCCTAATATTTTTTTAAATCAGTGGTCACCACTATCCTGTCTAAAAACAAATAGTCTGTTTCACAGTGATGTGTGCGCATGAAACCGAGTTTTGTGGTGAGTGAGACATAAAAGTAGATCTGCAGGAAGGAAGTAAGAACTTGGCCAGATGCAGCGTAGTGCCACAATGCACTACCAGATCCTTTTCTAAGAAACTGCAGGTTTATCAAACAAGTCATATTAACAGTAGGATACAAATAAAGTTACTGTACAGGTTAGAAAAAGATGACTGATTTACCACTCCTCCAAATGCTTGGGGGAAAAAAATTATGTTTATCATTCTTTAACTTTTAATCTCGGACAAATGTACTCAGTTTTAAAAGAGTAGTTTATTACACTTAAGCTACGTTTTTAGCTATATTTATATATTACATACTGTGCACTGTATACATACTGTATAATGCAAAACCAGTGCACTTTATGTACCAATGAATGGCGTAGTATGGCAATATGCCATTCTAAACCATGCATATGCTGTCACAGCACTTGTGAGATTGCATTAATATTTGCACAGACAGTGTTGGAAAATAATTATATCACAACAATCTTAACATGTGCAATGTTAATGGTTACTTTCAGAATCTTTCAAAACGCACCATACACTGAAAATCCTATAACTCCACTTCCGCTCATGAGAAAAAACATAGGTACTTTGATGTTCAGAAATCTGCTCCTATCCCAATTTGCAATGCTCTTATACAGTGGCTAAAGACCCTGGGTAAACAGCAGAGCAAAAGCTCTCAAAAATATGTCAGTTTGCATTTGTACGGGGAAAGAATGAACAGAAGCATCTCTATTGTAAAGTTTATTTCCATTGCAACATTTCAAACTGCAATGTTCTTTCCACATTGTTTATTAACTGCATAAATATATATGGAATGCTTTATAATATATTCCCAAATAATAATAACAAAATTATATCTTCATTTATATTTTTGTTTGTGTGGTATTTTTTACATTGAAATATAAAAGAATTGTGTGTTTTGAACCACTTTGATAATTGGTTTATGGAGTTGGCCTCCAAGTATGTCCAAAATGTTTTGGTCATATTGACTTCAAAATTGTGTCAGACCTTCATCAGACATGTGGCTGTATCAGATGTGTTTTTGGGTCTTGCATATGTATAAAAAAAAAAGAATTTTGTAAAAAATGTTTGCGGTCACTACAGTATTATAATTATTTGAATAGCTCTACCTAATTTTTTATACTACAATAATACAATTTTACCCTTGAAAAACAAATGTAAGTGTTTACTTTCAAACGAGACCAAGTTTGTGTTTGTAGACCAAAAGGTTCAAGAACTGGAAGAGTTTTACTTTGGGTATATTAGTCTTCACTTTACCTCCTTTTTCGTTTTTCTCCGCTGTTGTCCACAATGCCTCACCTACACCCCCATCTAGGAACACTGTAGTCTTAACTGTATATAATAAATTATGTTTACCTTATTTGGTGTATACAACACTAATGAGAAAACATACAGTAGTATAGAAATATTATACTCCTTGTTTAAATGTGTAACATTCTTTACAGATAACAGCAGTTCACTCATAGTTTCATGTATCTCTTGTAAACAAAATATTATATTTAATACTTTGGCTAAATATGTGTATCAAAATACATATATATATATATATATATATATATATATATATATATATATATATATATATATATATATATAACAGTTAAAAAGGAGACTGGATCACTTGCTCTGACTAATGCTGGAGGACTTTCCATTGGAATGAATGGGAGATTCAGCCCATCTGTTGCTCACTTTGACGTTGTGTCGAGTTAAGCGACACTAGGAGACTTCTTTGAAGGCCTCGGTTACCTTTGAACTTGAGAAAAGGCCAATGAGAAATTGGCAGAATACATTTGCATGTCCCTCCCCTGAAAATATGGGTATAAAAGGAAGGAATCATGCGTTTGCCCATTCAGATTTCTTCTTCGGAGCCGAGCGGTTGTGCGATCAGCGAGCAGAGATCACATACTGTTCCACTCACCTCTGCAGAGCTGACGCTGTTGGATATGACGCATATATGCGGCTGTCTCCTTCTCTCACGGCAGCCCGGTGCCACACTCCAGCAGTCCCGGCACACCGGACGTGGAACTCTCGCCTCCGGACCCACGACTGCTGCCCCCAGCCGGCCGGTCTGACGAGTCCAGAGGATGCCTACACAGGACCTCCTCTACAGTCACTAACCCGCCCCCTGCTGGGTGTGCGGAGCAAGGTAAGCGCTTTGAGGCTTCTCTCAACACGCCTCCCGATGCCACACTACCTGCTCCGCCCACTGCGAAGCCTCGCCAGGTATGTCAAAAACGATCATCCCCTTAGTACCCCTCACATGGAGCTTTTCACTTCCAAACCCGTCGTGCTGGTTGGCCAGGACCATCCGACTCGGCTATGTGATTCAGTTCGCCAGGCCCCCGCACCCTTTCGCCGGTGTCCGCTTTACCTCGGTGCACAGCGAAGACGCCGACACCTTGCATGCGGAGATCATGACCCTTTTACTCAAAGACACGATAGAGACTGTCCCTCCATCTGAGATGAAGAAGGGTTTCTACAGCCCTTACTTCATCATACCCAAGAAAAGTGGCAGCATACCAACGATCTTGGTCTTGCGAGTTTTCAACTAGGCCTTACACTAACTCCCATTCAAAATACTCACGCAAAGGCACATTCTAACTTGCGTCCGGCATCAAGATTGGTTCGCAGCGGTAGACCTGAAGGACGCGTACTTCCACGTCTCTATCTTGCCTCGACAGTGACCCTTCCTACGGTTCGCGTTCGATGGCCAGGCATATCAGTACAAAGTCCTCCCCTTCGGCATGTCCCTGTCCCCTTGTGTCTTCACGAAGTTCGCAGAGTCAACCCTTGCCCTGCTAAGGGAAGTGGGCATTCACATACTCAATTGCCTGACTGGCTCATCCTAGCCCACTCGAGAGTCACAATGCGCCATCTAGGGCTTCAGGTCAACTGGAAAATGAGCAAGCTCACCCCTGTTTAGAGCATCTCTTTTCTGATCATGGCGTTAGACTCAGTCTAACGAGCACGCTCAGTCGGTGCTGAAATGCATCACCTTATTCAAGCCAGGCACAGCGGTCCCTCTAAAACAATTCAAGAGGCTCCTGGGGTATATGGCATCCTCCATGGCGGTTGCGCCTCTGGGTTTGATGCATATGAGACCACTTCAGCACTGGCTTCAGACTCAAGTGCCGAGATGGGCATAGTGCCCATAAGCAGGTGTCCCTATGCGTTTTGGTCACCACAGATTCCTCCAAAACGTTTTGGGCGCCGTGTGCAACGGGCATTCAGCTGCCGGCTCCTGGATGGGGTCCCGGCTGGGTTGGCACATCAACTGCCTAGAGTTGCTGGTTGTAATCCTTGCCCTTCGGAGGTTTCTTCTGCTAATACGGGGCAAGCACGTCTTGATCCGATCAGACAGCACTGATAGCGTACATAAATCACCATGGCGCCATGTGCTCTCGTTATATGTCATAACTTGCCTGCCATCTCCTTCTTTGGAGCCAGCAGTGACTCAGGTCGTTGTGTGCCACTCACATCCCGGGCAAGGGACGAGTGGTTTGGCAAATCACAGATAGACCTGTTCGCTTCCCAAGAGACCACCCATTGCCCACTCTGCTACTCCCTAGTGGAGGCTCCCCTCAGGAAAGATTCGCTGGCACACAGCTTGCCCCTGGGGCTGCGCAAATACGCATTTTCCCCAGTGAGCCTACTTGCACGGGTGCTGTGCAAGGTCAGGGAGGATGAGGAACAAGTGAGGATCTCACGCTCATCGCGACAGCCCCTACTTGGCGAATTCCCCTGAGGATGGACCTTCTTTCTCAGGGACAGGGCACCCTCTGGCATCCACGTCCAGACCTCTGGAACCTCCACGTCTGGCCCCTGGACAGGATGTGGAAGATCTAAGTGTCCTACCACCTGCTGTTGTAGACACCATCAACCAAGCCAGAGCTCCCTCTACCAGGCAACTTTACACCCTGAAGTAGCTCTTGTTCGCTGATTGGTGTTCTTCCCGATCTGAAGACCCACAGAGATTCGCAGTCGGGTCAGTGCTCTCGTTTCTGCAAGAAAGGTTGGAGGGGAGGCTGTCCCCACCACCTTGAAGGTTTTGTAGCTGCCATATCGGCTCACCAAGACACAGTGGGTGGTAAGTCCCTAGGGAAGCACGATCTGATTATCAGGTTGCTTAGAGGCACCCGGAGGCTGAACCCTCCCAGGCTATGCCTGTTCCCCTCATAGGATCTCTCCATAGTCCTATCAGGCCTTCAGAGACCCCCTTCCAGCCACTAGAATCAGTCGAGCTCAAAGCCCTCTCCTTGAAGACGGCCCTCCTGATCCCGCACGCTTCCATCAAGAGGGTTGGGGACCTGCAAGCGTTCTCTGTCAGCGACACTTGCCTGGAGTTCGGTCCGGCAGACTTCAAAGAAGTCCCCTAGTGTTGCTTCACTCAACAAAACGTCTTGTTCCCTCCATCAGGGAATGGAGGTTACAACAGTAACCTAGACGAAACTGTGAATCAGAATTGAGACAAAGTATCATAGCAGTCACTTCAAAAGAGAAAAGAGTAATTTGATAGGGATTACAAATCTGATAACATTAGCATAAGTGAACAGAACGGCTTGTAACATCTCATAACACACTCACTTTATTGCTGTGAACTTTTTTATTTACTATCACCTTCACAAAGACCTGAATCGGTACATAAATTAATGAATGTGAAGTTGTTTGCTTTAATTTACCTTGGAGCAAATGTGGGTGTCCTCACTGATTTTATTCATGTTAATGTAGGAATGAGGAATGACACAGTTTAATTCATTGCATGCATTCCGCAAGATTTATTTAAAGATTTTTAAGTAAGAAAAAAACCACGTGTATCCTCTCTAGGTACCTTGTGTCGCTACTACAAGTGACCCAGCAACAAAGTTTTTTATTTATTTTTTTAAATTTCAATAAAATTCCACTTTTTTAAAATTCCACTAAGTCAACACACATTCCTCCCATATGCTCTCATTGTAAAAAGGCAAATGCTTGTCAGAGAAATAGCAGCGGGGCAACAGCTGGTAAGATGGAATTGGTCAGAAGTGCTTTCAAGTCAGGGCTTAGCGAAGGGTCAATTAAAACATAATTTCACCAGCTTTTGGCACCCCCCCCCAATGGACATTTCACTCAGAAACTGCAGCAAAACGTGTAACATGTAGTTAAGTTTTGCAAAAGTGTTGCCACAGTGTCGTAATGTTCATGAAATCAAGCTGAATATTATATATGCTATAACTCGTATTGGGGAATTAAAAGACCAAATTGAGGAAATGGCTTGCTTGAACAAAATCACAGCAAAGTTCATTTGAATTTCCCCCTGTTTCTTTCCTGCCACAGACTTTAAGCTTGCTGTCCCAGAAGCAGGTGGAAGAGCTAAGGTTAACTCAGGATCTACTCTCATTGTTTCGTGTCACTTGTCTCCTGCGATCAGTGCTGTTGCCATGGAGATTGAGTGGTATAACAAGTCATCCTGTGTTTGCACCTATAAGAACAGACAGGTGACAGAAGGGGTTGGCTTTGAGGGCAGAGCGAGCCTGTTCATTCAAGACCTGAAGAAAGGAAATGTGTCCTTAAGATTAAGTGACTTCAGAGAGTCAGATCTGGGAGTTTACCTGTGTCGAGTCACCAGCTGGAATAAAAGTGAGCAGATAACAGTAAATGTAGAAGAAGAAGGTAAGTATTTAATCCACTCAATCTGCATCAGCGCAGGAATACTAACAGGCAGATTACGGCTTACTTCACAGTGCAGTAGGTGGAGACCGCATACTATTCCATACTACCATGCTGCTTGTTAAATACTACACAATGTGTGTAGTATGTAAAATAGTTTGAGGGACAGTGAAGGCAGTGAAGATACAGTGAATTTAAACAGAATGCTACGTTGTTGTCATATGACCTCCTATGTTTTATATAATCTTGTCCAGTTATTATTTGAAAATACATATGCTAAGTTTGCATTTATAAAATCCAACTGCAAGTGAAAATGTCCTATATTTTGGCTGTAAAATCAAATATGGTGTCACAATTAAATGTGTTGATCACAGTTGATGTCTGCCTGCTCAATCATTAGGCATATTGCATTGTGGGATACATTTTGGCTTTGTATTTCATGCATACAGAATTGTTTGTGAACAGTATACTGTAGATACAGAAAAATAGTATGTTGTATGATAGTATTCCATTCTGAACATACTATAGTAATTAATCAGATATATCGAATACTTCAGTGTTTGAGAGGTCAGGACTCAGGAGACCATAATAGACTTAAATTAGACCTTTTTATAGACAAAAAGGATTAAATAACTACGCTCTTTATAATAGTACCAGCATTGTAACATTCAAATAGTATTCGTTTTGTTAAATCTTAAAATATTAATGTTTGAATGTGTTTGAAGACCATTACTGATGTCACAGCCAAACAGGGTGAGACAATGATTTTAAGTTTTGTTAACAAGATTTCTAGTAATTTACAGAGGTCATATGGATTGGATTAAGATGTCAGTTAAGATTATTCTTTTCTTATTTTATTTAAAATAATACTTTATATTATTATTAAAATACTCATCACTTTCAATGGAAAGGTCTCGGTTGTCATACTTGCATTCCATATCAAATTATTTAAATTGTATACACCATTTCTATGTATTTCACTAATATTTAACACTCTTGTTTGTTGAATTGTGCAGTGGCAGCATTTTTCAAGGCCAAACAAGTCATTATAATGGTAAGACAGCTCATTTAAGCACCATAACATCCCTTCTTTTTGCAAATAATGTACACATATACTAATGCTGGCAAATAAACAGTGTTACTAGAATAAAAATAAGGTCAAGTAATTAGTGACTTCCAGAAGATAATACAGATCAAAAGGGCAGAAGTGTCTGGCTTGTCCATAGTGTTACAGAGTCATATTATAACATTGGGTGGCATGCAAAGAGTGAAAAATCTAAATTCAGCCTTATTTTATGCAACGAATTAGATCAACTACTAAAAACAAATAGCTACAAACATACTACATAAATTAGGAAATAATGCTCCAACAAACTACAACCGCAATATCTGCCAAAGGAGACAAACAAAATGTGTACACTATTCTATTAACAAGACAGGCTGTAGACAATCAGTAAAAGCACAAGAAACCTTATATTTGCAAGTATTTTGAGAGAAACTTAAACCAATGTGCCAAAATCAATAGATAACAATGTCAAAGAAAATCTTACTGAGATGGTATTAAAAGATGTAGAGGAACAAACACTGCGGAAACAAAGCCACATATATTTATATACTGTATATACAGTATTTACTGGAAGATTTTGATATTTACAACCTTCATATTATTATTATTATTTCCCCAGAAGTCAAAAATGCAAAATACTGGCAAGCTTGATTATTTAATTAATACAACACAAAACTGGCCCAAACTATTAAATAAAATCTACTCTAGACATCGGGGGTTATAAAGATATCTAAAGTTTTGTAAATGTTTTGTCCTAAAATCAAAAGACTTGTGTTACAATATAATGAATGTCTCGCAGTGAGTGTAACTGTCAACATAAAACTGGACCTGTCAAAGAAATTTAAAACAACGTGTACCATAAATACAGTCTCTCATGTCTAGAAAATATGCTGTTTGTATAGGACCCATTCTCAGGAAACAGTGCCTTTTGTGCCCGAAAATAAAGACATATTTAATTATTTTAATCTCTTAAAGAAATACTTCACTTCGAGGGGTGACAGTTCTTAAACTCTCACCCCTTGTAGAGACTAATAAATTAATCCATACTTATTACTCAATTTAGTAAAAAAAAGTCTGCTCAGTGTTTATCTAGTAGAGCACTAATCTAATAGATTGTCCTCATTAACAAAATTCTTTGCATGATAACTCAGACGTCTTAATTTTTAGTTTATTAGTTTAATAAGCTTTGACCTATTGTGTTGTGACTCTTACTGTAAAGAATCACTTTTATTCAAATCTTTGCTGTGTGATTGTCATGTTGGACTTGATAGGCTGTAATCATGAAACTCTCACTTTGTCTTATTTAGGATTACAAGATGGGAGAAAAATGTGACAGTAAGTTATCTTAAATCTCTAAAAAAAAATATATTTGTTACCGGTTACAGAGTTGCATCGGCCCTGGACCCAAGAGTTCTATAGAGAGCATATGAATGACATTAAACAAAATTATTAAAATGTTATGAGACTGTTAATTCATTTTAGGATTGTTTTGACCACAAATTGGTGCTACCCCCTAACCATACAGATACCTTCAGGGCATGGTGCAAGTAACACTTAGGTTAACTTTCAATACACCAGACCAAACTGTTACAAAGATACATCAATTTACAATGAAATTTTAAATAACAAACAGAAAATATGACTAATCTTGATCTAATGATCATTTTAACATATCAGGGCCATTAAGAAAACTAAGATGAACATTTATATGTGAAATAACACTATTTTGTATGACATCAACCCACATATGAAAACATCAGAACAAAGAATATGTTTAAACTAAAAAGAGAGGAGAAAATGTCTCCTATTGTCTCTATATCCTCCCATTTAGAGAAAAAATAGCCTTTCCTTGCCTTGCAAATATTCTGTATTTGCATCTGGAGCCAGTACAGAAGTCAGATATTTGTGCAGATAATCATTGGAAAATGGAGAACTAACTGATTTGTTATGGGATGTTTGGGATTGAGAACACTGAATAATAATTTCTACCGTATAATAATAAAGTCAGGGTATATGCGTGTATGCAGATTCAGCGGTGCTTCATGTTATACATTTTTTTGCAACACAGACCCTAAGCAGATGAGTCATACTAAGAATGTGTAACACCAAATTCCATCCAATGTAAATTGGGATGTGAAAATTTGGTGGTGGTGTAGTGGTCTAAAGCATATAACTGGTAATCTAGTAATCAGAAGGACACTGGTTCAAACCCCACAGCCACCACCATTGTGTCCTTGAGCAAGGCACTTAACTCCAGGTTGCTCTGGGGGGATTGTTCCTGTAATAAGTGCACTGTAAGTCAGTTTGGATAAAAGTGTCTGCCAAATGCTTAAATGTAATGTAAAACACTTACACCTGTTACCAGATATGTTTATATTTAATGATGAATTCTGTCAAGAAAATCCACATCAGATATTTTCTTCTCTGGTAAGACCTTTGATATAAAAAAAAGTTATCCTAAAAGTCCTATTCTAAATGAGATGTTTAATGAGTTTAATGATTTTTATATTGTGTTCCTGTAAAACAAATTTTAAATCCTTAAAACAGGATACATTTACATTTACACTGCAGACAATATTTAGGCTTTTTTTCAGAGATACATTTTGTATTTAAGTATATTTTATCTGACTGTATACTGTCAGTTTTTTTTTTTTTTTTTTTTTACTTGTTATTCTCGTGCTTATAGTAAAAAAAGTCATTAGTGTCCATTTCAGGAGCATATTTAACACCAAAACTTTTGTAACTTATTTAAAGAATAATAAAAAATATATATCCTATATATAAAAATAAATAAATACAAAAAAAACCCAGTACTATTTATTTTGTTTTTATATGCTCTGTCCATCCATCCATCCATCGTCAACCGCTTATCCTGTGTACAGGGTTGCGGGGGGCTGGAGCCTATCCCAGCTAACATTGGGCGAAAGGCGGGGGACACCCTGGACAGGTCGCCAGTCCATCGCAGTATATGCTCTGTATCCAGCTAAAAATATTTAGCCCAGTGTACTGAGGTCATAACAAAAACTATCATTTGACAGGTTGAAGAACACAACCTTTGGTTTCATAAAAAAAAATGTGGCCTTTTTTTTCTTCATCAAAATAGAATTACGAAGCCACTCTGCATATCACAGTGCTTCAGGCAAGGATCAACATGAGGTATGTGCACATTGATATTATACATAAATACATATACAGTACACTTAATCTTTAATAATCAATATTCATCTTATTAATAAATTAATATTAATAATCTTTATTACATAGCACATCAGATAATAAATAATGAATAAAAAGTGTCATCCCACAAAATTCCCAAGGCATATTGTTCAATTGCAAGAAATTACAGAAAGCCATTTGTCATTTTTCAAAACACATTGAGATTTTTCTAACACTTTCTGATCTGAGCTAACTAATGTTTTAAATCACTGATGGTAAACTGATAAAATTGATAAATATATTTGTAGTAAGAAAAATTAAAGATTTAGCAACAATGCTTTTGCGAGTTAAGTACACTTTGTCAACCACTTGTGTTGTGAATCTTTCATTTATAAAAAATAATTGTAAAGTGTATTCTCGTTGTGTGATGATATTTTTGGCCGGGGAGGAGGATTTTTTTTAAAACTATTTTCTCGCCCAATTCCCAGTGCGCTCTAAATCCTCGTGGTGGCGTAATGACTCGCCTCAATCCGTGTGGTGGAGGACAAATCTCTGTTGCCTCTGCGTCTGAGACTGTCCTGCAGGGCCGGCCCAAGCCTTTATGGGGCCCTAAGCCAAATTTGATTTGGGGGCCCCTCGGTGCCGCCAATATGATTGAATATTGTCAATGCTTGATTATTCGCACACTATAAATCTAACACACCCCTTATCAATTTTATTAGTTGTAGCTGTGTTGCTTACAACATACCAATGTCTGCCTGGCATGATTTTACCCTTCTACAGTTTTAAATGTAACAGTAGCACACCTACTGTATATTTACCCAATCCTGTTGATCCTCTGTTACCAGTTTTGTGTACTTCCTAGAGAACAATTTGCAGCAGAAGCTGTAGACTGCATCATTTCTTTTTGAATAAGTGAGCAGCTCCACTTAAATTTTTTCCCCATTAATTAACGTTCTGTAGGTGTAGTGGAAGCGTCGGCCATCAGGTTTTTCAGGGAATGTGAAGTTTTCCTTTATAGGCAGTGGCCCTCTGCTTACCAGATCAGTCCTTTCTGAGTCAGACAGGATAGATGACCACATCAGTGGATGTACATGATGGGAAGTGCTCCTCGCATGCAGAGGATGGACCTGATGAAAGATGAAAATAATAATAAAAACTAGCCATGTTAGATGTAATGCAACTGTCTGTCAAAAACAAAGGCATGGTTTAGCCATATAAATAAATGATCTGGGATTGTTGAAAAATCATCAGCTGTAGCACTGGAACTTGGGGCAGGTGGCGTTGGTTATGCCCCACGTCCAAAATATTGCAACAGTACTCCTAGGGAAGTTTCATAAGAGTACCTATTTGACAGAATATTTGACAAAATATGTTATTTTCTCAACACAAATTATTATACACAGCAGCAAGCCATCTGTACACCTAAACAACAACTCTTAATCTATAACTAGCTAATTAAGGCATAATGATATTGGAATATAATAGCAAAGACCCCAAAATGGTAGACTAATGTAAATAATGTTAAGTTGTTATCAGTACAAAGTTTATGGTACAGAAGCTTATTTTTATTACAAAAATGTATACCCAGAAAAGTAATTTTTACACAGAAGACAAAAACTTTAATCTAAAACTTGCTAAGTAATATGTTGTACTAATAATATATTAAGATGCTATTTACGGATTAATCAGACTTTCCTAAAAAAGAAGATATGCTACATAGGCTATGTTAACTAACTAGCCAGCTAATGTTAGCTCGTAACTTAGCCTAGCTACTTAACATACCTTTATCGTGCTGTTTTTTCTCTTCCTCTGTTTTCTTCTTTTTCATTTTCTTTGCACCAGAGGATATGTCCTTTTTTGTGACATTGCTGTTTTGCTGTCTGAATGTGCTTACATCCTGCAGCCCGTTAACATAATATTGCATTTAATATTGCGTTTTTGTATAATTACCATTGTCCATTGACAGTATAATCACAAAAAAAAAAGCAGCCGCTTAGTTCGCTTATGCCTTGGGCCGGCTCTGCTGTCCTGCCACACATCTTATCACGTGGCTTGTTGAGCGCGTTACCGCAGAGACATAGCACTTATTGAGGCTTCACGTGATTCTCCGCGACATCCACGCATGAGAGTCAACCACATTATAGCGACCACAAGGAGGTTACCCTCCCAAGCAATCGGCCAATTAGGTTGCTTAGAAGACCTAGCTGGAGTCACTCAGTACACCCTGGATTCCAACTTGTGACTCCAGGTGTGGTAGTCAGCGTCTTTTCTCGCAGAACTATACCCAGACACCCTCTTAAACATTTCTTAATGTTAATCAGCTTGCATAAAATGGCTTTCCCCCAAAATTTCTTAAAAAAAAAAAAAATGCTTTAACTTGAGCTACATTAATTCAGTAACCTTTGATCACCTCTGTTGTTAATCTTTTATTGTGAAGAAGTTAATTTGTTTTCATCTCAATTAGGACTACAAGCTGGGAGAAAAAACCTACAGTAAGTTGTCTTAAAACCACTTTTGACTCATCATACGAATTTAATTGGACATTTAAATGTCTGAAAACAACCAACTACTTTGAATAAATGGAAAAAAAAAAATGCCATTTGTCCATTTCAGGACCATATTTAACACCAACACATTTGTAAATTATTTAAAGGTCAAAGACATCTATAAAAAAAAAAAACAGTACTGGTTATTTTGCTTGTACGTGCTCTGTATCCAGCTAAACATCTGTAGCCCAGTACAATGTACTACCCAATGAGGTCATAACAAAACTATAATTTGACAGTCTGAAGAACACTTAACCTGTTTTGTCACAATCTGTGTAATGTATGAATATTGTTTGTAAAGTTTCATGCAAGTGTTTTTTTTTGTGTGGCTTTTTTCCATCAAAATAGAATTACGAAGCCACTCTGCCATTCACAGTGCTTCAGGCAAGGATCAACATGAGGTATGTGCACACTGATATTATACATAAATACATATACAGTACACACAGTGTTTTTAATAATCTTTATTACATAGCACATCAGATAATAAATAATGAATAAAAAGAATCATCCCACAAAACTCCCAAGGCATAGTGTTCAATTGTGAAAAATTGGCCACCTGGGGATTCTTAAAGTATTTTGCAGATTTAAATTTTTTTTAAGCAAAGCTATTCTCGTTTTCTTAAAAGCGGAGCATAAATTCTCAGGTGAAGATAAACCTCCCCATGCTATCTTTAGCACTATCTTTGTGCCGTATTTCTTTGCATTTCATGCTGTATTATAGAAAGCCATTTGTCATTTTTCAAAACTCAACAACAATGCTTATGTGAGTAAAATTAAGTAAACACTGTCAACCACTCGTGTTGTGAAATCTTTCTTTACAAAATATAATTGTAAAGTGTATTCTCATTGTGAGGTGTTATTTTTGGCCAGGGAGGTGGAATTATAAAACATTTTCACTCGGTTTCTTCTTATCTCAATTAGGTGTACAAGGGAGAAGCAAGCAACAGTAAGTATCCTCAAAATCTTTGTCATCATTATAATTTTCTTGTATGATTGTAATTTAGATTACCAAAAAAAAAAGATTACTTTGCATTGTTAAACAAATATAAATGTTGCTAATTGTAAAATGATCAATGGAAAGGAGGAGGCAAGAACCGGCTTTTCAATATAAATAATAGTTTAATGATAAACTTAAAAGAAGACACAAACACACACATGACGGACATGTCCGTAAACGATCTCTCTCTCCCGCACGATCCTCTGCAGTCGACCTTTATCCCTCACGGAGGCATAATTAGCCTAATATGGGACCGGGTGTGTAGGACCACAACCCGGCCCCACCCTCCGCCCTGCCACACTAATAAATCTTTATATCTTTATTTAAATTGTATTTTTCTTTATTTCTTAACTTATATACTTGATACTTAATTAGAAATATGGAAATTGTGGCACTGTTGGAAAACCACATTTTAAGATGAAAACCTCTAGGTTACTATTCTAACCCTGGTTCCCTGAAAGGAGGAAACAAGATGTTACATCGATGATCGACAGTAGAGGTCACTTGAGATCCCCAAGCTCTCTTATTGGTTTACATCATGCCAGTTACATTGGCAGATGTGACATCTTTCAAAGTCCTGCCTTCAATGCGCAGCGAGGATATAAAAGGTGAGCCCAAAGACAGCCTCCTCAGGACATTCGACTGAAGAGGCGAGAGGATCTCTAAAACCTTTTCAGCGGTAGTCAGTATAGCGGCAAGTCTAAGTAACGCCTTGTTTCCTCCTTTCAGGGAACCGGGGATACAATAGTAACCTAGATGTTGCCTTTCCTGTCTATCACTTGACTTTATGTAAATAATCGTCAGTAGGGGTCCCTATAGCACAGCGCCACAATACTGATTTGGCTGCACTTACTGCCAAAAAATGTGGTAGAAAGCCCAATTCCACACATGAGTGGGGAAGAGTCCGGTACAGTGAATGACACAACAGTGACACTTGCCATAGTCTGAGGGTAGCCAAATCTCTCCACAGAACTCGCATCAGATGAGGTGATGAACTGTTGGAGGGAGGACTGAATTCACAGTCCTTTAAACATGGTTATAAAAGGGGCCGCCAGCGGGGGCACTTTAATCTGACTAAAGGAATAATTACATTTTCCCATTTGGAATCTAGGAAAAAATTAATACAGTAGATGAAATAATCCCAGTAATTTGTGCCATGTGGGGAAGCAGTTAAAGGGATAAAGGATAAAAAAAAAACAATGAGATTTGCCTTACCTTTCTGGGATGCAGATAAAACATTTTTAGGGACCAACTGTACCACAGACACGAGCGCTGCTTGACTTGAGATAGACTTAACCTAGGTACACTATGTAGAGAGAGTCAAAAAATTATCCCGGCCAAACCTGAAGTTGGGCCAATTGCATAACAAGAGGTGTTAGCCAAACAGGAAATCTCTTGTAGGCAAAGAAGGGGTTAACCTTCAGACGTGACTTAGTGTATCTAGCCATGTAAGTAGTATACAAAAGACTGATGCCACACAAGCAATATTAATATTTGCATCTGTGAATACAGGGAGCCACCACTGACATGTTGTCCATCTGGACCAACATGCGATGATACTGGAGTTCTGGATTAAAGTTTTCAGAGACAGAAACACTGTCAGTAACTGTATGCAGTTTATGTTCCATTTGATCTTAAACCATTTTATAAACCAGTCGTTCTCGCGTCTGTACTCGAGAATCTGTTTTTTGTGGTTTCTTGCCTTAATGATGGTCTTGGCTATTTGAAAGGTTGTAGATCTGTCCTCTTGCACTTTTGTTGATCCCTCCTTTGACAGAGTGTCTGATTCAGATGACACAAGTTTAAGATTGGACTTGGGCTGCCGTCATTCTTTGAAATTAGAAATTAACGGCTGTAAAAGCCCTTCTAGGCTTTGCTCTGTGAAACGACCTCTATCACATGTTTGGCGAGGAGGTTCTTCAACTCTGAGCACAGTATTGGTGACTCCCTCACTGAAACTGTGGTGGACAGAATGACATTGAAGAGAGGCAGCCACCTTATGAACTGAATGTATGACACATCTCTATTTCTCTTCATGAAGAAAGAAGTAGGAGCCGGATAAACAATCCACGTAGAAACAATCCACTTTTAGTAAAATTTTTCAGCATCACATAAAGCTTTGCTTTCAGCATAACACAAAACACACATCAGCACTGGTGCATGCGTCTCTCTCTCTCTCTCTCTCTCCACTCTGGCTCTTCCTCTCACGGCCTTGCTGTCCACAGACGTCGCTCGGCCACACCCACATCACCACATACCCCCATTGCCACTTACACACCCCCCTCCCCCATTCCTGGAGAGGAAATCCACAACAGCCATCTGCAACCCCCCCCCCACCCCACTCCTGTGGACCACCTCAAACATGAAAGGCTGGAGAGCTAGATACCAATGGGTAATGGTATTCTTCATGCGATTGAGCCACAGGAGCGGGACATGGTCCAAACAGAGGGTGAAAGCATGCTCCACCAGATAGTACCGCAGGGTGAGGACTGCCCACTTGCTGGCCAAACACTCCTTCTCAACTCTGCTGTAGTTAGTCTCCATCAGCGAGAGCTTACGACTAATGTACTGCACGGGGCACTCCTCCCCCTCCACCATCTGGGACTTTACTGCTCCCACCCCCTGTCCGATGCAAGATAATGGGGAGAGTGAAGTCAGGAGAGTGCAATAACGGCCGCCACAAATTGCAGCCTTCACCAGCATGAACGCCTGCTGACCCTCCACCTATTCTCCCACCGGAAGTGGTGAGAACACATCAGAGAATATTTCTTGCAACCTCCATGACGGGATGGTGAGAGGTGGTCTCCACAAGTGACTGGGGTGACTTGATCAGTGGCTTTTAAGTTCACCTCCAGTCCGAGCTCCTACTTCTCCTGAACCACCATCGCCAAAGTCACAGGGACCGCCTCTCTGATGGTTTTAGGAGGTTGAGGGAGTACATTTGACATGTTCCGCCTTTATACGTTCGTTTCAACTCACAATCAATTTCCCCAATTGGCTGTGTGACCTCAAAGGGTACTTGCCACTTGGCGAGTAATTTAGATCATGATGTGGGGACAAATACAAAGACTTTATCTCCCAGTGTAAATTCCCATAGCTGAGTACCCCTATTATACAGTCAGCTTTGAAGTTCTTGAGCCTGGAGGAAATTCTCCTGTGTCAATTGCCCCAGTGTGTGGAATTTTGCTCTCGGGTCAACAATATATTGAATTTAGTTTTTGCTGTTTAAAGTTCCCTCTCAATTTTCCAGTGGGACATCGAGCAAGCCTTGCAGTTGACGCCCATGCAATAATTAAAATGGGGAGAACCCCGTGGAGGCTTGCAGGACCTCTTGTACTCCAAAGAATAGGGGCTCTTATCATAATTTCGAGCATCTTTGTGCATGAATTTACAAATCATATTATTTAAAGGGAGCCTGGGGTAGCTCAGCAAGTAAAGACACTGACTACCACACCTGGAGTCGCGAGTTCTAATCCAGGGCATGCTGAGTGACTCCAACCAAGTTTTCTAAGCAACCAAATTGGCCCGGTTGCTAGGGAGAGCAGAGTCACATGGGGTAACCTCATCTTGGTCGCTATAATGTGGTTCGCTCTCATTGGGGCACATGGTGAGATGTGCGTGGATGCCATGGAGAATAGCATGAAGCCTCCACACACTACAACAAGCCGAATGAAAAGATGCATGGATTGATGGTCTCAGATGCGGAGGCAACTGATTCATCCTCTGCCACCTGGATTGAGGCGAGTCACTACACCACCACAAGTACATAAAGCGCATTGGGAATTGCGCATTCCAAATTGGGGCGAAAAAGGGAAAAAATATTCTTTAGGGTCTGATTAAATTGTTCTACCAAGCCGTTCATTTGGGGGTAGTAAATGCTAGTCTGAATCGATTTAATCCCCAATAATTTGTTCAGTGTGCATGACATAAACATAATGCTCTGATCAGTGAGGATTTATTTTGGAATCCCCACTCGGGAGATTATCCTGAAGCGTGCCTGCGCAACACTTTGTGCTAAAGAGGCAGTGCTTCCATATATCGCATTGCGTAGTCCACCAGAACCAACACAAAGCGATGCCCATGTGCCATAATTTCTAATGGCCAGACAAGGTCCATACAAGTTTGTTCAAAGGGGACCTCGATCAACAGAAGGGGGCACAATGGCATTCTTGAGGTGGCCGGTGGATTCACCAGCTGACATACACAGCATACCGCAACCTATCTGTGAACATCTCCTTGAATGTCCGGCCAATAGAAAAGGGACATTAGATTTTAAAGGGTTTTTTCCTGCCCTAAGTGACCCATCATTGGATTATAATGAGCAATCTGGAATAACATTTCCCGATGGCTCCGTTGTATTAACATTTGGGTTGTACCCTCCTTTGTCTGAGTGTCCTGGGTCACTCGACACAACCGATCCTTTATAATTAAAAAATACGGATATGCGAGTGCAATGTCTGGCTGGAGGAATTGACCATCAATCTTTTTCTTGGTCATAGGGCTGGTTAAGCTGATACTTCTCCCTCCCTTACGTCCTCCTGACATGGAGTTGATGTAGACTGCCCTAGCACCACATCTCCAGCCAGAAAATCAGACACCACACGCTTTGTTTACAGGACCCAGCCACACATATTCCCCTTAATAGAGTAGTAAATGCCTGCCAATTCATAAACAAGATTAGTGGATGGGATAGGCGGGGACTAACCGCAGCCTCGACACTATGCTTTTGTCCCCAAAATTGAAAAATTACCATCACTAAAGGGTCATTTTGAATATCCCCATTTGCACGACTTAATTTCACCCATCGGCCTGTATCCAAAGCTTCAGATTGAACCAAGCTTTGGTGAATGGAGGTTTAGTTACAAACTGAATCCACCAAGGCTTGGTATATACTCCGCTTAATACTCACAGGTATCTGGTATGCTCCTGTTTGATCGGGGCAGCCTGTGGCACGTCAGGGATCTGGACCAATGTCTCCACCTCCATCGCAGGTCATCGGCCCTGGAAGTGCCAAGGTTCCCACTGCTCCAGCAGACCAGCCCAGACTTCATGCCCACACCACGGCAGTGGATTCACCAGCCTGTGGGGTGAGCGGAGAGGGTTAGGACAAACCGGTGGGTTGAACGGTCCATGGGACCTGGGAGCCAGTTTTGGGGACATGATTCCCCGTTTCCAGGGAACCGGAACAGGATGGGGGGGAGAAGGGGATAGAGGAGAGGGAGAGAGAGAGAGAGAGAGAGACATAGAATAAGAAGAGGGCTCACTGGCCCCCGAATATGCCTTCATATAGTCCTCAGCCAGCTGGACCGCCTCATCCAGCGATGTCAGGCAGTGACACTGGACCCACTTCGTCGTTCCTTCCGGTAATTGGTCGATGAACTCTTCTAGTACCAGCAGATCGAACACTTCCTCAGCGTCGTGTTCTTCAGTCAGCAGCTACCTTCAGCAGGTGTCACAGAGCTGTTGGGTACATTAGAATGGGTGGCCGTGTTCGCTGCAGGAATGAGTTGGGCTTCCCCGGACAACAGCGTCAGATGGCGAACCGCCCTCTGAATGCTCAGCCACTTCCACACTTTGGCCTTTTGCTTGAATTGCTCTATAAAAGCCTTTGGGCCATCTTGATGTCCCAACTTGGTCAGTGTGATGTGTGGCACGGCCATGGGTGGTTCCGGGCTTGTGGCTGAAGACTCCTGGTGTACCCAGCTCTGTAGCACCTGTCAGTCCTCCGCTTGAGCCTGTAACAGTGCCTGGAAACAATGCTCCTGTTCCATGCATGGCTTGTGCAAAGCCTGATATTGGGCTTGGTGGATGCCAGTGAGAGTCTTGATTACTTCGGCCAGCGGTGAGGACTCCATGATGGCGTTTCTTCCTCCTAATCCCGGGTTTCAGCACCACTGTGACATGTCTCTAGTTCTCTTCATGAAGGAGGAAGCGGGAGCCAGATAAATAATCCACTTAGTCTTTTATTAACACACTTTTCAGCATCACATAAAGCTTTGCTTGTCAGCATAACACAAAACGCACAACACCACTGCTGCATGTGTGTCTCTCTCTCTCTCTCTCTCCCCTCTGGTGGTCTGAATTTAACTTTTTTCCCTCTTCAGCTCTCTCACTGCAACACAAAACAGCTTTCCCACAGGGGTCAATCCTTACCACTTTTCCTTTCCTGGCCTCGCTCTCCACAGACGTTACTCGGCCACACCCACATCCCCACAGAATGGTACTGTACAACCGCCTTTTTTTGCGGTTTTGAAAACCCATTTGGAAACGCTCCAGGCATCTTCGTGGAGTGTGAGAGGGCACAGATCCTCAGTTTCAAATGAGAACATGTGAGAGGTGTGACTACAGCATTGTGAGGAAACAGTATGTAATTGCATTCTTCGCATTTGTGACTTTAAAATGTATAAATGTTATTTTTGTGTTTGCACATGAAGTTGAATCTCTCCCAGCAATAGTTTTATGGAGAAGAAACATGAACTGAGCCTTTTTCTGGGCCAGGGCAAACAGTGGCTGGAGTTCTGGCTTCCTCTTTGCTGTGCTGACACTGTCAGGAGCACCTTCTCTGGCTTGGGGGATCTTCATCTTGTTGATGAGTGCCCGGGTTCTATGGAGGAGACCATTCGAGACGGAGCTCTTTGACTGCCCTGGAGAAAATGTGTACCAGCTCGGGTTCCAATCTGCCTTTCTCTCTGCTCTCTTGCTTGCGTGACAGTCAGTCAAATCATCCGCCAAATGGTACCATGTTTCGCCTTATGACACTGCGATAGTCTCCACATCCTCCTCTGGAAATATGCCAAACAAAATCGAACCGTCCATTTCAACAGAAGATTTGCACTGGCATATTGCATGGGCAAAAACGCTGGAGAGCAGGAAGCCTGAAAAGCTTGTGCCTGCGAAACACTTTCCTCAACTTCTCCATGTTAAATTTCTGAGCCTCACTCCTGTGCCCCAGCCGGCATCACATCGGGGGTGCTATGGGAGACTGAAGCTGCGGTGGCGCTCTCTGAGAAGAATGCCAAATGTGAACGTAGCATCTTGGTGTAATGTGCATCCTTGAATGCTGATTCAGCATGGGGGTTGCCCAGGCATGAAATACAGTGCTCGTGCCCATTCTGTGGAGGGCCAGGTCTGCTGCAGTAATTTTACTTGTGGTATTCCATCCTTATAAGGACATATATATCACAGTATTACTCTTAGTTTGTTTTGCTGTTGAAAAACACACAAATGCAACAATAAATATAAGTATTTATAAATGCAGAATGTGATATAAAAAATCTTTACAATACAATCCCTTGTATTATAAATTGAACATAAATAAAAGTTTCATTGCCATTTAGATACTTAAATAAAATAACAAAATACTTTCTAAACATTTGATTTCTTTACGTTTAGGATTCCAAGAAGTGGGGCCTCAAGCAAAAGTTTTACAATTGTCATCATTTCAACACAGATTATTACATTTTGAGGATACAAGTATAAGAGATAATGTACAGCCATCCATTAGTCTTTGCAAACAACCTGATAAATATACATAGATTGGAAATATTGATTTGAGTTAACATTTTGATTCTTTGTCCTGTAGATAAGTTAAAAGGTCCTGCTAAGAAAACATAAAAAAGTTTATTTGTATTCCATAACATTTCACTGTGCAATGATGAGAGAAACATGAATACTGTAGCACCAAAATGTTGCCATATAAATAGTTCATTTTACAATATTTAAAATATTTGCTTACTGCCATGACTCACCCATTACAATCATGCATTTCACAGAGCCATTTAATAAGTGAAATTAAAAGTGAGTTTGAGTCTATTTCTCTCTTTGATCTTTCTTTCTTGTCCATCTTTCTTTCCTCAGATACATTTCAGCTTGCTATTTCCAAAACTGAAGATGCACAGGTTTCTTTTGGGTCTGAATTGATTGTTCCTTGTTGCCTGATTCCTGAAATTAGTGCTGTTGCCATGGAGATCAAATGGCATAGCGAGACAGGCTGCGTTTGCGTCTATAAGGACAGGGAGTTGACAGCAGGGATTGGGTATAACGGTAGAGTGAGTCTGTTCACTCATGAGCTGAAAAGAGGAAATGTTTCCTTACGACTGAAAAATTTCAGCTGGTCAGATGTTGGAAAGTACACTTGTCAGGTAATTTGTGGAGACGTAACAGAAGAGATAACAGTAAAAGGTGAGTACTTTAGAGTATAGCTTAACTCTACATTAGCTCACTGTCTAAAGAATCTAATCTGAAATTAAACTGATATCTAGATGTAGAGGATCATGTATTTTTCATCAGTGTGTTATCAGTAAACTGTTAGCACAAACCTAATCTAACACTATATGGCCAAAAGTAATTGGGCTCCCCCGTCTAATTAACAAGTATGGCTTTTCCAGTAATATTTAAATCTTAATGTAACACCATACTTATTGCAACTGTTTGGGGAGGACCTTTTCTGTTCCAGTATGATAATGCCCCTGTGCACCAAAAAATCTACCTGTGTACCTGTTGTGTACCCAAAAAGCATGGCCTGTGTTTTGTTCCAATCATAAATTAATTATGGACAACATTATAGAATAAAGTTCTATTTGTTACACATACGCATTTGTTAACATATACAACTTTTAATATGAAAAATGTATTGAAGTTTATATGAAGTGTATAACAACTTCAAGTGTATATGAAGTTTTTTAATACAACATTAATTGAATACAACAAAATTAGATTATCAAATATGAATGCATAAATGTATTTTGAAGACATAATGTTTTGCAGCAAGAAAGAGGGATTCTGCACTGGATTTTTAATACACTTATATGTATAGTAATTACTTTATAAAACCAATTAATGTTTACATACAAATCTATTTACACTTGAGTCATGTTCTTCTTAGTGAGGTTAGATCCTGGTGTCCAGCCTGTGAGTCAGTCACCAATATTTCAAGACCAAAACACTCAATTAATTATATTTGAGGTAAGAAAGCATTACCTTCACCTTATAAAAAATCATGGTGCGTTAATTATTAACTTCAATAGTATCAAACTTATTTGAATTTGTAAATGTGATACTTGTGATAAGACATTATAATACATCAAATTTACAACATATTATCCTGTGCAAAAACTAAAATTGGCTATTTAAAAAAAATGTGCTAGTATGCATTAACATTTTCATGTGATCAAAATCATTTGTGAATTGTAACTGTAAAGAACCACTGTAAAATGAATCCTTTGTTGATGTAAGGTTGGACCAAGCAAACTGAAATACATTTCTTTCATTGTATTTGTTTTAATCTCAAATAGGATACCAAGATGAAAGAAACAACCACAAGTAAGTTTTTTGTTAGTTTTTTTTTTTTTTTATCACTGACTCCTCATCTTATCATTATGTGCAATACAAATTCATAAGGAATTATGCAATAATAATTCTACAGATTACTTTTGTTACAAACCACCTGGCTCATGACAGAGTAACATAAAATGCTCAATTCACAAGTGGATACAATTAATACAAATATCTAAATGTTAATGTATTACAAAGTAACAATCAAACTTTGTTATAAGAAAAAGAACAATAAATCAGGAAAAATAAGGAACAAATCCAGGTGCTGTTGTGGGGAGGGAAAACCTTTTTTTAGACTTTTATAGCCTGCTCAATCCAGTACTCATCTCAGGTAAATCATTGCACCTTTTACTTGACTCCACCCTGTAGCTGGAAGGAGACAGCATCACCTGGTGGACTAAAACAGCACTAACACCCTGGTCCGGTGCACTTTTTAACATGTTACTACTATTCTGTAGAAATACTGGAATTTGAGAGTACATTTTAACCTAACATTTGACTGATTTCTAAGGGCAGGGGTATTTGGCATACGTTTCAGGTCAGGGTACATGTTGTCACGTGTTTGATCATTTATTTATTAACATTTTTGTTGGTCAAGACCAATAAAACTGTTTTACATTTTTTTTAGACGTTATCTTTAACATTTTTTAATTTTGTGTTTTATTATTGCTTTACTGTTTACATTTTGCTGACAAATGTTTTCTTGGGGAATAAACTTAAAAACATTAAAAAGGTTTTGAGATTTTCTCCCCTGAAGAATGACATTTTATGTATTTTTTATTAATGAGTTCATAATGAATCCAATCAATTAAATGAAGCACAATGAAAATCTCAAAATCTAAGTTTGATGTGGATCTTTTTTGCGAAGAGGGTTCATGTATTTTTTTTCTGGATTACAGAATTTTCAAGTCATGTTCCATATCAAGCTGATTCAGTTAAGAACCAACATGAGGTTTGTGTGCACATTAATATTATCCATAAATTCTGTATGAACACTTTGTTTTGCTTTCATAAGTTTTTCTTTTTTTTTATCAACTTCATTCATCCCACAACGTTCTTGAAGGATATTATTCCATTGTAAGCAATTGCAATTTGCCAACTGATGATTGTTTTAACTGATTTTAAAAGAGTTTGTTGCACGCAGACTAAAAACATGCAGTAACGCTTTTTCACTGCATTTGTTTTCATCTTAATTTAGAATTACAAGATGAGAGCCTCAAGCAATGGTAAATTGTCTTTCACCACTGAATATGAAATTTAGTTAAGGGAATGTAGAAGTACTAGCGAGTGTATGTGAGTCCCACCAGTCTTTCTCTCTTTTCCTCTTAGAAAAATTTCAGCTTGTTGTTACCAAAACTCAAGGAGCACAGATATCTTTGGGGTCTGAATTCACAGTTCCATGTCACCTGTCACCTGAAATCAGTGCTGTTGCTATGGAGATCAGGTGGTTTAAGGAGACAGATTGTGTTTGTCTATATAAGAATAGACAGGTGACAGAGGTGAGGGGTTATGAGGACAGAGTGAGTTTGGTCACTTATGAACTGGAGAGAGGAAATGTGTCCTTGCAGCTAAGAAACTTAAGTTGCTTAGATGTTGGAGATTACCGTTGTCAGGTCACCAGTGGAGACAGAGCAGAAGAGATAACAATAGGCGGTGAGTATTCTCTAATAAGATCCACTAATGGTTTCCACACACACCTATTTACACTTAAGTAATTGTCTTCTTAGTGAGGATGCAACCTGAAGTCCAATCTGTGAGTCAGTCACCAGAACAAGGCCAAAGTGTTCAGCTGATGCTGTTTGAGGTAAGAAACATAAAGGGTTAATTCAAACAAAATTGACATTTCTGTCATTTACTGACCATATATTTCCAAACCCATATTATTATCTGTCTTCTGTGGAGCACAAAGGATGGTATTTAGCAAAATGTCCAAGCTGATTATTTTCTATCAAATGAAAAAGGATGATAATTTATACTGCTGGTCCATTCCACACACTATTCTATTGCTTTAGAAGACTTGGAATAAAGAATGGAATTCATCTAAAAACAACAACAACAACACAACACACAAAATAAATGTAAAGAGACAGATAGCTCTTAACACATCTGCACTGCTCTTACACTTTAGTTTAGAATGGCATGAATACAATTGGAGTGATACACACACAGTGAAGCACACAAGTAATGATGCTGAGAGACCATCAGTGCTCATGGAACTAACGTTTGTGGATATATACAGGGTTGTGGAGTAATGGAATACATATAACGGGAATAAGGTTTTAAAATACAAAATATATTTAACTGTATTCCACTACAGTTACAATTTAAATAATTGGAAATAATTAGAATTTAGTTACATTCAAAAAGCATACTGATTACTGAATCAGAGATTATTTTGTATTTTATTGTCATTTGTTTAATTTAATATTTAGTCCTTTCAAATGGAAAAAATTTATACATATCAAAGTGCATTTGAACAGCGGTGAAACACTTTCTTATGATGTGTGACATTCATCCGAGCAGACAGAGAAGTACGTTTAAAGTAAGTTTGGAGCAGAAGAAATAGAAATAAACGTTGTGTAAATTGTCAGCTTTACGCTAAGCTAAAATGCTATTTCTAGCCATTTTACATGCACAGACACGATCATATTTTTTTATCAAGAAAATTCACGTTGGATCATAATTAATTTTTTTCTAGTAAGATCTTCGATATTAGGGAAAACATCATATTCTTGATAAAGTTTTGTATTGTTTTCCTGTAAAAATATCTAAAAATCCTTAAAACATACATTACATACATTATGTATACATTACAAATTACATTTTACAGCATGTATTCTGTAATCTGTATTGGAATATATTTCAAAAGTAACCCTCCCAAACCTATATATATATATATATATATATATATGGTACAACGGGGACCCCACACCTGTGGTAAAATACTCCCTCACTTGGGGTAAAACCCCCAGTGGGGTTATAATGATATAGTGTAGATACCAAGGCAACAGTTATAGGGCATGATTTGTCAATTTATGCAAATACTTTTAAGACAGAAAGATGCATTTAACAAAAACATTTTCTTTATCTCTCAACCAAATTCCCCCTTTGATACTCTTTAAAGTTCTCATGTATCCGGACCGAGGCACTTGTTGGCTGTTCCCCGTCTGTCTCTCTTTGACTTTGTGTTGGAGAAGCAACACTACGGGTCTCTCTTGAGCACCGAATATACCTCTGATCTATGAAAAAAGGCCAATGAGAAGTTGGCAGCTAGTATTTGCATACCCCGCCCCCGGACATACGGGTATAAAGGCGAGGAAATACTGGAGTTCATTCATAAAATTTATTCGGAGCCGATGGTTATGCATGCTGTTCGCGTGAAATCACACCTGTTCCTGTATTCCTCTGACACTCTGCATGCTGTTGGATTGACGGCGCATTACAGCGGCGATTGCTCCTTCTTGCACGGCAGTGCAAATTGCCCCTGGGCGCTTCTACAGTGCAGAAACCAAACTCTAAGAGTTATTTAAAAGAGTGATTCCTCTAAAAGAGTGTATTTTCTCTAAAAGAGCAATACACAGTGGCGTTGAACATCCTTTTCAGGACGTGTCTTTATAAAGATGCCCTTCTGCCCCTGTGTAGTTCCTGAATGCGGTAGAGTGCTCTCCACTTCAGACGGCCACAGGCGTTGTCTCATGTGTCTGGGTAGTGATCACACTGAGGCTGCGTTTGTGGATAGTTCATGCTCTCACTGCGAGGGCATGACCATGAAAACGTTGCGGTCACGGCTCGCTTTCAACCGAAAGCTAGCCACTCCAGCCGCCCCCCGCATTGCTCCTTCTTCCCACGGGATTGAGGACGGTGCGAGTGGTGCTGGAAGCGATCTGGTGATGGCAGCGGGTGCGGCTCCGTCGGGTACCCCCCTCAGACCACCCGTCCCCCAACATGCTCATTGACTCCCGTCCGTGCTCGAGGCAACAGCGGCTCGCCTCACGGTCAGCCTGCCTATCTTCTGGAGCTTGAAGCAGATGAGCCCTCCGCTGCATGGGAGAGCGCGGCGTCTGACTCCCTTGGGCTGCCTCCTACCCACAGCCATCGCGGCTGGATGACTGGTTCCTGGGGTCCGTGCGCCGCTCACGGCCAAGTCCACCAGGCCAAGGCGCTTAAAGAATCGCACGTGGGTAGCCCTGATCCCGATGTGCTGCGGGAACTGTGCTCAGCGACCGACCTCACCCTTAGAGCCACGAAGGTCACAGCGCAGTCACTCGGGCAGGCGATGGCCACGCTCGTGGTCCAGGAACGACATCTGTGGCTGAACTTGGTCGAGATGCGTGAGACCGACAAGGTTCACTTTCTCGATGCCCCAGTCTCCCAGTTCGGCCTCTTCGGTGACACCATCGAGGACTTTACCCAGCAGTTCTCCGCGGTGAAAAACAGACGGAGACCATCTCTCACTTTTTGAATTTATTTAATTTGCCGCTCCCCTTAAATAGGGCAGCGGTACACAAATTATCAATAAAAGAGCTATTTCCTTTGTCTCTGGGTCATCTGGACCGCAAATGCCATTCTCACGGCACTCTGCCACCAGATCTCAACAGTCCCGGCATGCTGGACGCGGTCCCAGACCCGCTTTCAGCCCCACGACTGTCCCCAGCCGGTTCTGACGAATCCAGAGGACGCCGCTACAGGACCTCCTCCTCAGTCACTAACCCGCCCCCTGCCGCTGCGAAGCCCCACCGGGTACGTCAAAAATACTCATCCCCTTCGTGCCCCTAGCACGGAGATTGGATGTGTGGCTCTCACTTCCCAACCCGTCACGCTGGCTGGCCCGGACCATCCGACTCGGTAACACAATTCAGTCTGCCAGGCCCCCGCCCCCCTTCGCGGGCGTCCGCTTTACCACAGTACACGGCGAATGTGCCAAATCCCTGCGCGCGGAGATCGCTACTATTTTTACTCAAAGACGCGATAGAGCCTGTCCCTCCAACCAAAATGAAGAAGGGTTTCTACAGCTCTTACTTCATTATACCCAAGAAAGGCAGTGGCTTACGACCATTCTTGGACTTGCGAGTTTTCAACTTGGCTTTGCTCAAACTCCCGTTCAAAATGCCCACGCAAAAGTATATCTTAACATGTGTCCGGCATCTAGATTGGTTCACAGCAGTAGACCTGAAGGACGCATACGTCCACGTCTCAATTCTGCTGCGACACCGACCTTTCCTACGGTTCGCGTTTGACGACCAGGCATTCCAGTACAAAGTCCTCCCCTTCGGCATGTCTCTGTCCCCTCACGTCTTCACGAAAGTCGCAGAGGCAGCTCTTGCCCCGCTCGGAGAAGCCGGCATCCGCATACTCAATTACCTCGACGACTGGCTCATACTGGCCCACTCCCGAAATTTACTATGCGCTCACAGAGACCAGGTGTTCAGGAATCTCAGCTGCTTGGGGCTTCAATTCAACCGAGAAAAGAGCAAGCTCAACCCGGTTCAGAGCATCTCCTTTCTCGGCATGGAGTTAGACTCAGTCTCAATGTCCGCACGTCTCACCAAGGAGCGTGCGCAGTCGGTGCTGTAATGCATCGCCAAATTCAAGCCAGGCACAACGGTCCCGCTAAAACACTTCCAGAGGCTCCTGGGGCATATAGCATCCTCCGCCGCAGCCACGCCGCTGGGGTTGATGCATATGAGACCACTTCAGCACTGGCTTCAGAATCGAGTCCCGAGACGAGCATGTCGCCGCGGCACGCACCATGTGACAATCACCCCCGCCTGCCGCCAACACTCAAACCCTGGACAGACCTCTGCTTTCTACGGGCAGGTGTGCCCCTGCAGCAGGTGTCCCGACGCGTCCTGGTCACGACCAACGCCTCCAGATTGGGTTGGGGCGCCGTGTGCAAAGGGCCATTGGAGAGGGGCCCCACTGCGCTGGCATATCAATTGCCTAGAGTTGATGACTGTTTTCTTTGCCCTGTGGAAGTTTCTCCCGTTAATTTGAGACAAACATGTCCTAGTCAGGTCAGACAGCACCACTGCGGTAGCGTACATAAATCGCCATGGTGGCGTACGCTCCTGCCACGTGTCACGACTCGCCTGTAGTCTCCTCCTTTGGAGCCAGCAGCGACTCAGGTCACTCGTGCCAAACTAACATCCCCTCAATGTGATAGCGGACGCGCTGTCACGACAACGCTTGCCCAGCGGAGAGTGGAGGCTTCACCCCCAGTCGGTCCAGCTGATTTGGGAACGATTCGGCAAGGCCCAGGTAGATCTGTTTGCCTCCCGAGAGACCTCCCATTGCCCACTCTGGTATGCCTGAACAGAGGCTCCACTCGGGGCAGACGCATTTCCCCCAGTGAGCATTCTTGCACATTTGCTGTGCAAGGTCATGGAGGACGAGGAACAAGTCACACTAGTGGCTCCCTATTGGCCCACCCGGCCTGGTTCTCGGACCTCGTACTCCTCGCGACAGCCCCTCACCATTTGGTTCAAAATTGTTTTGTAAAGAAATTCATACATAGACACAATTTATGTTTGTCTTCAGAATTCATTCAAGCATAAGCCTTTTAGATCAAAGGTTTTTTTTAAGATGAAAACAATTTCAGTCAAGTGTGTCCAAACTTGGCTAAACAGAAGACTCTGACATTTTCTGTAACAGAATAGTTTTCATATGTAGTTTGAAACTCAAGCCAACATGAATCATTCAAACTGTTTTCTTTGAGTAACAGATTGATAGAATATGGACTAAGGAGGAAACAATGAAAATGGACCAATCTGCACTAATGGCAGGTGAGTATTAGGAATTCCACCATGTTCCTGAAAGGACAGGTCAGACCCAAGAAAAACACACTGTGCTTCAGCATCTAAAACAGGGACAAATGAATAATATAGAGTATTATTTCCCTTTTCAGAGATGAAAGTGAATGATCCATTGGAGTTGATTAATGTATACATGGAACATATGAGAATACTGGAAAGAACAGAACTGCAGTTAAGGGAGACCAGAATGGACTTGGACAAAATCTTAAGACTTACCCCAAATGCTCTGTGTAGGGACCGAGATAAGACAAACACTTTTAAATAGCTCAAACATACCTAACATTGAAGTGTCAGGTGTAAGTGTCAAATGTACCAGGTAGTTATTGACTTTCCTTAAATTTGTGAGAACTGATTTTAATCAAATATTAAAGTGTTTTGATTTTTCTTTTCAAAGTCCTCCATTACAAATGTTACCTTGCTGCCTCATTAGTTTTGGGTTTAAAGCCCCCAGGTATAAAACATATGGAATACATTTTCTTCATCTTAAACTTATCTTATAATTGTAAACACTATAAAACTTCTGTTAGCTGTCTGGATTTGTATTTTATTGTATTTTTCAACAACTTTATAGTGATGAGGTTATATTGATAACAAACATAAACAAGTTTACTTTCTTGGATGTCTTTCTGAACAGAGCATGTCTACTTTATGTCATTAAATCTTAAATATCTGTCTTTGTTTTAGTTTGGTCAGCGGTAAGGATTTTAAATATTTGAAGGAAAATGGGATTAATTTGGACATCTCCATTATTACTTTAATACATAACAACATATGGGATCCTGTGGCACCAGTCAACCAGAAAAACAAATGTGACACAACATAAAGGCAAAAGTATGTAAAACTTGAGTTAAAATTAAAGCCAGTGAACTTCATGATGAAAACAGATAGCTTGAAACTGAGGTGCTCATAGAAGGACATCACTATCAGTTACAGACTCAACTAGAAACCACAAAAGAATTTAAAGAAAAAAAATGTCTTCCAGAAAATGCAAAGCATCTTAAGATGAAGAACAAAAATGAAATGGAAAACAATCACAACACATTACTAAAAGTTGAAGAAAAACAATAAGCTTGTAAAGAAAAGAACACAAATATAGAGTATGAGCAATGATGCCTGAGAAATGGGTTCACCTTTCAGGAGAAAACTTTTGAGAAACAACACCTAAATAGTTCAAGACGGGCTGGACTTGAACTCTACTTTTACAGCAACTTTGACACAGAGACTCACACATTTACATTCCACTCCAGATTCACTCCAGAAGAGTCTCTTTATGCAGGTTTTGGCCTTTATTCTGGCTCGGTGTCTTTGTGTCAGATTGACACTGATACAAAAATGATCTCACTCAAATAACGGTGTGAAGATTGTGATACAGATTTATGGGGTTTTTCCACAGCACGGTACAACTCGGCTCGACTCGCTTTTTGGGGGTTTTCCACTGTGGATAGAACCGGTTACTTTTTTTAGTACCACTAAGTCGAGGTTCCAAGCAAGCCGAGCCAATACTAAATGTGACTTCAAAACCATGCAGATCACTGATTGGTCAAAGCGAATCGTCACTACCAGTGTCACTGGATTTTCCACACGCGACATCAACCCACTAGTTTTAAAGTTAGCTACAGCGATAGCAGTATCATTTGTTCGTGCGACTTTCGAATTGTAAAAAACTAAAACGCAAAACCATGCTGTGGTCAATATACGAGGTGCAGACGTTCCTCTCGTTAACGACGAACAAACCGAAAATGTCTTTCAGGAAGTGTCTCAGGAACAATCTCGAGATACAGCTACCACCGGATCTACAGTACCAACAGTGTAGGAAAAAGTAAAAAAGAACTTAAGTGACTACAGAACCATCAAGGAAAAGTGGAAGTGGTTCAACCAAATGGACACTATCTAGACCTGTGAGCAATGGGAGGGAGAGTGTCATGAACTCCACGATGGAGGACGGTACGTTTTGTTAAGTTAACTCTATACTCTGCCTGAAAGTTTCACTTTATTTAGTTGACCAGCTACTGGAAAGCATGATTCTACAACAAACAGGCCAATTTAACTGTTACACTTGTGTAAAATCACCATGAAAAACTGCTTATGCTGCAAAATGAGCTAGTAACTAACAGTTAGCGTTTGTGTTATTGTTTATTGCTTTGTGTCATGCTTAAGATGATGTCACATCAGTAGAGGTGGCGCAACTATGATGATCAGCCTATAATCCCACCCACGTTGAGGTGGCACTAAACAGCAGTGGAAAAGTGTCATTAGTGTAACACACACACACACACACAATTTCAGCACAGCTACACAATACATGGGAAATCACAGCTGGTTAGTCTCATCTAATGCCAGTTTCTTCAAGCAGGGATCTAAACGAGTGCATATATAGAAGATTAAATTGTTTGACATAGCAGGGCATATTTGTCTCTGTGAGAGTTGTCGGATGAAGGCCACATCCAGCAGAATCAGAAAACACTATAGAAAAAAAATGTAGATCATGAAGCCACGTTTGCTTCATAGTTTTGTTAAAACAAAAAATATTGAGCACTGTTCAGCATAGTTTTAGAAACCCCTAAGGTTTGTCAAGACATCTGACAGTCTTCCATAGGACAAGCATTGAGGAATGAGACTAGAGACTAGAATAACTATAGTTGCTGTGTGAAAGGTTGGTCTTGGCATGATGGAAATGATTCAATATACTTAGCATTTGCTCATTGGCCTTGCAGAGAAACTGAGTGTTCCCTCTTGGGACCGATCGCCAGGGGTTAGTTCACTGTAAATAATCAGAAAGAATTTAAGATTTTTATGTCAATTAATTCCAAATGAGTTTACTGAAAATGGAAGTGGCTTTTTGAACAAACTTAAACTAATGAGGAGTATCGTGCATAGAGTCAGATGAACGTGTATGATTCTTTAGATTCATGTTGCTGCTCTACAGACTGTTTAAAGAAGCAACAGATGGTTTGTCCGAAACAGTATATCCATCTGACAGTGTTCCCTTTACAAAAAGCTTCACTATGATGCTGTGCACGATTGGGAACAATCTTGCATTGTGAATGTACAATCATTTATGTATATTTGTTCTCTGCTCATGAATGCAGCAAGCGATGTCGGAAGATGTTATTTGCAACAACTAATCTAGAATATTTTTTTTTTACATTTCACTTATCATTAAGGTGTGGATTTGGCTTTGGAAACTAACCAGCAGTTACCTGCCACTTTATCCCGAAGCAGAAATCGAAAGCAACAGGTGGTCGATTAAGTGAAATAATTCTGCAATAAAATTCCCTATGCGAGAGCGGAAATCTTTACTAATCAAATGTTCAATTGTACAATAGAGGCATGAAAGCAGAAGGCAAACTGAATTGTTATTAAATGAAAATGTTTTTGCTCACCTCGGCTTCCATATTCGATTCTGTTTCCTGATGCTTTACAAACTAACAGCCATCCAAGTTCGCTTAAAATTGACAAAATGTTCTTGAATCTGCCTGGGTCACCGCTTCTTCCCTGGACTATTTTCTTGGTTTTGACAAACTTGTCTCTCAGATTTTGCTTGCGGTCTGGCTGTCTCTATAGTCCCGCATGGATAGAGATGCCTGTAAAGACATACCTGTTTGGCCAGAATCGCCTCGAATGGGTTCATTTTCGGATACAGAGTTACGCGCACCGTTCCAAAAAATGCTATGTGCACAGCCATGCGAAATAAGGTCTAGCGCACTCAACACACATGACATCATCACCGCCTACTCCGTGATGATGTCATTTTTGCAGCGTGCTCCCTCGCACTATTGCAGACGCGATGAATATAACCCAGGCTTTGGTAAGCGGTAAACGTAATCTACCACAGCCAGCGCCGGATGATTTTCATCGCGGACAGATGGACTGTTAGTATGGGCGAAGAAAATACAAGTAAATAAAACCTATTTTATTTGTGAAGTGAAACGAATTTGATTCTTCAAAAAGATCAGGGGCTTTTGACAATACATCAGGGGCTTAAGCCCCCGAAAAATACTATTGGTGAGTGAGATATTCCGGCCTGAATTGGAAACTTAGAATATAAAAAGTATATATACTGGCTGAAGCATTGCTAACGGAGAAGCCAGTAGGCTATTTCAACTTAGCATGTTTCCAAATTCTCTAATGACATATTATGGTAATTTTATGATTTAGTACAGTAAAAATATAACATATAGCACCATTAAAAGCAGAAAATCATTAGATGGCACTAGCTCCGCTAAAAACAAAAACATAATAAATACAAGTTTACGATTCTTTATCTGGAATAATAAGGACATCTTTTTAAACAAAAGACTATTTTCTTTGAAAATTTGGTTTCAAAATAATATTGTTTTGGTGGACCAATTATTTAACACGGATGGCCTTCTTTTTAATTATAAGGAATTCATGGCAAAGTATAATATTCCCATACCACCAAGGGAGTACACAACTATCTTTGGTGTGATTTCTTCTAAAATATGTGTCGTTTAAACAGAAAAAAGATTAGATTACCAGCAACTCCCACCTCTCTCACCAAATAACTAACTCCCTTGTAGGTAAAATATGTTTCTCCTGTCGTTACAATAATTATAACAGATCAATAAGAGCCCTTTTCCAGCAAGATGTTGTTTCAAGACCAAATGTAATCGCATATTGGAGTCAGTTTGTGAGTGATGTTGACTGGAAAAAAGTCTGGCTTCTACCCAATCGCTATCTCTTAACAAACAAGGTTAAAGAAGTGTCTTTTAAACTCCTTCACAGAATATACCCTGTTAAACATAATTTAACCAAGTTAAACCAAAAGATATAGATGAAAGTTGTAGCTTTTGCCAGCAGAAATCCGATTAATTTGTGATTTTGTTTATTTACCTTGAAGCACCATGTAAATACAATAGTAGGTTATATATGAATATGGTAATCATATATCAAATTATCATGGTAGTAACATGGTAAGTACTTTGAAGCACCATGCCACTACAGAATGGTGCATAAATAGATTAATATCAAAGTTCCAAGGTATTTCCATCAGAAATCACATTGTTATTACCCAGATGTGTGCGTGCTCTCTCTCTCACTCACACACACACACGCACCCACACACCCACACAAGGAATTTGGCATCTTATCAAAAGCTTCCAGTACATACAGAACAACAGTTAGACACAGAATTAAAGGATAAGATGAATAGCATACTGTATGTACGCAGAGGTTTTATTAAGAAATGTGCAAATGAAATTATGTTTAAATGAATTACTAACCAGAGTTAGTAACTAACCTAAATCAAATGTAAAAATCAGTGATTTTTCATATTGAACACATGGGTTTGTATAGGTAGCATATCTAAATATGAATTTACATGTTGATTTTTTATGTGCACAAACATATTGCACTAAACTGTAATATACTGTACCATGGCTTTGATAAACATCATATTAATATGTCTTTAAGATGCTTTGTCTATGACAGTATGCTCTGTGCATCTGCAGTTGAAAAAAAATGAAGTAGCTTAAATGTAGCAAGCTACTTTTGCCGTGTAGCTTGTAGTGTAACTTGCTACTTTTCTGAAGTGTAGATTTTATCCTAGTTTAACAAATTTTTCTGTTTAGTTGGTGGCTTGGCTAGCTAAATTCTTTGAGTAGCTTGCCCAACACTGTTGATCTGTTTCTCACTCACACCTATCATATCACTTCAAATAGATGTATTCACTTGAATCTTATGGATTACTTTTATGCTGGCTTTATCGGATTTTTGGACATTCAAACTTCTGGTCAATATTCACTTGCATTGTATGGACCTAAATAGCTGAGATATTCTTCTAAAGATCTTTGTTTAGTTCTGCAGAAGAAAGAAAGTCATACACATCTGGGATGGCATGAGGGTGAATTATGAGAGAATTTTCATTTTTGGGTGAACTATGCCTTTTAAAGTGCTAAATGTTTAATGTTCTTTTAGTGCTAAATGAAGATGAAGGAATCATTTGCTTTTATCATTTGCTATCAGCCTCTCATATTCTAAAAACTTACTAATAGTAGGAATCATCTCTTTGCTGATCTTCATGTGCTGTTCTGTTTTGCACCCACTATGAATGATACAGTGTTGATATTTATAATCAGTATTTTATCACATTGCACAACTATATGTTGATTTGTTTTTGTTTTTTGTATTTGTCGGAGAAAACATTTTAGAAAAAAAATTTATTAACTTATAGAGAGTAAAAGTGCAGAATAAAGTGATTACAAGTGACGGTGTTAACCGATACCAAAGAATACATTATCTTACGCTGATCACATATTATTATTATTATTATTTAACCAGTTACCCCGTGCCCCCTTGTTTTGACCACAAACTCAAACTTCAAGGGCTGTCATCACTAAACGTAATTGTGGTCTCTTTTGAAAGACACTTTGTACTAAAGTCAGAATTAATAAAAATCATGAAGAAGAATAGTTAAAAAAGCTCAGATTTATTGTAAAGTGATCTGCAAGTTTTTTCCATTACATATTTATATCAAATAAAATATGACATTCACCTTCTTGAGGCATAAAAACACAATAGAGCTAAAGCCACTAGTCTGATAGTGTTCTATATCAAATTCGAGGATGATAACTTTAAAAACTCTAAGTTAGATGAAACATTTTACAAGACCATGTCATGTGATTCTAGCAGCGTGTATCTATTAAAATTTCTGTAAACGTGCACACTTTTGGACACATCGATGACTGAGGCTTAGACCTTTAGTTTGTCAAGAAAAATTACATTCTTTTACAGTAACTTGAACAAATGTAAACAAAGATCGCTTCAGAGCGTGGGCGCTCTCATAAATGTTAACCGGTTTTGAATGCTTTCATTGAGAATGTTTCAAACCACTACATTTTACATTTCAAACCACTACAAAGATGTTTTTATACATAACCAGTTTTTGTAAATACCAATCACTTTTTAATCCCAGTTATACTTGGTCAACAATAACTTAATTTGTTAACCAGTAAGGAAGGACTGTTAAATCTTGATTTATCGTATTCTCTTCTGATTTTACTCATTTCTTTAAACTACAATCAATGCTCTCAATTCTATTAACAAAGCCATTGTGGCATTGCGGAGGGTGGGGCCGGTCCAGTAGTAGGCTAATCAAGCCTCCGTGAGGGATAAAGGTCGACTGCAGAGGATCGTGCTGGAGAGCGAGATCGTTTATGGACATGTCCGTCATGTGTGTGTTTATGTTGTCTTTTAAGTTTATCATTAAACTATTATTTATATAGAAATGCCGGTTTTCGCCTCCTCCTTTCCATTCATCACTTTACACTGGTGCCGAAAACCCGGGAAGGAGGAGGAATACACCGTAGTAGAGTTCTCGCCACTACGGTCCACCCAAACGGAGCAGCCACGACCATCTGCCGGGGGACGAGGAGCCCAGCCGCCTGAAAGAGGACGATGGCCGCCAACCGCGAGTGGAGAAGGGGCTCCTAACCGACCGCCTGGAGTGGTCAGGGCCGTTGCCAGGGGCGGAGGAGTTCCCTACCAGCCGCTGAAACGCAGCAGGGTTTGAGACCGCCGACCGCGAGCGGGTAGGGGCTCGTTGCCGACCGCCTGAAGTGGGAGAAAACTATGTGTAAATGTTCCCCGAGAACGCGGCGGGGCGTTCCGTCCACCAGGGGCTGGAGGACTGCCTCTGATCCGCCCGGAGAGGCTCAGCTGTCGCCCGATAGAGGGTGGAGCAGTGGCCCTGACCGCTACGGCGTATCGGAGAACTGGCGAGTAAGATTTTTTTTTTCTCATCTCTCTCTCTCTCTCTCTCACTGCCGCTCTGCTTTGGCCTTTTTCCTCTCTTTTAAAGACATTTTAATTATTTCTGTTTCCCTCCCCTTGTCCCCTCCCTCGTCCAGGTAGATGGGGATGACCTGCCGGCAGACTAGGCTTAAAGCACGCCCTCCCCCAGGGAAAGAGGGGGGGATGTAAGTCAGGCCGGGGGCTCCCCAGCCTGAGAGAACGAGGGAGGAATGTGGCAGGGTGGAGGGTGGAGCAGGGTCGTGATCCTACACACCCGGTCCTGTATAAGGCTAATCAAGCCTCAGAGAGGGATAAAGGTCGACTGCAGAGGATCGTGCGGGAGAGAGAGATCGTTTACGGACATGTCCGTCATGTGTGTGTTTATATTGTCTTTTAAGTTTATCATTAAAATATTATTTATATTGAAAAGCCGGTTCTCGCCTCCTCCTTTCCATTCATCACTTTACAGCCATCTTTAGAATTTTTTTTTTTTTATCTATGCCCCTGCCTATGACAAAATAACTCTTCTCCTAATTTAAACATCAGTCGAGTTAATTCCCCGATTTACAGTCCCACACAGTTCGATGGCTGACAATCTGATACATATTGCAAATAAAACGTTTGGTTACGTATGTAACCTCAGTTCCCCGAGGGAGGGAACGACACGTTGTGTCGGAGAAGCGACACTAGGGGTCTCTCTTGAGCGCTGATATTCACCTCTGATCTTATTGAAAAGGGCCAATGGGAGTTGGCAGTCGGTATTTGCATACCCCGCCCCCGGACATACGGGTATTTAAGCGGGGCTAATACGGGAGTTCATTCAGGATTTTTCTGAGGAGCCAGAAATGGTCCGGCCACAACAGTGGCTCGGTTCAGCGACATGGCGGAGGAAAGTCACAACGTGTCGTTCCCTCCCTCGGGGAACGGAGGTTACATACATAACCAATCGTTCCCCTTCTGTCGCTCTCTCCACGTTGTGTCGGAGAAGCGACACTAGGGGACCCATTCCAATCTTGCCATGCGCTGAACCTTGTACGTGGACCGCTGATACAGAGGCGGGCAGGGATTTCATCCAGTGCCACGCATCGTCTGTACCTGGCTGCACGTACCCTTCCCCAATGCCCCATAAGAACATCAGAGTCCTTCTAGTTACCCTGGGAGGGGAACAAGGCGATGTTTGCCAACATGGGAACGGGCCAGCCTGGCTGGGCCTCTTTTCTCTCTATGTTTCTCGCATAGAGCAATCACGGCCGGGGCCCTTACACGCATATAGGGAAGGGGGTCTTACCCAGACCCTGCGGAGACCACACCTGCCCTTTTTCTTGGGGAGGAAAAGTGGTAGACACGTCACACGGCCGACTTAGTGCTCGTGTGGAAAGTATGTTGCGGTGGTAGATCCAGCCTCGAAAGGGGGAGTTGCTACAGCACAGCGACCGAGGCAGCTGTAACTGCCTAAGGGAGACACGGGGGTCCGCTCGTAAGGGGACAGAACCGTGGAATTACACACAGGGGGAGTCCGAACAGGAGGCCTTCTTATTTTACCTGTGGAGCCCCTATACCAGTATGGGGTGGCCATCAGGATACCCGCAGTGGCTTGGGTCGGCGAGTTCCTCCGCTGAACTGCAGACCCGGAGGGCTGGGGAGGAATCGACCAGGGGCCCGACTCGGAGTGGGGCGCCCTGGGAAGAAGGCGCACTACTTTACCTTGATGTCAGGAAAAGGGCGCTGGGCGCAAGCGATCCACCCAGCCGGTTGTAAAACCTTGCGAAGGTGTTGGGTGTTGCCCAACCCGCGGCTCTACAGATGTCTGCTAGGGAGGTGCCCTTGGCCAGTGCCCACGAGGACGCAACACCCCTTGTTGTGAGCTCAGACCCGTAAGGGTAGGGGCACGGCCTGGGTGTGATAAGCCAGTGTGATGGCATCGACAACCCAGTGGGCGAGCCTCTGTTTGGAGACGGCATTCCCTTTCTGCCGTCCCCCAAAGCAGACAAAGAGCTGCTCAGAGCGTCTGGTGCTCTGTGTGCGGTCCAGGTAAATGCGCAGGAGCGCACTGGACACAGCAACGAAAGGGCTGGGTCTGCCTCCTCCGGGGCAGCGCTTGCAGGTTCACTACCTGATCTCGGAATGGTGTGGTAGGAACCTTGGGCACATAGCCCGGTTCGCGGTCTTAGGATCACAGGCGTATCTGCCGGACCGAACTCCAGGCAAGTGTCACTGACAGAGAACGCTTGCAGGTCCCTGACCCTCTTAATGGAGGCGGCGCGATCAGCAGGGCCGTCTTAAGAGAGAGGGCCCTGAGTCCAACTGATTCGAGCGGCTCGAAGGGAGGTCTCTGGAGTCCTGCCAAGACTACCGAGAGATCCCAGGAGGGAACTAGGCCTGGCCGGGAGGGATTCAACCTCCGGAGCCTCTCAGGAACCTGAGGATCAGGTCGTGCTTACCCAAAGACTTGCGGTCTACAGGATCGTGGTGGGCGGCGATAGCGGCAACATACTCCTTGAGGGTGGGCGGGGACAGCCTCCTGTCCAGCCTCTCCTGTAGGAACAGAAGCACTGACCCTAATCAGCGCATCTCTGCGGGTCTTCGGCTCGGGAAGAACACCAATCTGCGAACAAAGCGCCACTTTAGAGCGTAAAGGTGCCTGGTAGAGGGGCTCTGGCTTGGTTGATGGTATTCACAGCGGTCGCCGGTAAGCCGGCTAGCTCTTCTGCATCCCGTCCAGGGACCAGGCGTGGAGGTTCCAGAGGTCTGGGCGCGGGTGCCAGAGCGTGCCCGTCCCTGAGAGAGGAGGTCCTTTCTCAGGGGAATTCGCCAGGGAGGAGCTGTCGCGAGGAGCCTGAGTTCCGAGAACCAAGTCCGAGTGGGCCAGTAGGGGGCCACCAGCGTGACTTGCTCCTCGTCCTCCCTGACCTTGCACAGCACCGGTGCAAGAAGGCTCACTGGGGAAATGTGTACTTGCGCAGCCCGAGGGCCAGCTGTGTGCCAGCGTGTCTGTCCCGAGGGAGCCTCTGTTAGGGCGTACCAGAGCGGGCAGTGGGAGGTTTCCTGGGCGGCAAACAGGTCTACCTGGGCCTTGCCAAACCGTTCCCAAATCAGCTGGACCGACTGGGGTGAAGCCTCCACTCCCCGCCGGGCAGGCGTTGTCATGATAGCGCGTCCGCTATGACGTTGAGCTTGCGGGGATGTGAGTGGCAGCGACTAGTGCTGCTGGCTCCATAGGAGGCGGCGGGCGAGTTGTGACATGTGGCGGGGCGTCGCCGCCTTGGCGATTATGTACGCCACCACCGTGGTGCTGTCCGATCTCACGAGGACATGTTTGTCCCGAACTAACAGGAGGAACTTCCTGAGAGCAAGAAGGACGGTCAGAAACTCCAGGCAATTGATGTGCCAACGCAGCGGGGCCCCTTTCCAACGGCCCGCTGCTGCGTGCCCGCTGCACACGGCACCCCACCCGGACCGGGAGGAGTCGGTTGTGACCAGGACGCGTCGGGACACCTGCTGCAGGGGCACTCCTGCCCGTAAAAAGCAGAGGTCTGTCCAGGGTCGGAGTGTTTTGAGGCAGGCGGGGGTGATCCTTACCCGATGCGTGCCGCGGTGCCATGCTTTTCTCGGGACTCGAGTCTGGAGCCAGTGCTGGAGTGGTCTCATATGCATCAACCCCAGCGGTGCGACCGCCGCGGAGGACGCCATATGCCCCAGGAGCCTCTGGAAAAGCTTTAGAGGGACCACTGTGCCTGGCTTGAAGGAAGCGAGGCAGTCCAGCACCGACTGAGCACGCTCGCTCGTGAGACGTGCTGTCATTGAGACTGAGTCTAACTCCAACCCGAGAAAAGAGATGCTCTGAACCGGGTGAGCTTGCTCTTTCCCAGTTGACCTGAAGCCCCAAGCGGCTGAGGTGCCGGAGCACCTGGTCTCTGTGTGTGCATAGTAACTCTCGAGAGTGTGCTAGGATGAGCCAGTCGTCTAGGTAGTTGAGAATCGCGGATGCCGGCTACTCGTAGCGGGGCAAGGGCCGCCTCTGCGACTTTCGTGAAGACGCGAGGGGACAGAGACAGGCCGAAGGGGAGGACTTTGTACTGAAACGCCTGGCCGTCGAACGCGAACCGTAGGAAGGGTCGGTGTCGTGGCAGAATTGAGACGTGGAAGTACGCATCCTTCAGGTCCACCGCTGCGAACCAATCTAGATGCTGAATGCCAGCCAGAATATTTCTCTGCGTAAGCATTTTGAACGGGAGTTTTAACAAGGCCCGATTGAAAACTCGCTCCAGGATTGGTCGTAAGCCACGCTTCCCAGCTCTGTGCTAGGGGCACCAAAGGGACGAGTATTTTGGACGTATCCGGCGGGGCCTCGCAGCGGGGCAGAACAGGTAATGCAGAGTCGGGCGGCTTCGTTGCGGCCTGAGACTGAGGTGCTGAGAATAGACTCAAAGCACTTACCTTGCTCCGCGCGCCCGGTAGGGGGTGGGTTCTTGACTGAGGAGGAGGTCTGATGTTGGCGTCCTCTGGACTCGTCTGAACCGGCCGGCCGGGGGACAGTTGTGGGCAGGCGGAAGGCGGGATCGCCGCGTCCAGTGTACCGGGACTGTTGTGATCTGAAAGCACATTGCCGTGAAAACAGCACTTGCGGGCCAGGTGACCCAGAGGCAAAGGAAATGGCTCTTTTATTGAGAATGTGGGTACCACAGCCCCTGTCAGGGGGTGTGGCAAATTAAAAAACAAAGGATTCTCCTCCCGGCCCTCCACCGGGGGACGGAGCGGTCTTACCACCTCCGGAGCTAACGTCTTCGGCTCTGGGTCGGCTGTCTCAGGAACCTTGGGAGCCTTCCAGGTCCTGGAGGGGGTTCGTGAGACGGGGCGTGCACCGCCTTCAGAGTGCTCGACGCTGGGGCTGAGAGCTGGGCCCGGGTTGAGGCGGAGCAGGAGCTGGTTTCCTCGCAGGGGGACGCCCTCGGCAGGCAGACGGGGCAGGGCCCGTAGCGGCAGGTCTGCGGCGGGGCATGATGTGCGAAATGGCCTCCGTCTGCTTCTTCACCGCGGAGAACTGTTGGGCGAAGTCCTCGACGGTGTCATCGAAAAGACCAATCTGGGAGACAGGTGCGTCCAGGAAGCTGTTTTTGTCAGCCTCACTCATCTCGACCAGGTTGAGCCAAAGATGGCGTTCCAGGACCACTAGGGTGGCCATCGTCTGTCCGAGTGCCTGCGCTGTGGTCTTCGTCGCTCTCAGGGCGAGGTCGGTCGCTGAGCGCAGTTCCTGCAGCACATCAGGATCAGGTCCACCCCCGTGCATGTTTCTGAGAGCTTTGGCCTGGTGGACTTGCAGGAGGGCCATCGCATGCATGGTGGAGGCAGAACGTCCAGCCGTAGTGTAGGCCTTCGCGTTAAGCGAGGATGTTGTCCTACAGGGCTTGGATGGGAGTACGGGGCGACCCCGCCAGGAGGTAGGGCTACCGGGGCATAGATGGTGCGCAACTGCCCTATCAACCTGGGGAATCGCGTCGTACCTGTGGGCTCTCCGCCGTCGAGGGTGGAGAGAGTGGAGCGGGTGGCACCTAGACGAGCGGAGGCGGGGCTCTCCACGTAGGCGTCAGCTCATCATGCACCTCTGGGAAGAAAGGGACCGGGGGATCGCGAGGCCGCGAGCGGCGCTGCCCCAGGAACCAATCATCCAACCGAGAAGGCTGTGGGGAGGATGGAGGGTTCCAGTCCAACCCCACGCTCAAGGCGGCCGGGCAAGCATGTCGGACATCTGAGCGTCGGCCTCAGCCTGGGCCTGCTGGCCCGAAGCGGCAGTCCAGGGGAGTCCTCGGCATCAGACACCGCACTCTCCGATGCAGCGGCGAGCTCATCTGCTTCGGACTCGGGAGGATAGACAGCCGGGCCGTGAGGTGAGCCGCTATCGCCGCTGGCGTGGGCGGAGACCAGCGAGCATGTCGGGAAGCGGGAGGTTCGCGGGGGCTACCCGGGAAACTGCACCGCTGCCGCCCCAAATCACCCCAGCGCCAACCGCACCGTCCTTAATCCCGTGGGAAGAAGGAGCAATGCGGGGTGCAGCTGGAGTGGCTTGCTTTCTGTTGAAAGCGAGCGCGACCACTAACGTGGTCATGGTCATGTTCTCGCAGTGAGAACATGAACCATCCATAAACGCCGCCTCGGTGTGATCGCGGCCCAAACACACGAGACAGCGCCTGTGGCCGTCTGAAGCAGAGAGCACTCTACCGCATCCAGGAGCGACACAGGGGCGGAAAGGCATCTTGAAAAGACGGCGTCCTTAAAAGGACGTTCAACGCCGCTGTGTTTGCTCTTTTAGAGAAAATTACTCTTTTAGTAAAAAACTCTTTTAATACACAGTGTGTGTGTGTGTGTGTGTGTGTGTGTGCGTGTCTGCGCTGTCGAAGCGCTCAGGGGCAACAATGCACGCCGTGCACTGAGAAGGAGAAAGCCTCTGTTGTGTGCCGTCAAGATCCAACAGCATGCAGATCGTCAGAGGAAAACAGGAACGTTTAAGTGGCGTGTAACTCGCAGCAAACTGCAGACAGACCATAGGCTCCGAAGAAATTTTCTGAATGAACTCCCGTATTTGCCCCGCTTAAATACCCGTATGTCCGGGGACGGGGTATGCAAATACCGACTGCCAACTCCCATTGGCCCTTTTCAATAAGATCAGAGGTGAATATCGGCGCTCAAGAGAGACCCCTAGTGTCGCTTCTCCGACACAACGTGGACAGAGCGACAGAAGGGGAACTGGAAAGCACTTGTGAAAATCACAAGCTCCAATCAGCCAGTCTGCTACACAATGTCCAGGAGTCACACGAGAAGGATGCAATACTTCATTATGCACTGCTAGATTAAAAGTGTTTGAAAGGATGTTAATTGTTTTGAGACCATTGATCTTATTTTACAGAAATGTGTAAAAGCAGTTGAGAAAACTGAACTGTTAAAACATTTTGTTAATGAAAATTTCATACATCATAACATCATAATGAAACTATTTGCTTTATTTTTGTGAAATTAATAATCACAAATGATAAAACGTATGTTAATACTGTTAACATTATTGAGGCAGTGTTGCTGAAAAATAATTTTCTTGATAGAAATTGTATTGATGCAGGATGAAATCATCAAAACTCACCAGCAATTAAGGCAGAGCCTTCAATTTTCAGTCTGTCTTCCTGTGTCCATGTTTTGATTTTCTGTTAAAGTGAAAATAATAACAATAATAACCAATTCAATTTCCTCATCAGAATTGAAAAAAGAAATTGAAAACGAAAACTACAAAAATAAGTTGTGCTTGTTTTCTGCTTTTTTTAAACACCTTAAATTTTAAGAGTATGGTTTCTGGACTATTGGAAAGAGTGAACTCTGGACACTCATGGTTCAATTCTCAAGATTTTGCATCTCCTCCTATGGTTCCTGTACTGTCTGCTTCAGCTCCTGCTCCAGCTTTTGTTATTCTAGCTGTTGCAGCTCTTACAGCTTTTGCAGTACTTGCTGCTAATACTTGTGGTTTTAATAGTGGTTTTATTAAAAACAAGATTTTTGGCTGGTGCCTGTTATCACAATAAACAAGACTGTATGTCATTATGGAATTAATGGTACTCAGCAAAGTTGATGTTTTAGATTGTGAATAAGAAGATATAAGCCATCTTATATACAGGCTATAAGCCAGTATACTAAACTGTATGTTGTCTTGCAAAAGAGAAAAATCTGTTCATAGAAAATTATGCAATATATTATGAATATATACATATGCAACTGTTCTCTCAAATTAATTTATATATCTATCGATAGAACTAACTTAATTATTAGCTTGTCACCAATGTGTTAAAATCTGTCAAACTGTGTATTAATAAAGCAAGTAGATGTTTAGTGGCATTAAATATGCAATATGTTACAATTTTCATGTAATATTCACCTTTCGTTTGCAAATGTGTGAATGGCATGTAACGCAACTTAAAAAATGAGCACGTCCCGGACTTCCTAGGTTGCCTATTAAAACCTGTAGACTGATTTTCATTCAAAGGGAGCGGGACGCTTTTGCCGGGATAATCCAAAGAATGTGATGTTTATGCACTCTCCCGAGAGCCTTGCCTCAGTAATAGCTTCTCTTCTGCATCAACAGACAGATTTGAAAGATAATTTTGTAAAAATCCAAATAACTTTACAGATCTTTATTGTAAAGTGTTTAAACAATGTTTTCGATGCTTGTTCAATGAAACATAAACTATGAATGAACATGTACCTTTGGAATGGTCGTTAAGACACTAACAGCTTACAGACGGTAGGCAATTAAGGTCACAGTTATAAACACTTAGGACACTAAAGAGACCTTTCAACTGACTCTGGAAAACACCAAAAGAAAGATATCCAGGTTCCCTGCTCATCTGCGTGAATGTGCCTTAGTCATGCTGCATGGAGGCATGAGGACTGCAGATGTGGCCAGGGCAATAAATTGCAATGTCTGTAATGTGAGACACCTAAGACAGTGCTACAGAGACAGCTGATTGTCCTCGCAGAGGATTTGCACAGGATTGGTACATACGAATATCACACCTGCAGGACAGGTACAGGATGGCAACAACAACTGCCCGAGTTACATCATGAATGCACAATCCCTCCATCAGTGGTCAGACTGTCTGCAATAGGCTAAGGGAGGCTGGACTGAGGGCTTGTATGCCTGTTGTAAGGCAGGTCCTTACCAGATATCACCAGCAACAACGTTGCCTATGGGCACAAACCCACCTTCGTTGGACCAGACAGGAATGGCATAAAGTGCTCTTCACTGACGAGTCACAGTTTTGTCTCACCGGTGGTGATGGTCGGACATGCAGTTATCGTCGAAGGAATGAGCGTTACACTGAGGTCTGTACTCTGTAGTGGGAATTATTTGGAAGTGGAGGGTCCATCATGGTCTGGGGTGGTGTGTCACAGCATCATCGAACAGAGATTGTTGTCATTGTTGGCATCTCAATGCTGTGCGTTACAGGGAAGATATCCTCCTCCCTCATGTGGTACCCTTCCTGCAGGCTCATCCTGACATGACCATCCAGCATGACAATGCCACCAGCCATACTGCTTGTTCTCTGCATGATTTCCTACAAGACAGGAATGTCAGTGTTCTGCCATGGCCAGCGAAGAGCCCGGATCTCCATCCCATTGAGTACATCTGGGACCTGTTGGATCGGAGGGTGAGGACTTGGGCCATTCCCCCCTGAAATGTCTGGGAACTTGCAAGTGCCTTGTTGGAAGAGTGGGGTAACATCTCACAGCAAGAACTGGGAAATCTGGTGCAGTCCATGAGGAGGACCACTTAATGCAGCTGGTGCCCACACCAGATACTGGCTGTTCCCCTTCTGTCACTCACTTGACGTTGTGTCGACTGTAGTGCAAATAAACTATTGTCTTAGTTAATATGAGGTTGTGGTAACAACAAGTATAATAATAATATATCATATATGTATATATAGCCATGCAAGATCATAAAATGCTCTTTAAAATAGTTAGATAAAGAAAGTGTCACACAGCAGGACACTGATGACAATGCTTAACATTTCATGTCAATTACTCACATAACTATGTGTAAATCTTATTATTTATTTTTTTAAATCAATGAAAACAAAGTTGGCCAGAGTATGTACATATATAAATATAAACAAATATAAATACATGTAAAACAAAATAAACATACCTCTTAAAGTGTAGATCTTTGCAGATATTTTGCAGATTATTTGCTCATATTTTCATTATAAACGGGCTTGTTGTGTCTTTATATCTGCAGTGTTTGAATTAATTCCCCAGATTATTCTTGAGGAAAAGTGAAAAGCTCAATGCTTTGTTTAAAAAAAAGCAAAAAAAAAAGCTTGTCAAAGTAAGCCTCAGAGACTCAAAGTAATATTTTTCTGCAATTTGTCAGACGTATGCATTATTCAGTAAGCCGCAATTCAGCTTCCAGTAATGCTTGTGAATAAATTATTCAAATATCTATGTGCTGCTCATAGCTTTACTGTTTGAAGGTTTTATTTATACTGCTGTTACTGTACTTTGTAGTAACTTGCAGTTATTTGTCATTTTGTGATTATTCAGAGCTCATCTTATACTTAATATGTTGTCTTTGTTTGTCACCATTATTGGGATTTTTTTTTTGTCAAATAATGAGGTCCACGCAAGTTATTGCGTACATATGAAAATCTGTTATGATGAGCAAGTACTAACAAAATAAAAGTAATTACAGTTTTTCTAAATGTCTTAGTTAGCTACACAGAAACTAATGGTGATATTTACTTTTTAATTAAACACAAAGCAACAATACTTAAAGGGCTAGTGCCCTTTTAGCAAGTTGGTTCCTGCAGTTCATCCCCTAAATTCTGCATCATATACTGTATAACCAAATGATCTAATGCTGTCAGTATTACAGCATCTGTGAGCAACACTACTGTATCTGTGTGCTGTGTACTTCTACACAAAAAATAGTAAAAGTATAACCAAATAAACAACTTAAAGCAAATCAGTTCCCTATCTGTCACTCACTCGGTGAGCAAAAACACTTCATCGTGATCTGCACCATGAAAAAGAATAGATGGACTCTTACAGTTAGATTCCGCATTATCAGCTGCTCCCGGCCGCAACCAGCTGAGTGCAGGATCTAAGTGTTCATATAACAGGGGATCTTACAGTCAAATGTGATGATGATTGAAAAAAGTAAAAGTTATTTAAAGAAGACCTATTATGCCCCTTTTTACAAGATGTAATATGTCTCAGGTGTCCCCAGAATGTGTCTGTGAATTTTCAGCTCAAAATATATTATAAATGCCTCTTTGGGTGGAATCAAAAACACGCTGATTTCGCGTGTGTCTCTTTAAATGCAAATGAACTGCACCCCGCCCACTTTACGGAAGACGGCTGTGCCTTTATAGCTCCTGCTTTGGTTAATACAGCATTTTCTTTACATTTTAGAAATTTGTTAAAATTGTCATTTTAATTTATTTGGCTGTGAAAATCTAGAAAATGTCATAAAATGCTCTTTAGAGGGGTGATGGACACAAATTATTAATAGATCTGTACAGATAGAATACAATCATTTGCATTATAGTGCATTTCTGTGATGCACTGGCTGTAACTTTACTAGATATGTGTTCATAAGATATGGTGCAATATATATGGACAACATTTGGGGAAGAAAAAAAAAATGGTTTTCATCTCTGAATTTGAACCAATTCGGTAAAACAGCATCTAATACCGTACGCCATCATGTGGACACAGTCGTGTAGTGCAGCATTTCACACATGTGAGGAGAAGTGCACTGAGAAGTACATACATTTAATTAACGTTCAGCTTCAGTTTTACACACGCCTTACGTTTTTGTCACGTGCAATACCAATATAATACAGATTTCATGAGCAGGAAGTCTCTGTTTCATGAGGTTTGAACATTATGTTCTTTAAAGAATGGGAGCAGAACTGTTTCTGTATTGAGGAACCAAAACTAGAATATTAAAGGTGCTGGAAAGAAAATGGGAGTGTTTTTAGCATCAATAATGATAAACAATAATGTTTTATTTTTTAAAGGTCTTAATATCAAGGTAAAAGAGGAAAATGTTAAAGCTAAATGAAGAGGAAACTTTTTAAAACAGCAAGTCGGAAGTAAAAATCTGTGTGGGATTGTATGTTGCATTGTTGGTAACTTTCAATTAATTGAATTGTCTGCCAGCAGCAAAGGTGGTAAACTGTATTTTTTAATAAATAAACAAACAAATAAATAAATAAAGATACTGTGTCAAATGCACAAGCTAAAGCTGATCCTGCAACAGTACTTATTGGTTTCTTTACCCCAAAGCTTTTCTAGAGTGTGTAAATGCTGGCTTCCTGTGGTGTGGTTCTGTGTGTTAATTTTAGAGACAAACAGATAGTATGAAGGACTTGGCAGAGTATAACGGGCCCATTGGTAGAAGCAGGGCAGAGGAGATCTTGAATGTGTCTTACTGCATCAGTGTACTGTGAGTAACATTACTTGCATGATTATGGCAAAAATATCTAATATATAAATACACACACATACTATACACATATACACTGGCGGCCAAAAATTTGGAATAATGTACAGATTATGCTCTTATGGAAAGAAATTGGTACTTTTATTCACCAAAGTGGTATTCAACTGATCACAATGTATAGTCAGGACATTAATAAAGTGAAAAATGACTATTACAATGTGAATTAAGAATTTAAGAATAGAGAGAATTTTAAAAAAATTGTTCACATCAAAAAATCCTCCAAGTGCAGCAATGACACCTTTGCAGATCCTTGGCATTTTAGCTGACAGTTTGTCCAGATACTCAGGTGACATTTCACCCCACACTTCCTGTAGCACTTGCCATAGATGTGTCTGTTTAATCAGTCACTTCTCCTTACGGTCTAGCTGATCCCACAAAATCTCAATGGGGTTAAGATCCATAACACTCTTTTCCAATTATCTGTTTTCCAATGTCTGTGTATCTTTTCTGTCTAAACTTTTCTCTTTTTTTCTGTTACAAAAGTGTCTTTTTCTTTGCAATTCTTCCCATAATTCCTGCACCTCTGAGTTTTCTCTTTACTTTTGAACATGAAACTGGTGTTGAGCAGGTAGAATTCAATGAAGCTGTCAGCTGAGGACGTGAGGTGTCTATTTCTGATGTAGTTATCCTCTTGTTTAGTTGTACATCAGGCCTTCCACATCTCTTTCTGTCCTTGAGCCTGTTGTCCTTTGTCTTTGAAGAAAATTTCATACAAAAAATCTTCAGTTTTTTTGTTTTGCATAGCCTTCATTTCTCAAAACAATGATTGACTGACGAGTTTCTAGAGAAAGTTTCTTTTTTTTCTTTTTCTTTTTTTTGCCATTTTTGATCTAATATTGACCTTAAAACTTGCCAGTCTATTGCAAACTCAAAAACAAATACAAAGTCAATGTTAAGCTTCATTTAACGTACCAAATAGCTTTAAACTGTGGTTGATATAATGGCAAGGGATTTTCTAGTACCAAATTAGCAAGTTAGCATGATTACTCAAGGATAAGGTGTTGGAGTGATAGCTGCTGGAAATGGGGTCTGTCTAGATTTGATAAAAAATCTATTTTTTGAAATAGTGATGGTGCTGTTTTTTACATCAGTAATGTCCTGACTATACTTTGTGATCAGTTGAATGTCATGTAATGTATTAAAGTACCAGTTTCCTTCTGAAACAGCAAAATCTGTAAATGTTTCCAAACGTTTGGCTTTTGTATATAAAATCAACATAATTGTTGATTATTTACCTTGATACTGTAATTGTGATTACTTATTTCATTTTATACAATTAACATTAAAATAGTTTGCGTGTTTATGTGTGTGCGTGCGCAACTGCATGCCATATTCTTTATGTAGGCTACACATCCAAAACAAGCTAAGAACTGTGCCCCTGAATTGCTTTATTTTAATTGCATGATAAACTAAATGTTATACAAATGTTGAATATACAGAAAGTAAGCATTGTTGATATGCATTTAGACTAATTTAAACAACTCTGATTTGCCATTGCATATACATGCACACAAATGCAAAAAAAGAAAAAGAAGAAATAATAATAGTGTAATTTTATAATATATAAAACACAACAGGAGTAGACCTAAATGGAATGCTGTAATTGCCACTTTACACTATTAGCTATATGGCAATCTTGAATTATTTGTGCATACCTAGCATCCAAGTACTATCATAAGCAATTCAGCATCTTTTAGCAACTTTGAATCTGTGTGTATGTCACTGCATTATTGAAAACACTAAAAAAAGTTGGCATTACTGCATCTGTGTGCTGTGATAAACATTACTGCATCAATAAGTATTGTAAGGTGTGTGTGCTGTGTGTAGCATTACCACATTTGTGGGTAACACTCTGTGAGTAACTTTATTTAAGAGTTTAATCTCTGTATAAAGTTACAACATGCTATGACATTACATTACATTAGCATCAGAAAGTAACAATATTGTATTTGTGACTAACAGAATACATTTAAACTTCAGTGTGCACTGTAAATCTCCAGGTGTGATGGGTGGGTGTACACCTACAGAGTATTCAAACAAACGGATGGCCTCTTGAAAATGGTGGTACGACAGATTTAAGAGGTCTAATTTACCTTTCCAGAGGCAAATCTTGAATGTATCTCTTACATCCTATTACAATCACTTATGTCTTAAATGAATATTCTGGGTTCAATTCAAGTTAAGCTCAATCAACAGCATTTGTGATATGATGTTATGCATTTGTGATATGAAGGAGTGGTGGTGGTGTAGTGGGCTAAAGCACACAACTGTTAATCAGAAGGTCGCTGGTTTGATTCCCACAGCCACCACCATTGTGTGCTTGAGCAAGGCACTTAACTCCAGGTTGCTCCGGGGGAATTGTCCCTGTAATAAATGCACTGTAAGTCGCTTTGGATAAAAGCGTCTGCCAAATGCATAAATGTTTTAAAAAAAGCAAGAATTAAGGTTACAGTGAGGCATTGATAATGAAAGTAAATGGGGGCCAATTTTATGAGGGTTTAAAGGCAGAAATGTAAATCTTATAATTTTTTAAAGCACTTAACTCTTATTTCTTCTATTTAAAATTGTGTATTATTTGAGCTGCAAAGTTGTTTAAATCATTGTATTTACAGTCCTTTTAGGGTTTTAGCGTTATGTCGTCATGGCAACAAAGTTGTAAAATTGAACATATCTGAACAAAGAAAAGGTCAGTATGTGATTTTATCACACTAAAATCATGTTTACCTTTATGTCTTGTGGATACATTTTTGAAACAGACTATTTTGACGTTTACTGATTGTCCCCCATTCACTTCCATTGTAAGTGCCTCACTGTAAACCAGATTTTTTGCTATTTTTAATGAAAAGGATGTCAAAATAACAATAATTTTTGTGGTCAAAATCAACATTATGCTACAAATGCTGTCAATTAAGCTTAACTTGTGTTGAACCCGGAATATTGCTTATGCTGTATGTGATGATTATTTGCATGCTTCAGGTGAGGAGAATGCTGCAAAATACCCTACTGAAAATGGACAAAATGTGAGGACACCCCTTTCAAATACAGCCATGCAAGATTATTTTACAAACATTTTAGTAGAGTGGGATATCCCTTTTGACAGTTCCCCTCTGCATAAAGCAAGGTCTATAAAGAAATGGTTTTCTTTACCCCACTGAACACCTTTAGAATGAATTGGAGTGCCAACTGTGACAGTATTAGCCTGACCTCACAAATCCCACCAGCCATGTTCCAAAATCTAGTAGAAAGCTTTCTCAGAAGATCCGAAGCTGTGATAGTAGCAAAAAGAGGAACCATCTCTATATTAATGCCCATGGTTTTTAAATGACATTTTCAGCAGCCACATATGGTGTGGTGTTCCAGTGTATTGTACTACTATCGGAATACAGAAATGGTAACAGGTGTTGGTTTTCTGTGACTAAACTTACAAGCAAAATCTGATGCTACTGTTATCTTGCATGCAAGAAGATCTATGCTATATTCAGGGGCGTACTGTGGAAATATATATATATATATATATATATATATATATATATATATTTAGAGAGAGAGAGAGAGAGAGAGAGAGAGAGAGAGAGAGAGAGAGAGAGAGAGATGCTGATAAACATTTGCTTCACTATAACATAGTTTCCACTTCACCCCAAATAATTTCCACTGAAATGATCTTAAAGGTAAATGTCACCCTCTAATAAGTCCCCCATAACATTAGTCTAGACTCTAGACACTTCAGAGAGATTTTAAAACAGTTACTATTGTCAGCATTTCATGTTTCAGCTAGCTTCGTTGTGCTTCCTGTAAATGTCACAGCATCAACCACAAGCTACAAAAGGAAAACACTGCACAGCTCTTTTCATTATTATTAATTTGTATAATAAAATTATAAATACAAAATACAAGCAAATAGCCTGTTGAGGCACAAACTTGCCCTTTAGAAAAAAATGTAAGAGTTCAGAAAATAGAATCCTATTTTCAGATTTTAAGTAATTATATAAATCTTTTTCCAGACGGCTCCCGGGATGAAAGAAAGACACTTTAGGAAAGTCAATAACATCATTGCTGCCTTTAAAATCCCAGGGCAAGGCACATTCCTCTCCTCTGTCCTGTATACAAAACTAAATATTAACAACCTGAAAACTGTTCCTACATGCTGTAAATGTATATGCAAAGATACACAGTGCATTTGTTTTGCTACTTTTTGGGGGATAGGATGGGCTCGGTAAATTGTATTCTTTTGATGTGTTTTTAAATTAGTGGTCTAAATTCTACAAATATAATTAAATATAAAAATTATTATGCAAATATAAAATTTATGAAGAAGAAAAGCTGGCTGTGTTTTTCTTTCCCAAATGGAGAAACTTTGATATTTTTATTATTATAATTAAGTAGCAACAGGAGCATCAGCTGATCTAAACACGTACGCACGCACGCACGCACGACGCACACACACAAGAAAGGGTTAAATTTGTGTTTTATTTATAAAAAGGCCACTGCCCAAAGTACTTTGTTTTTAAATAGGCATGTTTGACAAACTGCATTAATCTGTGTACATAAAGCCTATCAGTCAAATATACACCACAGGAACTGGTTTGGCCAAGGAGAGGACACTGAAGTTTTTTTGTACTTGTCTTTTGAGAAACATGATTTGATCATAAACCAAAAGTTATATATTCCCTTTTCAGTTCAGCAATGATGAGATTATGACAAAAGATGCAAAAGATAACACAAATACTTCCTCCACTCCTATTATATTTCTTTGTGCAATAGAACTGTACTTCGATTGAAATTAAGATTTACAAAATGTTGGAAACATATTGTGCCATCAGAGCACTCCTCTCTCACACAGTTCTGTTAAATATTTGCACACTCTGAAAATTCAGTCCAATGCATTTATCTCTTCACCTTATACAATGCAAATATATATCTCAGATTAAGATTACAAAGCTTGATGGTACAGCATATCCACAGATTTCACAAGAAAATACATTTACTCCTAATTCTCTTGAGTGTCATGTATAAATAGTCAATTATCTATAAACAGTCTACAATAGTCCATTAATGATATACAGAAGTCCATATTGACAGTCCTACACACAGAACGTCTATCCACAGTGCTGCAGACTTAATAATAGATTGGAAAAGACCCGACTCCAATACTAACAAAAAAATACCATTCTTCAGCAGGTGATTCTTTTATTTCCCTACACATAGTCCTCATCAGGTCCCCTACTAGAAGGAAAAGGACCTGTTAAAATAGTGGGGAAAATACAATTCCAAAACTGGAGCTTTGACACTCATTATAAAACCAAAATGACAAAAACAGGATGTCAGTTACATATTGATAGTACAGCAAAAGCGAAATAAATAAATAAAAACCAAGCTCAAGAACAAATAAAAAAAGCAGCATTTTAACTGTAAACTGGGACATGTTTATGTCACTGTGTGTTTGTACCCTGGGGTATATTTACAATAATTCACCTCACAAGTATTAGCATTTATGTTTTTTGGCTTTTGCTAGCCAATCCCCTCCCCACCAAAACAATTCAAAATAAATTATTTTCCATATAACTAAGGCATGTGACTAATACTGAAACACAAATTGAGAATATGATATGTCTAAGCCCATTTCATGTGATCGTTTCTAGCAGACCAGGAAGGCACAATTTCCACATACATATTTTTTTATTTTTTTTTTTATTCTACATATTTGAAAAAAGGGTAAATGTACAGTTTTCGCAAAGAGAACAAATCTTTCCACAACAGCAGTGGTGCTGAACAGATTAATTCTCTCTGCTTTGTCAATACTGATTAAGCAGAAACAACACAAAGATGGTGGTGAGCTTTTGCCAAGACTCCAAACACTGTGAATTTCCAGGGGTTCAGTTTTGTGACAGCAGCATCAAACAGAAGCAGATGTCCAGAGGTCTGTTGAAAAGTTGGGTTTCTGGAAAGTCATTTGAACTGTTAGGGCTGTGAAGTTCTTAGAGAACATTTAACACAGAAGTCAATGAAATCATGAGAAAACCCTCAGGTTTGTAGGATTTAACGCCATAGCAAGGTGCCTTCAACATTCCCATAAAGTCAAATGATTTCTATACACACTGAAGTGAGAGAGCCAGGCATGGCAGCATTTATGGAGTTGAAGACTCTTTGATGTAAGTCTAGAATAGTCACAGGTGCATTGTTCTCTGTGCCCTCAGATTGGCAAGCAAGGCTTGTTCTTTAGTAAGAACGGTTAAGCCACTGTAAAACAAGAAAGAATACCAACAAAATCTACCTAGTTAAACTATAAAAAAAAGAAGAATTTGTTAAGAGTACATTAACGAACACAAATAATACCATCATTCTGTCACATTTTAAAGGCAAATAGAGTCTTTCTCGCTTTGTTTGGTTGGGGTTCTAGAAAAAGCTGAAGAGATATGTGGTAGCTAGGAGTGTATAAAGGGGAGTGTAGGTGTGTTGAGGTGTGTTTAAGTGCCGCTGTTACCTGCGACCAGTTTCCACATGTCTAATCAAGTGAAGGTTGAAGGGGCTGTCTGCAAGCTCAGGATGTTGTTCAACAGCAAGAGCATAGAACCCATCATACCCTGAGACGCGCCCTTCTGCAATGAGCTCATCCTTTTCTTTATCACTCCATACCAAACTGCCACCCTCCCCATCCAGGACCCTTTTCTGCTCCCGTAGCCACGCTCCCTGCACAGCTCTTATTCGTGCCACCTCCAGCACACGCGTGCGCTCTTCCGCTGGTGATGCACCGTAGCGAATGTTAAAGCTAAGCACCCCCTGCTGGAGGACAATGTCAGCGAAACGGCGCATTTCCCCTCCAACCATAGCGCTGATCTGGGACACTGATACGTTTACACCATTCTCCAACACTCTGACTCCACCTCCAGCACCACCCCCAGCAACACCCAGATCTGCCTCCAGCGGGCCAGCCTTAGTGAAGTAGTGAGTGTCACGGCCGTCCACTGTGAAATGGAGGCCTCGCAGGTAGACAGCACCATTCAATACAGCCGCAACACGACGACTGTCCTCGCTTGCCACACCAATTATCTCCGTTGAGACCACTCCATCACGGATGGCAAATTTCACACCTTTTCCGAAAATTGAATTAAGGGCAGAGAAAATTGGTCTACGTCCCTGGTGGCCTCCGATTTTCCCATTAGCTGGCGTCATGGGGAGGCGATCCAATGAAATGAAGTTTCTCAAGTGCTTTTGAAGATCACACTGGATGCCAAGTACAACCTGAGGAGGGAGGAGATTTTATGAACTAGCCACTCCAAAGAGTGTTGTTTGATTTTTGGAAAAGATTAAATGAAAAGTGCACCCAAAAATGAAAAGTTGAAAATTTGTCTAACATCTCCTTTTGTGTTCCATGGAAGAAAGACCTTTTATATTTGGGTGAACTCTATCTTTAACTCTTAAGGCTAGACTAGGAAGACTAATTCTTTCTGTAGGAGAGAGAGACAGTATGCTGTACTGTGGAAAACCTCAACTCACCTTGCTGGTATCCCAGGTCTGTGTGCGAAGCTGTGTGGCCATCATCTCATACGTTTGCTCTGTATTCTCCACCTTCGGTTTAGGGAACCCAGGAACCACATTATGAAGCTGAAACCCAAAGAGCTGCAGCCAGCTACTGATATCTGCACAGAAACAGATATAATAAACTTGTAAAGCACATATATATACAGTATATATATATATATATATATATATATATATATATATATATATATATATATATATATATTTTTTTTTTTTTGTTAAACCAATAGCTTATGGTACAAGACATATACTTTATCGGGAGTGCTCAATAATAGTATTGACTGCCATCCCTGCCTAGAAAAAGATTACCAGTGGTTTATGTTGGTCTCTCAGCCTGGTGCTCAGCTGGTTTAGCTGGGAGACTGATCCCCAGACTGTCCAGCTAAAACGTGTCAAGTCCCCCTCTTAAACCAGCCAAAAGTCAAGCCTGACCAGGCAGGCTGACGAACTAAGAACAATAAACCAGCTTACAGTAGCTGTTTTTTTTTCCAGGAGGAATGTCGCAGAAAATGTTTTGAGCTACATAAAGGTATATAGCACAAGTCTGAAATGCCTCTGTATTCAATGACCCAGGGTCTCTCTCTGTATGATTGTTGCATTTCACACATTTTAATACTGAATAGACATCTTTGTTTCATATTAGCAGTCAAAAAGATACTGGAAGTACATTTCCCCTATATGAAAGTGACCAAGGAACACAGGGGTTAAGAAGTGTTCTAACACCAATGTAGCATAGAGCAAGACACTTAACCCTAGTTTGCTTGAGGGAAAACGTCCTCATAATTGGTCTACAGTAAGTTGCATTGAGTGTAACTAATGAATCCCAGTTCCGCCATGTGGTATTTTTTAATTGTTCATCGCCACTGGCATAAAAGCACAATCACAGATCACAAAGCAAAAAGCATGACACTGGTTTCACTTCACTGGCATACACCCCCGGTTTCTAATTTCTACACAAAGAACAAGTGAAACTGGCCCAACTGGACACACTGAGTTGAAGTGTACAGGGAGTTAGTACAAAGATTCCCAGAAGAATTATTATTCTGTAATACCATCATTCTAAATTTAGCTGGTCTACCCAGAGGACTCAAGCTGAATGCATTATTAGTAGAAGTAGTAGCCTTAAAGTGCTTTTCCACCATTTGCACCATTTCTGAGCTCTTGAGTGAAAGCTCCAGTTGTATTACCACTTGAGCACAGTTTGGTATGGTTCGATTACAAACTGGACATCTCAGGACAGTCAGCTAACCATTCTCAACTTTGCTGTTGAGTGATGTGGCAACTCTCGATTTGTAACTTGTCAGTCAGTTCATTCTTATCCTGATTAATTAATTAATTAATTAATTTGACCAATTGTCACACATTATACATACATTTCTGCATATACATGGTGAAATTATTTATTTTTCACATATCCCAGCTAAGCTGGGGTCAGAGTGCAGGGTCAGCCATGATACGGCGCCCCTGGAGCAGATAGGTTCAAGGGCCTTGCTCAAGGGCCCAACAGTGGTGTCTTGGTGGTGTTGGGGCTTGAACCCACGACCTTCTGATCAGTAACCCAGAGCCTTAACCACTGAGCCACCACTGCCCCACCACATTGTAAAAACAGAAACTGTTCTGTCAGAAAAGATTTGCGGTCTTTACTAAACTTGGCATGACATTTATTTGATGAAATTAAAGTCTCTTTTTGCCATAAGCCCCATCTGGTGGTCCGATGAGATTGCTACTCGAACCGTCAGATCCTGCCGGATATAGGAGGGAGGGGGTGAGGAGCCTAACCCCATGCAGGACGGGACTCAACTTGTGGCAGTAGGGAGGAGGAGGTTGTCATGTTGGCACAATGATTACTACTTTGTGATGAACTAAATTGATAGATTGTAATCAGACTTTTAAAGCAAGGGCTGATATATGATTGGCTAGGAGCTTACTAGATAATGGCACACCGATGTACAGCTGTGAGTCTTCCCACAGAAAGTTGCTTACGCTTACATTAACCATGCCAAAGAGCCAGGATTGGTTCCCCAATGAGGACCGTTCAGCCTGATGCTAGAAAAGTGCTTTTATTTACAGAATTTGACTCTTACCTGTTATGAACCTGGTTACATCCTGTAGGTTTCCCAGTGGATAGTTGTTTTTAAATGCATACAAATTAAATGGCTTGGGATTCACACTCAGCTCTGCCCACAATTCATGGTTGGGTGTCGTCCATCTTCCAGCTACCACATCATAGTCACGGCGACCGAGATGCACCAACCGGGTGAATGAGTCATAAAGCCCACCTTGAAATCCAAAGACGAGAGGAAAGGTAGGATTGGAATCTCGGTAAACATCTCCGTATGGTGTGTACCGAAGTTCTTTTACCACATGACCACGGCTACTGAAAACTGCAAGAGGCGTTCCAGCATTATCGCATGCTATATAGAATTCCTCTCCGCTGCTCATCTCCATGGCAATGAGGTGTCCCTGAAGGTCGTAATAAAGGGAAGTGATCTCTGCACTACTGTGATTGTATAGGTGTGTCACCCGCGTCGGTTCTGTCAAATCAGCATAGAAAAACTGTAGCTGTGCGCCATCACTAGTGTGGCTTGCAACTCTCCTGCCGAGCCCATCATAACGATACCACACCCTCTGTCCACTGTCCCGGTTATAGGCACCCAACAGCAGTCCATTTGAACCATAATCAAAGAGCAAGTTGCCACGGAGGTGCAAGAACCCGTCCTCATCGATGCGGTACTGGATTTCTCCAAGTCGTGTGATTCGGTCACGAAGATCGTAACGTAGAGGTGTCAAGCGTGCACTGTTACCATGACTCAGCAAGTTTATGTTTCCATTTAGGTCATAGCTATAGCGCCACTGTGGGCGTTCGTTTATGGCAACAGTTTGCAATTGCCCATCTGCGTCATACTCGTATGCGTACCGTGTGATGTTACTGTCCACGCCAATTCGAATATCGCAATTTGTGACGTGTCCCATACTGTCGTACTGCAGTGTCATCCAGTAGGCGATGGCTTTAAGAATCTCGTATTGCACCTCGATCACTTGTCCATTAGGGTTGAAGATCTTGGTGTGCTTCATGGCATGTGTGGTGATGACCTGGTTAAGGTCATAGTTGATGACACTGAACTTCCCAAACTGCTCGATACGTCCTGACACATCCATGTAGCGGTAGAGGTCAATAGGAAGTGGTGTTTCGTTGATCATAGCTTGCATGCTGGTGACTCTGAAGTTGTTGTAGCTGTAGTCGAAGCGAGCGTTAACCAGTCCCTCCTCACTGAAGCGATATATTTGTCTACTCACTAGAGGACCTGAACAAAATAGAGAGAGAGAGAGAGAGAGATGGAAGAGGAAAATAAACAAGACAAGAGAAGTTTGCAGCAGAGCAGAAAGTCACACAAAGGTGAGGTAATACATGAGTCAGCTTTGCCACAGTGCAAGATAGGATGAACTCCCCACTGTCAGCTGAATGACTGTGATTCAAGACACTTTTAGATCAGCCAAGCAGTAGGGAAGTCCAAGGAAGACCAAGTGACAAAAGATTAAATGTCAGCTTGTATGTTTATTGGTGCAGGAGTTCAACCATCTGACAGTTACTCTGTCCAACTGCTCACCAATCTTAATTCTCATTGACGGTATTATTACCACACCTTTATATCTCTGCAAAGGGACAATCATCCTCGTACGCAATCATTAGTAAATGAAGCTCATTATGTCTTTCTGATAATACAGTTAATATGTTGCTTTTACCTGTCTGTCTGTAGCGGATGGTGCAGACGAATCCTTCATGCATTAGGTGAATGGTTTTAACAGCACCTGTTGCTTCATCATAGGTGAAGGTCACGAGTGTTGAGTCATAAAGAATTTCAGCCAGTCGGGCCACTCTGCTGTATTTGTAGATTACACGCCTTCCCGTGCCCAGGTACAGGCTCTGGAGCAAACGGCCATCGTGGGCGTAGTCCTGCGTGAAGCTGGAGGTGGGCGAGTCTGGTGGGGTGTAGGTGTTTCGGTAGTAGCCCACAGAGAGGGAGGTCTGCAGACTGTGTTTCACCATGCTGGGGAGGGTGACAGACAGCAGACAGTCTGTCTGATCATACTCAAACGTATAGCGACGCTGGCTGTGTAACAACAGCTGGACAGACTGCGAGAGAGAAAAGACACAGAAAGAGATGATATGAAACTGGTAGGTGGGTGAATCTTATGAAAACATGTCCAGGTCACATCTCACTCCAAAATATTTCCAAATTCTCAATGCTGTAATGAGTGCAGTCATTTTACTTGAGTTTATACCTTGCTTTATAATGATCTCATTACTCATTACAGTAACTTTGTACTGTTTTAATGTCTTATTTCTGTCTATTCATTATGAGAGGTTTTTGTCAGAATTAGCTCAGATTTTTTTTGTGGACAACATTGCTATACTATTCACAGTTTTCCTGGCCCACCACTGGGAGGCACCATGATGATTTTGATTGCCACGGACTGGTCTCCATAAAAAGCAACTTAAAATCTTCTGAAATAAGCAATCCAGATGGAGAACAATAACCATTTGAAGTGTTAGTTGGAGTAAAAATGAGTTCAGGCTCATCTTGTGCAGTTGTTGGATCTCATAAATTTAAGAAGTTAATGATAGAACAGAATCCTTTATTTTGGTCACACATTATACACACAGTTCTTTTGCATATATACAGTGAAATGTATTAGTTTTCACATAGCCCAGATAAGCTGGGGTCAGAGTGCAGGGTCAGCCATGGTACGGCACCCTGGAGCAGATAGGGTTAAGGACCTTGCTCAAGGGCCCAACAGTGGCATCTTGGTGGTGCTGGGGCTTGAACCCTCAACCTTCTGGTCAGTAACCCAGAGCCTTAACCACAGAGCCACCACTGCCCCGTCACTTTTCACCCGGGGTTATGAAACCCTGTTCCGAAGCAGATGCCGAAGGTATACAATGATATCACCATAACTAATCTCAGGCCATCGATACATGTCATCTTCCCATACCTTAAACTTTGATGGGTAAAGCACTGTCAAAAGATGGTCATTGTGACTCTAAATTATTTGCACTATGAAGCAATTAATATGTACATCAATGATCTGCTAAAAAAATATGAAAAAGAAAAGATGCTTCTGTTATGAATTGTGGAATTCTTCCAAGTACAGGAAAAAGTTGGATAGCTTATTATACTATAGCTTACTATAGCTAAGTATACACACACACCTTCTCCAGAAAGGTGTAGCTCCAGATCTTCCCATTGGCCCAGGTTCGGGTGATGATGCGTCCATTGTCATAATCTCTGCGTTCGGTCCAGTTGCCTCTTTGTATGCTGGTGACCAGACCCTCGTTTGAGTACGATACTCGCACCTGACTGTATTCACTTGGGGTCCAAAGCACCGGCCTGCCTTGATCATCATACTGAACGTGGAGGGTAAACTTACGATGGTCGTCATAGATTTTCCCCACCCGACTTTCTTGACTATAGTCTATAGACAACACGTTCCTATTGTGAGCCTGAGAAAAAAAAAGGGGGTAGAAGGTAAAACTTATGATCTTTTTATATCAGCATTCACAGAAAACATGCATGCAATATAAAACTAACAATAAATAGAACAAAACTTATTTCTCAGAGGAGCATAGGGAGACAGGGTTGCTGTTATGGCCAACATTTTTCAGCATATAAATTAATAAATTGACAATGAGTTTGGAACAGTTTGAGGCTTCTTGTTTCAGTCCACATGATTCAGAGATCACATTCCTACTCTATGCAGATAACGTCTGCTGTCTCCCACTGAATTCTTTTAGTGTCATAAAAACATAATGTCCTGCAAAGATGCCAGTTAGAATTTAGCTAAATGTATGAGAACCAGTAACTAAGACGGCTGCCCTTTACAGTAGCGAGGTGTGGCGTACACTAACAAATCAGACAGTAGGTAAATGGGTAAAACATCCTACTGGGACCTTGCATGCAATACGGTGTAAAAATATCTTACATGTAAATGGGAGCGCCACAAATAATGCATGCAGGGTAGAATTAGGCCAATAACCATTAATTCAGTGATCCCTGTATCATTATAAAACCTTGCAATGAGAAGAGTTGAGCAAAGAAAACAGACCCCTCACTGAGCTGGTCCTGAACAGAACAATTAATTGTACCAACATGTGCATGCCCCTTGTGAAGAGAATAATTCTGTGAACCTAATTAGAATAACCCAAATAACAAAATAAGCTAAATGTGATTATATCACATATTTGGAAACCCAAACAAAGTCACAAATTAAAATGCAATGCTATCTGGATATCAAGAATTCCAGGTTACTGTCCAATCAACTAGGAAAAATTATTCCAACCAAACTGAAAACATGTGCATGTTTTCATACAAATATAGCATGATCCAAGAAGATGTGTGCACATAGTTAATAATAAATATTCATATTTAGCCCTCAGAGACGCAGCATAGTAGAATTGCAATGTTTGTTTAAACTAATTAAATAGTATCTTCTTTTCAAAAATATTAAATACTACACATAACAATAGCTGACATTTTGAACTGTATCACAACAACATTTGTTGTGCATATAAATTGTCCCAGCTAGCTAGCCATACATAAAGGATGCAGACTGATATGTCATATATTTTTTCTTAATTCCCTATATATGTACTGATTGAAAAATTATTACACCCCAACATTCATAAATTTGAGACCATTTTTAATTAGTGTAGCAAAAATGCAACACTGGATATTAGTAGTAAAAAAACGAAATTAATTTCAGGTGTTTTCTGTTCTATTCTGCATCCTCCAGTCCTATTCTTATTTAAAGATCTTTGTTTCATGGTGTTTATGGAATATTAAATCTACTAAAATACAAAGAGATGGGTATTTGTTTTTATTTTGATTATACCAGCAAATAAATCATCAATATCACTAGTCCTCATTAGTTATTGTTTTTAAATTCCTTAACTGTGCATGAATTTACCCTTACTGCTTGTAATTAATTATTGAATTATGTAATTATTTATATACTTTTGTGTGTTCAAATGTGTTGTGAATTCAAAACTGTCGCATTCTTAATGCCCAGTGAAATGTAATTGCGATGTTATTTGTAGTGCCAGTAAAGCACACAAAGACTAAAATTGAAGCAGTGCAGGAGAGAGAGAGAGAGAGAGAGAGAGAGAGAGAGAGAGAGAGAGAGAGAGATAGAGTGAATAGAAGAGAGAATGAAATAGAGAGAGAGAAAAAAAAACATTTATTGAGAGGAAGCATATGAGCATATGAGCATTCATGATGTTAGGGTGTTTATTGCCTATGGCATGGTATAAAGTTGCACATTCGAAAGAATAGTGTGCAGCATTGGTTGTGTACAGTGTAGAGTAGTTTGTTTTTCCCATTTGCTCTAAACCAAAGCAAGGCAAGTCAGCTCACATAGCAGCCATCTAGGTAACTATAAGCCTAACTATTTTCATGTCTGCCAAGCTCACGTTTCAATACCATATGGCAAATCACCAATACGTCTAACAATAACGGTATCATAAGTTCTCCTTCTTTAGCTCAAGTCATGCCACACTGACCCAGCTAATTTGGAAAGACCAGGCTGCCTTAATCTGAAAAAGCCAAACCAAAAAAGGGTTTCTAGATACTTTTGGCCATATTGTGTATTTCTCCCATTCATTTAACTAAGAGTGGTCCATCACCTCCTCCTTATACTGTCTCTGATAACACATTCAACCCTTGCACATTACTCTTCATTCCTTTGCAATCCAATGCCGCATGCACATTATTAGGCATCATGTATATTATTGCATGTGTATTACCCTCAGTCTGCGTTCATATGCTGTGTAATTCCCTTTGGCCTGTTCGCGTCTCTGTCTCCACTCTATAAGGCTGTGAGATGGTTCCCCCGGCAACGTGATGTTGCACCTTCCAACTGTAGGATGGATCAGGCCTGCCGATGCCCCTGGCAACAGCCTCAAAGGCACGGTTGGTTCAGTAGTGAGGGTAACGCCCATTCCACTGGCATATGTCACCCAGAGAGATCCGCCATCTCTAACACCATACACGCTAACAGAGTGAGCTGCAGAGAAAGAATGAAAGGGGGATTTTCAACACATTTCTGATTGCACTTCTGCTGAATACAATCTATTACCTGGGTTAGTTCAGCCAAAAATGAAAATTCTCACTCTTTACTCACTCTCATATTCACTAAAATTCACTTTGGATAAAAGTGTCTAAATGTAAATGTAATATGGTTCTGTGGAACAAAAAACAAAGAGATAGGCAGATAGGCACACTGCTTTTTGAATGGTGTGAGTGAATGGTGACAGACAACGACAAGCTTAAAAAAAGAACAAAAAGCACTATAAATGTAGTCCATACAACTTGTGTGCGACACATTTTTTTAAAGGTACACTCGAAGTATGGCTTACACTAACACCTAGTGGCATGGATGCTGCATCATTCAAATGCAGTAGTTTTGAGTTAACAATGCCATTCTAGAAATTCACTACATGCAGTAAACCATGATTAATAAATCCATGAGTGAAAGTGTCTAATAACAGGGCTAAGTGAGTAGTATTCAGCTCATTGCATGTGAGGTCATGTGATTCTAACGTGGCTGCTCCCATGAGGGGACCCTCTCCATGTAGAATAAAAGAGCTTTTATAAAGTTACTGATATGACTGAACCTGATTTTATACATATGTTTCAAAATGAATATTAATTTCTTTAGAATTAAAACTCTGAGTGCACCTTTATATCTCAATGTGTTTATGGGACTGATGTCATTCTGCATCATGGACCCTTTTTACATTTCTTAGTTTAGAACGTGGATGTCAAATATAGCAGGGTTATCTTAGATAGGTCACCACAATCTTCCAAAAGAGTAAAAATATAAGTGATGGATTACAACATTCAGCAAAAACTTCATTTTATTTTAGGGTGCACTATTCCTTTAAATGTGGCTGAAGTGTCCAAACACTGTATTTCATGTAATTACAAAAAATAATTGGTTAATTTTTCTGTTGATTTACACACAAACACACACTGGCTTACCTTGTCGAAGTGTGTAGACAGTGTTATCCGCAGTGTGGTTTGTGTTTATAATAAAGTTTTCTCTGTTCGAAGCAGTGGCCTCCACTCTGACAGCTTTCTCCATGTTTCCATGGAAACTACTGACCTCTCCAGTCGGCAAGGTCATGTTGGTGAGGTGTCCGTCAGAGTTATACCTGCTCATGAACACACTCTGTTAGTTTGTGTGTGTGTGTGACAGACAGAAAAATATTTAATTAAAGTTTAAATATGTGAGTGTAAAGTAAATAAGTTTGAATGTAGGTGTGATAAAGGTGTCATACATTTTTTATCATTTCATTTTTAGGGCCACTTGTAACTGATAGTTAGTTTTCATGACCATTTTCCAGCCTCTCGCTTACATTACAATTAAATGGGCTGTTTTTTTTGCTGCTGTGTTCTCTGTGTAAACACTCTCTTTGTATTTGAAATGAAAAACAGCACTAGTCAAATATAGTTTGTGCTGCCCAATCCTTCAATAACAGTCTCTCTGCAAAGCCTAAAGCCTGTTTAAGATACACTAGAGATAAATGTTAATATCGGTCGATGTACCAGAGAGGAACAAAACACCACATTTGTATTTGTGTGGGTCATGAGTGACTCATGTGATATAATAAGGGCGGCAAAGTAATTTTGTGATCACTTCTTATCCTCCATTTCTAGATTGACCAGCACTTCTAATACAAACAACCACTGAGTTCATTCTTCATCTCTGTTCCTGTTTTATTTATATCCAATCAATGTCAGTTCCAATTTATACCATGTACTTATTTATATCTGGCCATTCTCACTGATGCAAGGGAATAAAAGCATTTAATTTGATCAAATTGTTGGATTTTCAAAGGCCTGCAGTTTAGATCAAGAGACATGAAGCCACCATGTCTGCCTTTACTTACAATATTGACTGCTTAAAATGTGACTGAATGGATTGACTGTGCTTGTTCAAGCATTTAATCCATGTGTTTTATGTTTGGGTTTTGCTAGGTTCTCATTAAATCACTTCTGCAGTGATTTTCTTCTGCAGTGATTTTCTAAAACTAGACTTTTTAAAAAAAGTGGCGCTTGCCTGTGCAAAATTCGCTGCCACAATGCTAGGGTGTTGTGGGTTGTTGTCAGGGCAATGCTATGCGGTTGCTAAGGTATTCTGTGTGGCATGAGCAACAGTAAAAGTGATGCTTGCCTCAGCAAGCACCACTAACTATGGCTGTTTGTCAAAACCTGCTGAGCTGCCTACCTAGACAGCATTTTTTGATTGTCGAACGTGCCTTTGTCTCGCCTCATAGACTGCCAGTTGCTGCTCGCACCAAGTTTAAGTTCTTGATGCTTGCATATATTATGGCCAATGGCTCTGTACCCTCCTACATCCTTTTTCGCCAATCTATGCTCTCTCCAGAATGCAGAGATTTGTGAGTGAACAATTCCTTGTGGCAAAAGGCATAAAATCACTTTCCCATACTTTCACTTTTCCTTGTTGGTGGAATGATTTTCCCAACTATACCCGAGTCCCTTGCAACATTCAAGAAATATAATCTCTTAAAATAAATTATTGACTGCAAAAGGGATGGTTTCATTCTGTTATAATGTACTCACCCTCATGTCATTCCAAACCAGTTTGGCTTACTTTATTATGCAAACACAAAAGGCGATGTTTTAACCTACTTTTTAAACTACTTACATGACACTTTTGGGTCCTTTTTTAAAGGAATATTCTGGGTTCAATAAGGTCAATTGACTGTATTTGTGTCATAATAAACATGGAATGGAAGTGAATTGGGAACAAATTTTTTATGTTAAAATAGTCAAAAGTATAGCCAAAAGACATAAACAATATGCATGCTAACATGATTTCAGTGGGATAAAATCACTTAGTAACCTTTTCTGTGTAAAGTTATAGTAATGGCAACAACCCTAAACCCTTAAATGACTGTAATGTGACAATTTAAACGACTTTACAGCTTAAAGAATACAAGAGTTTTATCAGAATTACTGTAAGTGCTTTATACATTTATAAACTTCACATTTCTGCCTTTAAATCCTCCAAAAATTGGCCCCTTTCACTTCCATTGTAAGTGACTTACTGTAACCCTGATTTTTACTTCTTTTTTTCCAAGAGAAGAAGGGACGAATCGAAATCACAAATGCTGTTTATTGAGCTTAACTTGTACTGAACCTGGAATATTCCTTTAAGCTTTTAAGTTATGCACATTTACTGCCATTGTGAAAAGATTGACCAAGATATTACACAAAATTTTATGTTCTGCATAATAAAGAATGTCATAAAGGTTTGAAAATATTTTGTCAAAGTGTCTTTTTTCCATCTTACTTTTCTGTTCAGGCCTGTGCTTTTCAAAATTGGATGCTTTGTATTGCAGGTCTTGCCATGTTACTGCCTCCTTAGAATGAATCAGCTATGTAGCAAGTTGTTTTTGATAAAGGTGTAGACTATAAGGTAACAAGACATCCCTGTTTTCCCGACTGGAGCTGTCCCCAGAAATGTCCCTGTCTTTCCAGAGTGTTCAAGACAGCGTTCATAGTGAAATATTACCATGCAAAAAGCGTGAGCAGCAAAGCCTGTGTGCTGTTTATTTTGACCAACAGAGGGGGCTATAGCAGCTTCAATTCATTCAACTTTATTTACTTATTCCTTGGCCGGGTCCAGTTTTGCCATTAAGAACTGGACCCGGCAATTGAGAGAGAATTATAATAATTGTTATACGCTTCAAAATAAGGCATATACTAGCTATTTATGTTATCAAGTTATACTGTTGTGTATTTTATAACAGGTTCTGAATTTGGCATGAGACTGTCTTGCACAGCGTAAAACATTCCTGAAAGTTTGGCCTTCGTAATGCGGGAATTCCCGCTCAGAACGCACAAACATTAACCTACTGGTGAAAAGTAGTCAAATTAATCCCCGCAGATGAACAATAATTTTATCTTTAATCGGTGTGTATTGTCTATGCGCTATCGGCCCACCACTTCTCCCTCCCTTTTGCACTAGTAATATTTACACACTGACTAAAGGAAACGACTCGGTTACTAACGTAACCTCGGTTCCCTGAGAGGAGGGAACGAGTATTGCGTAAGTAGCTTACGCTATGGGAAATCTCCGTTTCTCGAGAAATATTGACGTCTTTATGTAAAACGCATTGCAGCTGCACAGCAGACAGCAATGAGCGAGGCAGCTCGGTCATTGGCTGTGCTGCAGCAACTTGCTCGAACCAATGACGGGGCGACTCTGAACGCGCGACCAATGGGCGCGTGCTTCGCGCTCGCGCGCTCAGAGCCCGCCAAGATGGGCGTGGCTTAGGGCTATATATTAGGCGCCCCGTCATGAGAGTTCTTTAGGTTCAATCGACTGAAGTGAACTGACCAAGCACTAGCACGGCAGCTTACGCAATACGCGTTCCCTCCTCTCAGGGAACCTAGGTTACGTTAGTAACCGAGTCGTTCCCTATCGAGAGGTCTCTCCTATTGCGTAAGTAGCTTACGCTATGGGAACACCATGCAAAACGCTGTGTGTGCTGACTTCGCTCTATAAAGCCAGAGGCAGATGCCTGAGCCTTAAAGCAAAGTGATTATTCCACGAGCTGGCCAATGGCGAGCTACATAATGGGATAGTATAGAGCGCCTTCCAAGGTGGTCCATGGTGGTGTGCTCATAGTACAAACACAAGCACATATCTTATGTACTGAGTTTTTTATGTACTGATATGCATAAAAAATCCTTTAAGTCAGTCAGAGACGGACCTATAAGGGAGGAGATAATGCTCAGCATATACATACTCCAGTCCATTCTATAGTCAGGCTGACAGAATGTTGGAATGCAATGAGGGGACCTGTAGGTTATAAAATGAATCGGTTACCTAACGTAACCTCGGTTCTCTCTAGAAGAGGGAACGAGTATTGCGTAAGCTAGCTTACGCTATGGGAAAGATTCATCTTTTCTGAGATATTGAAGCCAAAAAATTATCCTTAATTTTGTATCCATTGTCAACGCAGTGCAGCAGCTGCATACCTTGAGCGGGCTAGCTAGCGAGCTCATTGGTTGCTCTGCGGCAACTGCTGCAGCCTATAGACGAACTTGCGTGAACTTGCGTCCAAAGACAGGCGCCCGCGCCATCACTGTATCAAAGCCCGCCAGAATGGGCGTGGCTAGAGTGCATATAAGCGTAAGTTCGTAGGCTGGAACCCTGTTTTCATTGAATGAAGCGAAAATCGCTCGTGGCGTGAGCACGGCCGGCTACGCAATACTCGTTCCCTCTTCTAGAGAGAACCAAGGTTACGTTAGGTAACCGATTCGTTCTCTTACGAGAGGTTCTCTCATATTGCGTAAGCTAGCTTATGCTACGGGAACCCATTGTCAACGCCGTGCGCGCCAAGCATCCACTTCATGAGCCCCGGGGGTGGGGGGACCCGGGGGAGCCCTTGTGAGTGGGGGAATAATATTTGGCCGGCAAGAGTGCGGGCCAGTGTGTGTGTAATACATAAGCACATAGTGGTAAGGGAAAGACAGAGCGGCGGTGCCGGTCTTTGTGGAATGTGTCCCGTCAGTGCAGCTCACCAGGGGAGCTGTAGCGTATTAAACCGCTAGTAGTTTTGTAAAAGATTGTAAAAAAAAAGCCCGCTGCCACACATGTCGTGAATGGAAATCCCGCTGGACCATGCCCACGAGGAGGCCATGCCTCTAGTGGGCATGGTAGGTCTTTTGACGCGTACGCAGCAGCAATAGCGTCCACTATCCATCTAGACAGTGTCTGTTTTGAGGCAGCGAAACCTTTGGTGCGCCCTCCGAACAAAACGAAAAGCTGCTCAGAGCGTCTGAAAGATTCGGAGCGCGCAGTATACAATCTCAATGCTCTGACTGGGCAAAGGAGATTGGCGTCGCGTTCACTATCGGATGCTGGCAGCGCCGATAGGGAAATGATTTGTGCTCTGAAAGGAGTACCGATCACCTTGGGGACATAGCCGTGTCTAGGCTTTAAAATGACCTTGGAGTCACTTGGTCCAAACTCAAGACACGCAGCGCTGACAGACAGCGCGTGAAGGTCTCCCACACGTTTAACTGATGACAGGGCAGTCAGAAAAACGGTTTTGAGTGAAAGGTATTTCAAATCCACGGATTGAAGCGGTTCGAAAGGGGGGGCTTTCGAGAACTACGGAAAGATCCCAGATAGGAACCGATGTGGGGGCGCAGGGGGTTCATCCTTCTAGCTCCCCTGAGGAAGCGGATGACCAGCTAATTTTTTCCCAGTGACTGGCCGTGCAGGGGTTCAGTGAACGCCGCGATGGCCACCACGTACACTTTGAGCGTGGATGGGGATCTGCCCTTATCCAGCAGCTCTTGTAAAAACACGAGCAGCGACGACACCCCACATGTCCGTGGGTCCAGGTCTCTGTCGGTGCACCATTTTGAAAACACAGACCATTTGGACGCATAGAGTCTTCTCGTGGAAGGAGCTCTAGCGTGTATGATAGTGTTTATTACTCCTTCTGGCAAAGCGACGGGTAGTCGTTGATCACCCACGCGTGCAGCGCCCAGCGCTCTGGGTGGGGATGCCAGATCATGCCACGAGCTTGAGAGAGGAGATCTGCTCTCACTGGAATGGGCCACGGGGCTGTCAGTGACAGCTGCGTAAGCTCCGGGAACCATGTCTGATTCTCCCAGCGTGGGGCTATGAGGAGCACCGAGTGACGCGTTTCCCTGATCCTCTGCATTACCTGTGGCAATAGCGAGACGGGAGGGAAGGCGTAAAGCGGGCAGTTGGGCCAGTCCTGGGCCAGCGCGTCCTCGCTTCGAGAAAAATACTGGGCAGTGAGAGTTCTCTTCTGACGCTAAAGAGGTCTATCTCTGCTCTGCCGAATATGCTCCATAACTTCTGGACTGTTTGAGCGTGCAGGGACCATTCCCCTGGGGAAATATTGTCTCTGGACAGTCTGTCTGGGCCGTCGTTCAGGTGGCCTGGCACGTGCGTCACCCTCAGCGAGGGCAGGTGGCACTGGGACCAACTCAGTATGCGTTTTGTCAGATGGAAGAGGTTCCTGGATCTGACACCACCCTGACGGTTTAGATAGGATACCACAGATCTGTTGTCCGAACGGACCAGGACGTGGTGACCCTGAATGACCGGGAGGTAGCGCACAAGCGCGTACTCGACCGCTATCATTTCCAGACAATTTATGTGAAGGAGCTTTTCCTGAACTGACCATAGGCCAAAAACCGGAGAGCCCTCGCAGACCGCGCCCCAACCCGTGTTGGACGCGTCTGTCGAGATGACTTTTCGGCGAGATACAGCTCCCATCGTCACTCCCCGCTGATACCATTCGGCCACTGCCCAGGGCTGCAGAGCTGAGATACAGGTCTGAGTCACTCTGATCGGCTGGCGGCCCATGGCCCAAGCCCGGCGAGACGCGCGGGTGTTTAGCCAATGCTGAAGCGGGCGCATGCGCAGTAAACCCAGCTGAAGTACTGCTGCGGCTGAGGCCATGTAACCTAGCATTCTCTGAAATTTTTTCAGAGGCGTGAGGCTGTTCATCTGAAAAGACGCGGCTAGTTGCTGAACACGGCGCGCGCGCTGTGTAGATAAGCGAGCCGTCATCGCCATGGAGTCTAGTTCTATTCCAAGGAAGGAAATTGCCTGACTGGGCTGTAGTGAGCTCTTGGTCCAATTGACTGCAAGACCCAAACTGTTCAGATGACTGAGGAGAACTGTCCTGTGAGACAGAAGCTCCATACGTGACTGTGCCAAAATCAGCCAATCGTCCAAATAGTTCAGAATTCGCAAGCCCTGACTCGCAGGGGTGCGAGCGCCGCATCCATGCACTTCGTGAAAGTACGGGGTGCTAAAGACAGGCCGAACGGAAGGACGGTGTATTGATAAACCTGGCCGTCGAAGGGGAATCTCAAGAATGGCCTGTGATGGGGATTTATCTGAATCTGAAAGTAGGCATCTTTCAGATCGAGAGAAATAAACCAGTCCCCCTGGCGCACATGCGCGAGGAGTTTCCTGATTGTAAGCATTTTGAACGGTCTTTTTGCGAGCACCTTGTTCAAAACCCTGAGATCTAATATTGGTCTGAGGCCGCCGTCTTTCTTGGGGACAAGAAAATAACGGCTGTAAAACCCTAACTCGCTCAGAGAAGGTGGCACTCTCTCTATGGCCCTTTTGCACAGAAGGTTTGCTATTTCTGAACGAAGCATGCAGGCTGCTTCCGTGTTCACAGTAGTTTCGAGCCGCGCTCTGAAGCGGGGAGGGCGGCGATCGAACTGTAGCAAATAGCCCTGTTTTATTGTGCTTAACACCCATTTGGATATCCCTGGGATAGCTTTCCATGCTTTGAAGCGTAACGCTAGAGGGTGAATGGCCAAGTCGCCCTGATTGCCGCACACAGCGAGCTGAACAGAATGTGTGAGCGCGCTTACTGTGCTTATGCATGACTGCTCGCAGACAGTGACTGACTTGATTGTGAGTGACTTCCCGATTGAGGTGAATGGGGAGAGAGTCACATCTGTGAAGTGATGCGCGAGCATAGTCACGGGCATGGGACTTACATACAGAGAGGTGTTTGCTGGCCGTGTGACAGAGCGGGCAGAGAAGGGGCGCGCGCACGGATTCGTGGGCGCGTTTATTGACTCTAACACTCGAGCTGGCTGTGCCCGCTTTATGTGAGTGGGCTCTGATAGGGACACGGGAAGTGTAATGCTTGTGTGTAGGGGTGAACACTGGATTGTGGGCACATTTTCTACACATAAGGCATGTTTGCTTTTCACAAGATTTCTTTGGGTCACCGTGAAAACGGCATTTGAGTGCAGGCAAGCGGGCAGTATCACCGGCTTGTTGGCTGCTGAATCCACCACTGCAGTAGCCTGAGAGAAGGGGACTGACAGGGGCGAAGCTTTGACGGTGGTCCGCCGCGCGGGACTGAGCCGTCGTTTCCTTAACAAAGCTAGGAGGACTTCGGTTGCTCAGGTTTCAGCGCAATCTTAGGCCGAGGCCCGTGGGGCGGCGGTCTGCGGCGGCTGTCTGAGCGCGTTCTAGGGCGGCCGCCCTGTCGATGGTGAGTCACGTGGGCGGCCTACAGAGGAGCTAGCGCGACGAGGCAGGAAGAGATTCATGGCTTGGGTGGCTTTCTGGACTTCCGAGAAACGGTCAACAATGCCACTCACCGCGTAACCGAACAGACCGGACGGAGAGAGCGCCGTGTTGAGGAACGTGGAGCGTTCAGCTTCTCCCATGTCGGCTAGCGTTAGCCATAGGTGTCTCTCGGTCACAGTCAGCGCGGCCATGCACTTCCCTAGGGCTTGAGCTGCACCTTTGGTGGCGCGAAGGGCGAGATCCGTCGCGCTCCTTAGATCTGAAACAGCCTCTGGGTGCCTGCCTTTCTCATTCCACTCTCGAAGAAGGTCTGCTTGGAGGATCTGTAAAACGGCCATGGAATGCAGAGCAGATGCGGCTTTGCCGGCGGCGGCATAGCGGGCAAAGGTGTGCTGCTACCGAATCCTCGACCGGGGGGATGGAAGAGTAGCCCCTCTCGGTGGCGCCGTCCACCGACGGTTCCTGGCCGAGAGAGGCGCGTTCCACGATTTAGAGAGCTCGGCGTGGAGTTCTGGCAGGAAGGGAGCGGCCCGGGCCGTGGGCGCCGCGCGGCGACGGCTCTGAAGAAAGCAGCCGTCGAGTCTGTTGGGAGCCTGCTCAGAGGGCGGTGACCAATCGAGCCCGAGGCGGTCGACGGCCTGTGTGAGGAGGCGCGTTAGTTCTTCCTCGACTCCGGCGTGGGTCCTGCTGGATTCCTGGGCTGAGGAGGAGGCTTGGGAGCCTGACCACTCCTCGCTGTCCGAAGCCATGATGGAACAGCAGCCCTTATCCTCCGCCTCGTCATCCGAGATGGCAACAGTGCGGCCGCTCGGCGGCAACTGCGCGTCCCGGGGGGGCGGGGAGGGTGAAAGCGAGGCTCGAGGGACTGGGTCCGGCGAGGTAGTCGCTTCTAACACCGGTTCCGGCAGCCTTTGGGAGCGGCGCTTCTTTCTGCGCTGCGAAACGAAAGGCGGCGCGACGGCTTCGGTTTTGAGTGCTTCGAGTCGAGCCCGCAGGGTCGACATCGGACGCTCCTCGCAGAGGTCGCATCTGCCGTCAGCGAGGGCGAGCTCTGCATGTTCCAGTCCCAGGCAGAGAGCGCAGATGAGGTTGCGGTCTCCGGCGCTGAGAGGGGCGCGGCATGAGGCGCAGGTGGTGCGAGGCATCTTTACAAAGACGCTCGTTGCTCTTTTTGTGAAGTTTGCTGAGGAACTAGCTTGCTCTAAAAAGGATACGTCGCCGGATGGCGTAGCTCGCAGGATGGCTGAAGGTGGCGAAGACGGCCGGCTTCTTCGAGCGCTGTCCAAGCTTGCTAGATGCCCCTCGAACGGCGACGCGGCTTCTGCAGTTCAGAGATGCGAAGAGCTTCGCTGAATAGATGAAAATCAGGGTTCCAACCTACGAACTTACGCTTATATGCACTCTAGCCGCGCCCATTCTGGCAGGCTTTGATACAGTGACGGCTCGGGCGCCTGTCATTGGACGCAAGTTCACTCAAGTTCATCTATAGGCTGCAGCAGTTGCCGCAGAGCAACCAATGAGCTCGCTAGCTAGCCCGCTCAAGGTATGCAGCTGCTGCACTGCGTTGACAATGGATACAAAATTAAGGATAGTTTTTTGGCTTCAATATGTCAGAAAAGATGAATCTTAAGCTTACGCAATACGAGAGAACCTCTCGTAAGAGAACCTGATAAATGTCGAAGGTGAGGCCCAGCCTGCCGCCGCACAAATATCTTCAATGGGTATCCCACTCGACCACGCCCACGAGGAGGCCATGCTCCTCCTAGAGTGAGCTCTGATGCCTAAGGGGCATTGAAGGCCCTTGGCTTCATAAGCCAGCGCTATAGCATCCACTATCCAGCGCGATATTCTTTGCTTTGAAACTGCGAGACCTTTAGTGCGGCCGCCAAAGCATACGAATAATTTTTCCGTCTGTCTGAACAGGGCAGAACGTTCCAAATATACTCTGAGCGCCCTGACCGGGCAGAGTAAATTAGCGTCGCTTTCGTCTGCTGGGGACGATAGCGCTGCCAGAGATATCACCTGTACTCTGAAGGGTGTGGAGAGCACTTTAGGAATATACCCGTGCTTTGGCCTAAGGACAACTCTGCAGTCGTTAGGTCCAAATTCCAGGCAAGCAGCGCTTGATGACAGCGCATGCAGGTCGCCCACTCTCTTGACTGAGGCGGGCGCCAGCAAGAGCGCAGTTTTGAGCGAGAGCTGTTTAAGGTGCACGGTTCGGAGAGGTTCGAACGGGGCACTCTTGAGTGCGTCCAGGACCGTGGCCAGGTCCCAGATCGGCACCGAGGGGGGGCGAGGAGGGTTCATCCTCCTAGCGCCTCTTAGGAAACAAATGATTAGGTCGTTTTTCCCTAATGAACGTCCTTTATCAGGATTGTGTGACGCCGCTATGGCAGCCACATAGACTTTGAGTGTGGAGGGTGTGCGGCCTGCCTCCAGCAGCTCTTGCAAAAAAGGCGAGTACACTTGGTATCTCGCACGATTTGGGGTTCAAGCTCTTGGTATCACACCAGTCACTGAACACTTTCCACTTTTGGGCATATAAGCGCCTCGTAGAGGGCGCTCGAGCCTCAGTGATGGTTCTCAAAACTCCACTGGGGAGGTTCTCGAGAACCCGTTGAGGGGCCATGCATGGAGGGCCTGCCTGAGGAGGTCTAGCCTCAATGGAATCGGCCATGGGGCAGATTGCATCATCTGCATCAGTTCTGGAAACCACGTCTGGTTTTTCCAGAGTGGGGCTACCAGGAGCACTGCACATTTCACTTCCCTGATCCGACTGATGACCTGAGGTAGCATCGCGATCGGGGGGAAAAACATACAAGGGGCGGCTCGGCCAGACTTGGACGAGCGCGTCTGTGCTCTTTGAGAACAAAAGGAGGCAGTGCGCATTTTCCCTGGAGGCGAAGAGGTCGACCTCTGCCTCGCCAAAGGTTTGCCATAACCACTGAACCGTCATGGGGTGGAGAGACCATTCTCCTGGGAGAACCTTGTCTCTGGACAGCATGTCCGCTCCCTGGTTCAGGGCGCCTGGCACATGCGCTGCTCTCAGTGAGCGCAGGTGGTGCTGTGACCATAAGATGAGCTCCCTGGCCATAGAGTGCAGGGAGCTCGACCTGAGTCCACCCTGGCGATTTATATACGAAACTACCGTCATGTTGTCAGTTCGGACCAGGACGTGTTCGTTTTTCAGGTACGGAAGCAGAGCTCTGAGAGCCAAGGCGACCGCTTTCATTTCCAGACAGTTTATATGTCGGCGCTTTTCCTGGTTTGACCAAAAGCCGGAGACAGGCCTGCCCTCGTAAAGGGCCCCCCATCCTATTTTGGAGGCATCTGTCGTGATCATTTTTCTCCGCGTATTCACGCCCAGACTCACGCCGGTTTGATACCAGTTGATGGCTTTCCAGGGCGTCAGGGCTTTTATACAGCCATGATTCGCTCTGATCAAAAAGTGGCCCGAGCGCCACGCGTGAGTGGGGACACGGCTCTTGAGCCAGCGCTGGAGAGGACGCATGTGCAACAATCCTAGCTGGAGTACAGCTGATGCCAAGGCCATGAGACCGAGCATTCTTTGAAATCGTTTGATGGGGGCACGCGCGCCCGTTCTGAATGACGTTGCAAGGCGTCGAATAGAGAGCGCGTGCTCTGATGAGAGGCGCGCTGTCATCTGCACTGAGTCTAGCACTATACCCAGAAAAGAGATATTCTGGCTGGGGGATAGCACGCTCTTTGCAAAATTGATTCTCAGACCCAGGCATTCTAGATGGCTGATAATCCAAGATCTGTGCGTCGTTAACTGACCCTCTGATTGTGCTATGATTAGCCAATCGTCGAGGTAATTCAATATTCGCACTCCCCGCTGTCTCAGGGGGGAAAGTGCCGCGTCCATACATTTCGTGAATGTACGGGGGGCCAATGATAGGCCGAATGGTAGTACTGTGTACTGGTATGACTGTCCCTCGAAAGCGAATCTCAGAAAAGGCCTGTGATGAGGCACTATCGGAATGTGAAAGTAAGCGTCTTTCAAATCCACTGATAGAAACCAATCCCCAGCGAACTTGCGCGAGGATATGTTTGGTTGTTAACATTCTGAACGAGCGAATCATTAAAGCTTTGTTCAGATGTCTGAGATCTAGGATGGGGCGGAGGCCACCATCCTTTTTCGGGACGAGAAAATAGTGGCTGTAAAAACCTGCCTCGCTCATAGAGGGAGGAACAGTTTCTATAGCGCCCTTCTCTATCAGTTTGAGCACCTCGGTGCGTAGAACATGTGACACATCTTTCCTCACTTTCGTCTCGACCACCGCTGAAAAGCGGGTGGTCTGCGAGCGAATTGAAGTGAGTAACCATGTTTTATTATGTTCAAAACCCATTTCGGCATGTCGGGGATTTTTTCCCAGGCTTTTGCTCGCACAGATATGGGCTGAATGCTGGCTGGGGGCGTGTCGCAGTGACGTATGGGCCCCACCGGCAAATTGCCTTGTGCTAACACTGAGTTTACAGCTCTCAGAGGCGCAGGTGCGCGCTGAGCAGTCGTGTTGAGTGCCGAGTGCAGGGGTGCGTGTGAGAGTACAGGCACGCGCGCTATCTCCAAAATGCTTGCAGCATGAGTCGGAGAAATGCTTGAAACTGTATGGACAGAGTTTTCGGGTGGGGGTACATACATCGTAATAGGCACGCGCGCCACATTCATAAAGCTTCCCGCTCTTAGCGGGGAGTCTCTTGGCTTGCGCATCACATCTGTGATGTTTGCGGCATGAGACAGAGAACTGTTTGAAACTGTATGGGCAGCGCTTATGGGTGGGGGTGCATATACTGTAGTAGGCACGCGCGCCACTTTCATAAAATCTTCCGCTCACGGCGGGGGTTTTTTGGCTATGCATACAGTGTTTGTGTGTAGGGGTGCATGCATGGCAGCAGGCACGCGCGCTACTTTTATAGTATTTCCCGCTTTTACAGTCCATGCTGGTGCCCGTGCTTGTGTCCGCTAATGTCGACGGCGCGGGGTCGAAGGCCGAGCCCGGCCAGTCGTCGGATGCAGCGTCAATGGAAAGGCTGTCATCCTTTTCACCGTCGTCCCCTGACGCGCCGAACGAGACGAGACCCACCGCTCTGTAGGAGGGGTGCTGGTCCACCTGCGTTGAAATGGACTGGCGGCGGGGAGTTCTCGGGTAGTGGTGAAGCACGCGGGGACTGGCCCAGCGTGACATCACTGAAGTCTGCGTGCTCTGGCGAAGGCCGAGCCTGGCCAGTCGTCGGATGCAGCGTCAATGGAAAGGCTGTCATCCTTTTCACCGTCGTCCCCTGACGCGCCGAATGAGATGAGACCCACCGCTCTGTTGGAGGGGTGCTGGTCCGCCTGCGTTGAAATGGACTGGCGGCGGGGAGTTCTCGGGTAGTGGTGAAGCACGCGGGGACTGGCCCGGCGTGACGTCACTGAAGTCCGCGTGCTCTGGCGGCCTCCGTGAGCGGCGCTTTTTCTTGCGCGGCACGAACAGAGGGGACGGCAGCACGGTGGTAGCAGGCTCGTTCGTGGCAAAGGCGGCAAAGCGAGCGCGCAGCTCGGTGAGGCCCAGGGAGTCACATTCGGGGCATCCGCCTCGAGTGAGAGCAGCTTCTGCGTGGTCAGGTCCCAGGCAGCGAGTGCAAATGATGTGACGATCCCCGTCAGGAAGAGGGCCTCTGCATGAGGCGCATGCTGAAAGCATTTGCAACAACTCCTTGAAAAATGACTCTTTTACTCAATCAAAAAGCGTCACAGAGGCGAGCGCTTGCAGTAAAAGGATATAGCGATGTGCGCCGGATGGCGTAGCATAAGGCTTCGAAGGCGGCTGAAGGCGCCGGTGTCCTCTTAGCGGTCCTGCTGTAGGCTTTTCGACGGCGGGCGAAAGACTCCAACAATCCGGAGGATCCAGCGAAGAGAAGGTCTTTGCTGAAGGAGATTAAATCTAAAGAACTCTCATGACAGGGCGCCTAATATATAGCCCTAAGCCACGCCCATCTTGGCGGGCTCTGAGCGCTGTAAGGCCTGGCACGCGCCCATTGGTCGCGCGTTCAGAGTCGCCCCGTCATTGGTTCGAGCAAGTTGCTGCAGCACAGCCAATGACCGAGCTGCCTTGCTCATTGCTGTCTGCTGTGCAGCTGCAATGCGTTTTACATAAAGACTTCAATATTCCTCGAGAAACTGAGTTTTCCCATAGCGTAAGCTACTTACGCAATAGGAGAGACCTCTTGATAGGGAACACCTCCTTCTCACATATTTACTCATTTGTTGTATTAACATATACCCAAAATACATCTCAAATAAGAATATGTATAATAAAATATCTACAGAGAAATGTAGAGTAAGTCAGTACATTACAGCATAGATTTGCCACTTGCACGGAAACAATTGAGTGAGATGCACTATTATACATAAGACTTGATCAAAATAAAAGGTGGAAATTAAGAAAAACAGGTCCATTTGAGATCCGCAAACAGTTAGGTAAAATAGCATTATAATAATTATTATTATCATTGATTATCTTTGTGTAATATGATAAAATATATTTTTTAGATGCTAAATGTTTACATTCTTCACTGTATTCCATGAAATTATGAAGATGCTCAAAGGGCAGGACCCCTGTGCTGTGGAGTCAGCTGCAATAGTTCCTCATTGTATATACAGTACATGTTTGTTTAGTTCACTTTTACGCCACAATGTTATCTGTATAGCATAGAAAATAATGAACTCATTGAAGATGAAACAGAAGAGCACTAAAAATTGTCAACTTATCAATTATCAATTACCTCCATGTTTGAATTTCACTGAGACATAGGCAACAGTATTCTATAGAGCATAATATGATGCTGTCTAAGTAGGCAGCTCACTAAGCTTTAAAATATGCCAGATTTAAACAGTGCAAGATTACAAACAACATTTATATAACGTTTCTCATGCCAGTAAGGCATGTAGAACAGAACAGAGAAATGTTCCTGTAGCTCAAATGGTAGAGCATGGCGCTAGCAATGGCAAGGTAATGAGGTTTGATTCCCAGGGAATGCATGTACTGATCAAATTTGAATTTTGAGTCGTTTGGATAAAATCATCTGCCAAATGCTTAAAATGTAAAGAATAAACTTTCATGAACCATGAGGCTGCAGTTTGGTGTTTGAGTGTATTCTAGTATGAACCAGCAGGGGGCAGTGTCTCACAACTGACAATGCACAGGGAGACATGCATGCGATCTGCCTCAACACTATAAGCTTCATGAAAATGTGTATGTGTGGGTGTGTAAACACATTGTGTGAAAGGTCACCGAGTTGATCAAACAAAAAGGAGAGAAAGTGAGAGAGGAAAAGAAGCCCCTGACATTTTCACACTAAATTAGAACTCGCAGCTCAGTCTCACAAATCCCAGAAAATGCCCATGCAAACAGTTTACACACACACACACACACACACACACACACACACACGTTGGTGCAGCTATCATTATGAGGACTCTTCATAGACATCATGTTTTTAATACTGAATGAACTATTAAAATATAACTTCCCCCTTTGCTGGGCAATATGTACAAAAATATTTTTATGATATTAGCCTTTAAAGTATCGCGAGATCTGATTATATGGTCAACCCACCTGCCAAGGGCCGGTGAATATTTTTGCTTTATTGATTTCGCTTTAAAAAAATTTATTAATTTACTGAAACATGAAAAACTTAAACAAGATACATTTCTTAATTCAAATTGATCTTTAAACGAAATGAAAATGCTTCACTGTGTGTGTATCACTCAGTGAAGCATGAGTTCATGCCGTTCTAAACTAAATTGTAAGAGCAGTGCAGATGTGTTAAGAGCTATCTGTTTCTTTACAATAATTTTGTGACATTACATATTTTAGCCAGCAGGTGAAGGCAAAAGACAATTTTTGTGTGTAATATGAGCCAGTTGGTGACATGAAGTGAGTCACGGTCGCTCAGTGTTTACATTCAATAGCACTCCTTGATCACTCTATTACTACTACACTACTAAAGGTAGAAAATAGCTTTAAACGGCTCTAAACAAACAACTTCAGCATTAAGGCTCATCACAGCTGAGAGACTCAACAGACTGATTAATTACACAAACTCAAGACACTTACCGCTTACCAGAGATTCCACATTGGAGAGAAAATACTGTTAAAATGGCAGAGGAGGATTACGGTTTCAATAGTGAAAGACCCTTGTGCACCAGCTACTGTGAAATAGCGAGGAATACTCCCATTGAATGGCTGTTTTTCCCACTGAGAAAACTGGATGAATTTTACCAAAATAACATTATCTTCAGAGAGCTGACTAACAGACTACAACATTACTAGTAGTTCTAAGTGATGTTTTTGAGAGGCTTGGACACATGGACACATAATTTGTTTTGAACCAGCAATGGTAGAATATAATCCGTGGTGTAAAAGTAGCTCCATGCTCAAATCTTTTCCAAATTTTTGAAAAGATACTATATATATATATAAAAAAACTCATTACTATTCCTAGTGATGAGACAGACTTGGACTATCTGTTTGTGAATGTGTATGTTATGTGTGTATGACGGTAGCCAAAATAGACAGTACAAGAAGCAACGACAGGATATGACACTTGAAAAATGAAGACAGATCATGCTATCACACACACATAAATCAAGCAATACAGTACACACTCCTGATGAAGACAAGAGACAGAGAAAGACAGAGAGAAAGACAAAGGAATTGAGAAGAAGGGCACCACTTACTCATAGACAGTGGTCCAGCCATTCTCATTGCTGATGGTGGCAAGCAGCCCTGTGTTGCCGTAGTAACTGAGCTGGGCGAGGTCATGTGCGAGAGCGGAGATGCGCTTCAGCATTCCTGCATTGCTGATGTTAAGCCAGTAGACCTGCCCGCCCGGGGCTACTAGCCACAGGGGCACGCCATTAGCATCCCTTCGCAACTGCACTATCGTGCCCTCCCTGTTTGCTATGCTGCTCAGGTGGCCCTCGGGGGTATAGGTGAAGTTAAGCAGGTAGTCCCCTGTCACTAGGCTGCAGGTAAACAGGTGAGTACCATTTGGACTGAACAGGTAGAGCTCTTGGTCTGCCACAGAGGTGAGCTCGTAGAAGCCCTTAGGAGTTAGTTGCGGATGGTTAGCGGTGAGCCGGCGTATGCGTACGTTCCCGAGGTCAGCAATATAGAGGGAACCGTTCGGCGAAACCGCAAGAGAGGAAGGAGACTTCAGCTTGGCATCACGAGCGTAACCTCCATCACCTTCGTAGAAAGACATGGAAAGAATGCGCAAGTGAGAAAACGAAGGAAGGAAGAAGATCTTAATTTACTAGGCATTCAGGGTCCACTTTTGCAGTATATTTTGCAATAAACAGTATCAGCCAAAAAAAACGTATTCACTAACCAGCTGCAATCCAGATAAACCAGGAGTTAAATGTGCCGAAATACTGTAGCACTGGATTTAAATTAAGTTATTTTCATTCTTTTCTATGTAAATTTGACTTATAGACTGCGCCTTATTTACAAAATTCAGTACTTTTTGCCTGCCACTATTACTGTCACACTATTACCACCAATGGAAAATGGACGGTAAATGGAATTAATTAAAAGGAGCATTATAACCGGTCAAAAATCCAGACATGTGGTGTAGCCAGTAGCACTTTTGCCATTTTAAACAGCCGATTACCATCACGGATTGCCCTGCCTACTTATTCAGCATCTGGGTTCTGGAAGTATTTTCCCTATAAATTTTTTCCATAGGCTTTTCATGAAATACTCCATAAAAGAGTTCTAAGCCATGAACCAAACCAACCAGCTCCGAGGTAAATCACAACTTTCACGATGGCACAAACCACAATCCCATGAAGCATTGCAAATGATGTTTTTTAACAAAAAATGAAGGGAATATATAAAACTGTTGATTTTAGGTTGTTGATTATAAGTATAGAACAATATATTTGACGTTTATTGCAAAATATTCCGATATGTACAAATAGATAAGTGTTTAAGTGTGAGGGGAAACTGACTCGAATACATCACTCACAGTGCGTCATGGAATGTGTAGTCGCTCCAGGGCAAATGTCGCGGGCTTTGTTAGCCACGGTTCTCTGATTGGTGAAGCGTTCTCTGCTGTACCATGGGTAATGTAGTTGTTTATCATGAATCCCGTTATTAAACATGATTTTTTTGCAATGTTGAAATAAAGCAGAAAGATGAATTCAACTGAAGCGTATACCATTGATGAATAACCTCGGAGCTAAAGGCAAGTTTGACTTGAAAGGTTTATAAGTTATCTTTGAAAATCAATTCATCTATGGAAAAAATGTATGGGATTTTTACTTCCGGAACAAGGTTGTTGCACTCTACAGTTCCAGTAAAATGAGCCAGATCCTACTACAGCCTTTAAAACATTGTACTCAAACTGACCTGCAAGATCGCAAACTGTGCAGTGCAAATTGTGTTCAGCATTACTTTTCTGAGCATGTATGTGTTTCTACCTTTTTTAAAAAAATATATTTTTGTAAATTAGGTGCTAAAACAACACTGACAGCCTGTACAAATAAACAACACTATCAGTAGGCCCATTTCAGTCTTAGTGAATTCCCCACTTATTGTTGGGCTTAACGTTTAAAGTGAGTGATTGTGTGAGACTAACCTGTGAAACACTCGCAGTTGGGATCAATCTTACAATCGCATTCACTGGTCGCCCCAGCAATTACAATAATTTCTCCATTTGTAGACACTTCCTGTACACGGCTGTGCTTCCTGTCATCTGTTTCGGCAATGTACAGTGCCCCCTGGTGGCTGACAGCAATAGCTTTCGCTCCCTCCAACACTGACCGCACAGCTGTTTTCCCCAAAAGCACTGGTTCAATGCTCGCCATGGGGCAGTGGATGGGTCGCCCGGCAACCACATGCACCTGCTGGGACTCACTCACCTGGAGCACCAGGTTATTATCAAGTATGTAGAGAGAGTTATCCAGCGGACTCACTGCCAGGTCTGTGGGCCACTCTAAACGCACCTGTGGAAACACAAACATTCACTATTTGAAATCTAATGTGGTTTGGGAATGAATATACTACACTTTTATAAAGCTGAAAAGTGTGATGTTTATCAAAGTCAATTTCGCAGACCACTCTGATCTACTGTTGGCCAATCAGATCTCACAAAAAGAAAATAATTATTTTTAGCTACTGCTAACAAGTGGCAAGTCTGTATTTTTAAATCATAGAGTACGGTAAATGTGGATTACCACAGAAAACATATTTACAGTGGAAGTAAAGAGGGTCGGTGGAGGGTTTAAAAGTAAGGTTTTTCTGGAAGGTTTAAAAGCAGAAATATAAAGCTCTATATTTTGTTAAAGTAGTTACATGAATTATTGTTTGAGATGTAAACTGGCCTATCAGCCATATTGAGGTGGGACTACTTTTCTAAGTGGATAAACTTCTAATTATACCGTACCAATATAATCCCTGTCTGGGTGTTTTTTTTATATTTAATTTTAGTTTTTTTTTTATTATTGTCATCCTTTTCTGGTATCCTTGTTTGCATCACATGAAAGTTACCGGGTTAACCGGCTTTAAATGGTCATGACATTGAAGTTGAAAGATTGGATATAACATTACACAGTCACAGGTGATTCTATAACTCTTGCCAACACATATAATGTAATGACTTGTGGCTATTTTTAAATACTGTGTATTTCAATATTTATAGCTTGGCCCTGTAATTTCACTGTAATTGCATAATTTCCCCCTTTTTTTATGAACTGGAGGAATGAGTCGAAATTATTTTCTGTGATAATTAACAATATGCCACTAGTGCTTTCAATAGAGCATAACAACTTTATTTCGAACAGTAATTGTTCCTTAAAGGTACACTCAGTTATTTGTTCCCTATTAAAAAGTTTTACTCTAGAAATTAATGTATAAAATCATGACCACTCACATGAGACTCTAGTCATATCATAACCTTCTAAAAGCTGTTTTATTCTACATGGGGTAGGGGCGCAGCCATTTTAGAATCACGTGACCAGCTGAATGCTACTCGCTTAATCTGTTGTTATTGGACACTTTCACTCTTGGATTTAATAAATCATGGCTGACTGTGAATAGTGAATTTCTATAATGGCATCTGAAACTAAAAACTATTGATTTTGAATGATGCTGATTCCACACAACTAGGTGTCACTGTAAGTCCAAGATGACACAATCAAAAAGTTACTGAGTGCACCTACAATGAAACAGAATTTTCTTATTTTGAAGATTATTATGATGCATTTTTCATAAAAGAATAGAAGTAGCCGTATAATTAATAGTATTTCTGTTTTACCTGATTTACTGTAAATGTAAAACATTACTTTTACACTTAGGTCAGACTTGCCATTTATTTGTTATGGACATTTTTATTTTTGGTATGCATCCATCAAGTTCCAAATTAAAAGAGAAAATGAGATTAAGTACTAGAGTTGGGGAACTCGAGTTTGGACTTGGACTCACGAGACACGAGTCCAATTTTAATGGATTGGACTTGTCATGCACTCTTATTTTCTTACTCAGACCTGACTCGGACTCGAGCCTTTCGGACTTGGGATTTTTTTCAGAGTCCGGCCAAACAAACAAACAAATAACATAACAGGGTGACCATAAGTCCTCTTTTCCCCAGACATGTCCTCTTTTTCAGACCTGAAAAAGTGTCCGACCGAGATTGCTTCTTCATATCCGGAGTTTGGGTTTGTCTTCATATTGATGCACTCTCTCCAGTTAGAACTATCTTACACTCTGTGTATGTCCTTATGTGTGATTATTCTGGCTGAGAGCAGCCGCATGCACTCTTTCACTGTACCTTCTCTCTCTCTCGCCCGTGACTGTGCTGTATTTGTGTGTTGAAAAGTTCGCCATTCACTAGACGGGCTCTGTCGCTCACATCCAGAAATATCAACAACGTAAGTACACATGTTTCCCAACTCTGCAAATTATTAAAATGAACACAATTTTATCAGACTCACGCTTACTACGCAAAGACTGAAAATGATGACTATATCTAGACGAAATCAAATTTACTATGTATCAGCTAAGGACATTTAAACTAATATGATAGATGAAACAGACCATGATGGAAATTGTACTACTCAGTCCGTCATATATTTGTAGTGCAACCTCTGTGTGTTACCTGTAAAGCTGGCACTTGCGTTTCAATGGCATAAAAGTCAAAATACAATGAAGATTGAGGGGAAAAGTCCCTATTATCCATACTAATACATGTAGTGTTTCCATGTTTTATGGGGACTTTCCATAGACATAATGGTTTTTATAATGTACAAACTTTATATTCTATCCCCTAAACCTAACCCTACCCCTAAACCTAACCCTCACAGAAAACATTCTGCATTTTTACATTTTCAAAAAACATAATTTAGTATGATTTATAAGCTGTTTTCCTCATGGGGACCGACAAAATGTCCCCACAAGGTCAAAAATTTCGGGTTTTACGATCCTTATGGGGACATTTGGTACCCACAAAGTGATAAATACACGCTCACACACACACACACACACACACACACACACACACACACACACACACACACACACACACACACACACACTCCCACACTCGTGGACACTCATTATACAAATAATGCACACATTTAAGGCCCAAACATTCTTGTGAGAGAAAAACAGTATGAACAGTATGTACATTCAATGCAATTAATTAAGGAGTAATTGACGACGGACCATTGATAATGCACACCAGAGGTGTAATGTTGCGTTGTGACCGCATTACCACCTCGGTTTGCATTATTTTTAAACAATTTTATGGTCCGTCATCAATTATTCCTTAATGAATTACAATAAAGGTATTTCATCCATCATTTTAGATAAAACTAAACTAAATTGAATGGACAAATTGAAAATGAAGTAGAATTAAAAACTAAATAAAAATTTGAAATATTAATAATTTTTGTTCTTGATCAGATTCATTCGGACTCAACTCAACTGGACTCGGCACCTTTTGGATTGTTTAAAGACTCGGACTTGACTCAGACTCGACCCAACACTATTAAGTACTTTTCATTTGTATTGAAGTATTTAAGTATTGAAAACTGAGTTTATTGGACTTTTTAAAAAATAGGCATTATGACAAAGCTATTTAAAGCTAATTATAATACATATAATATAATATTACTCATACCATGATATAAGTTTTGGTCATGCCATCTTCCCCTAATTTACAGTTACAGTAGGTAAAAAAAAAGGCTTTTTTAGGTTTTGGACTGTATTCAGTATGAAGTGTGTCATATCCCAGGCACGCTGGGAATTATGCAGATTTCAGTGCTTCCTTTACCCAGTGGCCTACGGCACCTTATTTCCTGCTCTCTCTTTCTCCTCACTGTCTGATTCTTATTCACATACAACACACCCCACGACATGAACTGTGGAGGAGTGTAGTGTGTGTGTGTGTGGATGAGAGAGTGAGAAAGGGAGAGCAAAATGAAAGAGAAATCAAGGGACAGTCTGCCAAAAATGTATGCTATTCAGGAGTGGAAAGAATTGTGTCTGACTTTGAAGGGAGAGCCGTCCTGCAGATTTAATGAGGACACACCGAGTTAAACTGCAGGAGGAGAGAGACACAGAGAGAGAGAGAGAGAGAGAGAGAGAGAGAGAGAGTGTAGATGGGATTTTAAGAGCACTTTAAGAGAAAGATGTGAAATTGCCTCATGTTTGAGAAAAGCTTTAAGATTTTAGTGTGCAAAATGGATAGACCAGTAAAAGACCGCAACCTCAAAGGAGGGAGTGAGAATGAGCGAGAGTGAGAGAGATAAAAGAAAAGTAAGAATGTTGCTGCAAGCTGTATAATGTAACTCTGTAGCACAAGAGAGACCTTCTGTATCATCACTTTCTCACTCTTGAGGTGAACAACAAAAATCTGTGTGTGTGAATCCTGTAGAACTGAAGGAAAAGGTTGAAAGAAAGCGTGAGAGAGAGGGTTTGGTCCAGGCTCTTGCTGTCTATGTAGAGTGTGTATGGCGAGTTCTCTTCATCTTACAAGTCTTCAGGCTCAGTTTTGCATGCTTCATAATATATATATATACACTCACCTAAAGGATTATTAGGAACACCATACTAATACTGTGTTTGACCCCCTTTCGCCTTCAGAACTGCCTTAATTCTACGTGGCATTGATTCAACAAGGTGGTGAAAGCATCCTTTAGAAATGTTGGCCCATATTGATAGGATAGCATCTTGCAGTTGATGGAGATTTGTGGGATGCACATCCAAGGCACACATTCCACCACATCCCAAAGATGCTCTATTGGGTTGAGATCTGGTGACTGTGGGGGCCATTTTAGTACAGTGAACTCATTGTCATGTTCAAGAAACCAATTTGAAATTATTCGAGCTTTGTGACATGGTGCATTATCCTGCTGGAAGTAGCCATCAGAGGATGGGTACATGGTGGCCATAAAGGGATGGACATGGTCAGAAACAATGCTCAGGTAGACCGTGGCATTTAAACGATACCCAATTGGCACTAAGGGGCCCAAGAAAACATCCCCCACACCATTACACCACCACCACCACCCTGCACAGTGGTAACAAGGCATGATGGATCCATGTTCTCATTCTGTTTACGCCAAATTCTGACTCTACCATCTGAATGTCTCAACAGAAATCGAGACTCATCAGCCCAGGCAACATTTTTCCAGTCTTCAACTGTCCAATTTTGGTGAGCTCTTGCAAATTGTAGCCTCTTTTTCCTATTTGTAGTGGAGATGAGTGGTACCCGGTGGGGTCTTCTGCTGTTGTAGCCCATCCGCCTCAAGGTTGTGCGTGTTGTGGCTTCACAAATGCTTTGCTGCATAACTCGGTTGTAACGAGTGGTTATTTCAGGCATTTCTATCAGCTTGAATCAGTCGGCCCATTCTCCTCTGACCTCTAGCATCAACAAGGCATTTTCGCCCACAGGACTGCCGCATACTGGATGTTTTTCCCTTTTCACACCATTCTTTGTAAACCCTAGAAATGGTTGTGCTTGAAAATCCCAGTAACTGAGCAGATTGTGAAATACTCAGACCGGCCCGTCTGGCACCAACAACCCTGCCACGCTCAAAATTGCTTAAATCACCTTTCTTTCCCATTCTGACATTCAGTTTGGAGTTCAGGAGATTGTCTTGACCAGGACCACACCCCTAAATGCATTGAAGCAACTGCCATGTGACTGGTTGATTAGATAATTGCATTAATGAGAAATTGAACAGGTGTTCCTAATAATCCTTTAGGTGAGTGTATATATATATATATATATATATATATATATATATATATATATCTATCTCAAATCTAATCTCTTCTCTCAATATTTCGACTCTACTTACAGTGCTGGCTGATTTTCTTAATTGTCTAGATGTTCTGTTTTATGTTTGCAGTTGATTTTTGATGTATTGTACCAATTTATTATTTATGACTTTGTTGTAAAGCAACCTTGAGCTTGGTTAAGGCACTATTCAAATTCTCACATTTCTGAAGTCTGCAAGCAAACACGTTAATACTGTATGTGACTTAACTTGTGTACATTACAAAACATTTCATTGTTTAGTGAACTATACAAATGTAATCTTTAAGAACTCAATTGTTGTTCTTGACAGAGATCATTCAACCGTGAATTTATACTTCCAGCTTCTTAAAATTGTGAATTATCAATTTATACATTTGTTTATCGCTTGTGCTTGACAGGGAATTGAGTATATAATAGGACACAGATGGTGCAATAACCTGAGAAGAACCTCAGAATTAAATTGCACATGACCTAACCCATTAGCGCTTTGCGCATGCAAATTCACCAAACCCACTTGCGCCTAGACTTAGCGCATGCTTGCATGAAAATAATAAAACTTAATGGCCATGTCTATTGACTTTGCACTTATGATTTATAGCATAGCACTGCACATAGCACCAGCACCCTTTGTGTGCATCTTTTATCGCCCATGTGTGTGCAGAGGAATGCGTGTGTCAATTTGTATCTCTGTGAATTCTAAAGTGTGCATAGAGATGCCACAAAAAGTATTTGCATGTTTAAATGGTTAATTTACCCAAAAGTGAAAATTCTGTCATCACTTCTTCACCATTATGTTATTTGAAACCCATCTGACTTTCAAGAAAATGTTAGGCAGAATGTTAGCCTCCGTCACCGATCACTTTAATTGTAATGAAATACTGTAGATGCAATGAAAGTGAATGGTGTCAGTCAGCCTAACATCATCTTTTGTGTTCCATGAAAGAAAGAAAGTCATACAGGTTTAGAACAACAAAATGGTGAGTAAATTAATTTTCATTTTTTGTTTAAATATTCTTTTAAGGATAATGTCCCAAAAAATAGACTTTGAATTAAATTTAATAATAATAATAATAAAAACACATTAAAATTAATAAAATTATTTGGATACTTTCCGATTGTCAAAAGGTATTGTGATGAACTACACATACAGATAATCTGCTTTGACACCTTTGTAAACTGATAGAATTGATATAATATATACCTTCACTCAAAGTCACACTGGGACCAGTTGTTTAAAAAGTAATGGCTCAATAGGAAAAAGTTGTTTTGAGAAAATGCCTAGCATTGTTTGTTTGCAAATGCCACTTCGTTTGATATTTTGTTATCTAATTTAATGGCAATCATACATTAAGTGTGACTTATTCCAAATACTTTTTGGTGCCACTTTATGTGAATTTCTGAGTGTGTGTGTGTGTGTGTGGGTGAGATCTTCACCTGGCTAATGTCCATACGAGAGTCACAGCTGATTGGCTGGGAGGAGGTGAGTCCGTTTGACCCAATGACGGTTGTTATGACACCTTTGTCATCAATCTTACGGATCGTTGATCCATCAACAAAGTAGATGAACCCGTGCTTGTCCACTGCAATACCTGCAGGACAACAGAATACATACACTGTCAGTTCTCTCTCTCTTTCAGTTTTAATGTGTTTTATTGGCATTACATATAATGTTACATTTATTGCCAAAGCAAAAGCAGTTTAATTCCATATGATGAGAAACAGCACTAAAAGGAATAAAATGTCTTTCTCTCTGTTTCTCTCACCCAGTCAGGTAGTATATTTGTCTGTTCTGTTTGTTTCATCTTAAATATATGCAGTTTCTCTTATATATGCAGATTTATTCAAATTTACATCAGGCATGCAAAAAAGACAATTTTAATTTAATTATTCATTTCTCATCATAGTTCAGATTTTGTCTTTCATTTCATTTGTCTTACTCTGTACAAATGCTTGCAAATCACTTTGAGCTGAGCAATGCTGAGGCTTTATGTTTAAACTGTGCTGTGGACAAACATACAGTATTAGAGTTTAATTAAAACACATTAGCACAAATACACCTCCAGGCCACAAGCATCAGGACACAAACAGGAAGACAAAAAATTGCCGTCATAGACTTTATTGTTCTTAATTGTTATTGTTTCTATCAAAGATATCTGTTCCGTATGGTCTGCATGGAGCAAACCAAATTTGAAGCCAACAAAAGACACACACACACACACACACACACACACACACACACACACACACACACACACACACACACACACACACACACACACACACACACACACGCACACACACACAGAGTTATGAATGTCTATTGCTGTGTGTCGTTTACTGATATTCTTGTCCTCCAGCGGGTTTTCACTCTTAACCAGAGAAGGGCTTATATAACCATCTCTCACAGACACATCATGATTGTTATAGCAAATAGCACAGAGTGTATGTGTGTGTGTGTGTTTGATTGTTTGTTCGTGGCTTTCTTTTCCCTTCTCTAATTTACACTCTTTCTTCTTACTCTCTCTCTCTAATAAGAATGACAGAGATAAACAGGTCTGTTCACATATTGGTCTGTTCTCATTGCGGTGATTTACTGTGGGAGAGATGGAGTCACACACACACACATTTGATTTTCTATCATGGTGTGTGCTTTCCATTGGCCTTCTATTTTTTTTATTTGGAGCTAATGATACACATTGGCCCTGACAATGTGTGCACATATATATACAAACACACACTCATATACACCCAGAAACAAAAGTACACACTTGTAATTATAAGCACAGCCTTGCATACATATACATAGACATTACCTGAGACAACATTCAAAATCTGGAATTCAAGATCTAGGATTTGATTATTTAGAAAAAATGAAAACAAAAACTTTATGATGTAAAGTAATATACGTTTTAAAATGATTTTGTTTTCTAGTTTCCTAATCAGTTAAGCACATTTGACATAGACCACGTTAAAGCTGAGGTCTGTATTAAATCTTAGGTATGAAACTCTACATGGTGCAAACTGATAGGTAATTGGGTAGCCAATCAACTTGTGTACTCTGTCTTTGTCTAATATTACCCAGTTTTGCAGATAAGCCGGTTTCTGCCCAGGGGCGAAAATTTCATCAAAATGTTGGGGGGGACAATAAACATAACAATTCTCAAGAGCAATTTTTGAAGGGTACACCAAGGGGTTTTTTGTTGTTGCCCCGTTTGCATTTGTATCATTTTATTTCTTAAATAATTATTTTAAGAATATATCATTATATTATTTACAATACACATATTTTAATGATATTTTAGGGGGACAACCCTCGGATAGGGGGGTTGTTTCCACCTATGTTTCTGCCCAACACCGCAATATTGACCAAACCAATAATGGGAGTTGGTGGCGGGACTGAATGTTCAATCAACTGCAGACAGGGGGCGTACTCAGAAGCCTGTTTGAAAACACTGTTTATTGTTGCAATTCCAGTCTGTGATGCTATGGCGCAGGGATAGCACACTTTAAGGGATATAAGGGAAAAGGAGTATTAAGTAAGGCAGAAATAAAAGAAGAAAAAAAACTATATATGCACTAGTGGTCTCTTTTGTAGGCACGTGTGGACATCAAGTAATGGGTTTAGAAGAAGATAATGCCTCTGAAGACACTGTAGAGTCTTTCATGGAAACAATAAACATGTAGAAAAGATAAGTGATATGAAAACAAGCTCCATCAAAATCTTTCTTAATGTAGACAGTAGAGATGTATAATCTAACATAGGGGTCAGTAAATTATTTAAATTTTTTATGCATTCAAAAATAGCCTTCAATCATAGCCGTGTTATGACATCTTGTACATTATTTCAAGCTACTTTTGTATTTGTTGTTGATTTTATAATGATCAGCTATAGTCTGAATGAGAACATATCATTTAAAGTTTATTTCAATTAATTTAATATTTCATATAAATGGACAGTACTTTATGTGGTTTTATAAAGTGAGAAAAAAAATGCGCTCATAAAGATAAAATTTGAAAATCAATTCCAGGGGACACTTAATATAATATATCTGATTCTGGTCTCTTTAAATAAAAGTTATTTCAAGACACTGATGAACATACACACTTACTCTCTCTCTCTCTCTATTTTCTCTCTCTCTCTCTCTCTCTCACACACACACACACACACACACACACACACACACACACACACACACACACACACACACACACACACACACACACACACACACCACGCACATTGGTGAGGCTTTCCTTATAAGGACTCGCCATAGACATAACGATTTTTACACTGTACAAACTATAGATTGTATCCCCTAACCCTAAACCTAACCCTCACAAAAAACTTTCAGAATTTTTAAATTTTCAAAAAAAACATTGTTCAGTATGTTTTTAAGCAATTTGAATTATGGGGACACTAGAAATGTCCTCATGAACCACATGTATAGCAAAATACCCTTGTAATTACCAGTTTGTAACCTAAAAAAAAGTCCTCTCAAACCACCCAAACCCACACAAACACACACATTACCCTGGATGCTGTAATAGTACCTGTCTCAATAAACCTGTTCACGAATGCATCTTGTTATGGGTGCTAATTACAAGGCATATTACCCACTTAACGAGCATAACGAGCTTAATTATTTATACTGCCGTTGAAATAAAGGGTATACCCTCTCTGCTCTTTAATGGGTCTTGAAAACTGACACTGAGAGACCCCCGTTCCAAAAATGTGCTTTCTTACTCATCTGCTAAAATGCCAAATGCTAGTTAGAGTTGAAGATGATCAGAGAGGACGCTAATCCTTACACTCACACGCACATATTAAAACTCAGAGGCAAAATATGTTAATTTAGACCTCAGAAGCACTTCTCCTCTCTCTGACCCTGCTGGAATGGAGCATCTCTCTTTATCTCTACCTCTTCTCTGTACCTCTTTTACTCTGGGCTGGCATCAGACCGGACAGTGAGTGCACTATCATGTAGGGAGCTGTGAATTTATGTCTCCTTTTTCTCCACATCTCTCTCCACACTGAATCCAAGATTTCACTGAATCATGGAGCTGGCTTGCTCGAATTTTGGTCCCAACTGTGTGTTGAGACTAACTGTACTGCATATTCGCACCCATTTTGAGCTTTTACCAATGCATGCATGGGAATTTCAGAAAAAAATAAAATCTGAATTCCCATGACAATTTAATGTGAATGGACAAGTGATGTCTGGAGATTTGTGGGTGTACCAAGCTGACATTTTATTTTTTTTCCTTGCATTTAAACAAAGCTTTTTATTTTAGTATCTTCATATATCTTCACCATATTTAATACATACAATCTCAAAAAATAAGAGCTATCAAATTAATGTGGATAGCTTAGCTTAGATATTTTGGTCTAGGAAGAATTTGAGAAATGCTCAGAGTTCATATCTCTGACTTATTGCAATGTGAGCACTACCTTGAAATCTCTTAAAATAAAGACACGTGTGAGATTCACAGGGTTGTCTTCTTTGAAGAGAAAGTCTCAAGAAAAACGCTCTATTTACTCCATATGTACTGTACATTTATTGCAGCACTAAAGAGATCTCATTTGTGATTTTTCTCTACGATATGGAAAACAACATATTGTCAAAGAGTGTTTCATGTGACTGCATGTTCCTTTAATGTAAGTGTTGATTTTCATCCGATTCCATATCCAGAAGTTCAAGCACAAAACTCTGAATGGCATTAGCTGATAGGTTCCTTGATCTTGTTATATGTTAGCCAATCACATGTTGTAAGCTGATAGGTCCTTTGCCTTCTCTCTTTGCCTGACATTTACATTTGCTCAGCTTGCAAGTAGTTCGGCTTCACTGCAGCGCACTACAAGAGTTTTCTCTGAAACCCTCCATCTCCCCGGCTCCACCTTGGATGTTGTTTCTACATCTAATTGTGCAGCAGCATGTCAGACTTGATTGATGCGGCATGTCTTGTGTTTTGTTTTGCAGCAGCAGCATGTTCACATGGTTAACTCAGTATGTCTGTTTATGTTCTAGCAATAGCAAGTCTGCATGCTTTCTCTGCAGCAGCAACATAGCAGATCTAGTCTACCAAGACCAATATCCTATCAATATATCATAACCACATTAACATGCTAAATCTTCCAGAGTTGTCATGACTGAACTTCTTTATGAGCTGTTGACATGGCCTGTGTAGCTCAGCGAGTATTGATGCTGACTACCACCCCTGAAGTCACAAGTTCGAATCCAGGGTGTGCTGAGTGACTCCAGCCAGGTCTCCTAAGCAACCAAAGTGGCCCAGTTGCTAGGCAGGTTATAGTCACATGGGGTAAACTCCACGTGGTCGAGATTAGTGGTCATCAGTCTCAATGGGAGAGTTGCATGAGCCTCTACATACAGAGTCTCTGCGGTGTCATGCGTAACGAACCATGTGATAAGATGCGTGGATTGACTGTCTCAGAAGCGGAGGCAACTGAAACTTGTCTTCCGCCACCCAGATTGAGGTGAGTACCACCACATGGACCTACTAAGTAGTGGGAATTGGGCATTTCAAATTGGGAGAAAACGGGATAAAAAAAATGAGCTGTTGACAAGTACACCATAGTTCTGCTATTAATAATCTAAAGGGCAGTACTTTTTACTCAATATATTCATGAACTACTCTAATAAGTTAACAACCACGGAGCACAACAAAAATATCACATTCTCCTGGAAAGAATGGAAAAAAAGAGTTAATATAAACCCAGCTGCTGCATAATCATAGAGTGTTTGTACTACCAGGTATTTAACAGCCCACCATTGTTTAGAGACACTGGGGTCAGGAATTGGCTGGTTAGCATGACCCATTAGCCCTGGCCAGAACTACAGCATAGTGTGCCAAAAAGCATGTTTTCCGCATTGATGGCCATTCAAATTGTGTTGTCACAAAATCCATTTTTTTTCCAAGCAACATATAATTTTTGTTATATTATAGTACATGTTACCAGTGACATATTGTTTTGGAGCGCTCTTTAAAGTGTGAAGTGGACTTTTTGTGGAATTTTCCCTGTCTATTTCTATTGTTGAGTAATCTGTCACGTGACACCTGTAGCAGAACTGAGTGCCCCTGAGCAACTTCAGATTGTGTACTTCCGGCGGGCCTTGTGCCAGCAGAGCACTGCCATAAAGATGAATGTGGATACTAATGGATAACTATCTCCAGGTATATAGAACTCATTCTACTCAGAGAGTCGATACTCCTTGTATGTTTCCCTGTAATGTCTTGTCAAAATCATACCATTTACCTCTTAAAAATAAAATGTATTTTAAAAGAATCTGGGAATTTTTTTAGGATCTTGGTATTTTCTGTTTTATTTTGGGTTGTTTACTGGCCCACAGCCTGTGGTAGTTGGAGCAAGCTGAAGACTCGCTCTCCATTTTTTCTGCACTAAATAGATCATAGTCAAGGAAGATGCTGCCGTGATGCAGGGATCAATACGGCATCACTCTGATTTTCTATGTGTATAAAGAGATATTGATTAATAAAACATTCTGTATATTGAGATTAATTGAATCAACTGTGAGCCAAAGTCAAGACACTCTACCTCACAGAACTGTCAAGACTCATATAAGTGTAACATATGAAGACGCACATATCAGCGTTGCATGTAATTTTAGCAAAAGTTACAGAAACATCATCACACAAACATGTTAATGCTTTCACTGCTGTCAATTTGTCTGGATCCCCTCATGGCCTGAGAACACAGAAGGTCGGATTGCAGTTATTGAAGGAGTCAGAATTTCGGTCAGACCCTCTTACAGATAATAGACTTCAGTAAAAACACTAACAAGGGGAAAAGGAGTATTCTACCCCGAGAAACACAATAGCTGGCTTTTATCTGTCATTTGCTGAAGAAAAAAAAAGCACATTTGAAACGTAAAAGGCTTAAATCAGTTTTAAATGTGATTTACTATTAGACAGTGATCTGAAACACAGCTTTTGCTTCCAGAGCAGCTTGAAATCAAAGTGCGAGCACACTCACACACACACACACACACAACATTCTTGCTCTGGGATTGTTTATGAATTCAACCCTCAGGGGTTTACAAGTAAGTGGAGGCTTTTAACTGCGACAGTTGAGTGAGTGAGTGAGTTTGCGTGTGAGAGCGAAAGAGAGAGTGCACAATGAGGCTTGAAGGATACGAGAACATACGTGCCTGTTAGCCACGCCCCTGTCTGTCTATCAGGCTGACTGACGGGTTTAAAGAGACAGTGGCAGTGATGGATAGGCGGGACTAATAGCCGCTCCACCTGATTTAGCAAAGAGGGGAGACATCTTTCATTTATATAACTTTTTCAAGTTTTTCTCTCACTGAAAAATGCCACTATTTTTCTCTTTTCATCACCAATAACCACTTCGCCTTTCTACCAATCTGTCTCATCCTCTCGAGAGATTATTTTTGAGACGATACAAATGTTGTTAATTTTACATTTCATTCAATTCTGAAAAGTGCTGTATATACAAAAATATCTATATGATGAAAAATCGATTATTTGACCCAATCATTTTGTGTTGATGTATTTTTATGCAGTGCTTACTAGGCTTTAAGCATGGCAAATTATTTCAGACACCGCAACAGACAGGATATGATGCCACACTCAAGGATTTCTGGTTTTAAAAATAATAAATCAAATAACAAATGTCATTATATTCAGAATGGCATGCAGCTCTAAATGATGTATTCTTTTAATTGAGCTAAAGGGTCAGTGTGTTACATTTCATTGTTCTGTTGGTTACACAAAGTGGCAGGTGAGAGTTGTTCCAAACTTAAACTTTGGTACGCAGCAGAATGGTACGCATATTTCTTCGCACAAGCTTGTGTTTCCGGACTCCTGCCTTTGGATGCATTTGAATGGGAGTGAATGGAGCATGAAGTGTAGTGTGACCACATATTCATGCTTATTATTAGTGTATTGTGCTGTTACCTCAGCAAAATGCTGACGTCAAAGCCTAGAGAAATCAAATGTCAGTCCAGTTTCCTGTGCTAAGGTATATCTGTGTGGCACAGACTATGTAGAGCATTCCAAAACGGTGGCTTATGAGGTTCAGTAAGGGTTAGGATGATGCCTAAAATTGTTATATGTAAACCAGGCAAATACTGTTTAGTCTACGACAGACCCCGTTGTATTAAAATGAATGGGAATAATTGGAAAATAACAGATGTCGAAAAAGTCAAACCTTGATCACACTACAGTTCACGCTCCATTCCAATGCATAAGATTGGGGAGAAATGAAATGCAAGCTCATGCAAAGAAATTTCGTACTACGCTGCGTACCAAAGTTCAAGCTTGGTGAACACTGAACCGTGAATTCGTATGATGAGAGAATGCGTGACCAGAGGTGGAAAGAGTACCGAAAAATAATACACAAATAAAAGTACTGTTACATCTTAATCTCTCACATCAACCCAATAATCTCTAAAAATATTACATTACAGCTATATTACAGGCTACATTATAGACACACAGAATCTTGTAAGCAGAAATATGAAATTTACCTCGATATGTTTCTTCAAATTAGAAGAAGGATTAGTGCTGACATCTGGCTTGAGCAAGTTAAACTCACATGACACAGTCAAACAACTTTTTCCCTGCGAAAAGCCCTTTCAGGTTTCAGGTGCTTGAGGTATCCTCCACAGTTGGTGCCAGATCTACAGCTGCTGTTCAAGTGTGTGATTTGATTTGATGGGAGTCACACTCTCTTTTATAAATAAAATCAGGACAGGGATGTAGCGAACACAGACAGAGGGAAAATACTGAAGTAAAAGTACAGTTACAGCACTTAAAATATACTCAAGTAAAAGTATACAATTTATTAACTACTTAAAAAAAGTACAATTCCTGGGAAAAACGACTTAATTACAGTAACATAAGTATTTGTAATTTGTTACTTTACACCCCTGCGCATGACCAACAAAAGAGCGAAACGCCACACACTCTGATCTCTTGGTTCAGTAAAAATAATACATATTTTAAAGCCACGTGATTTATTGTTGCAGGAATGTTTTTTAATATAATATTATTTTTATATGTGATGTATTATTTTCTTATACAAGAAGCCATCCAACTTGATATCATATTGTGGTTCATTGTGTTGTCTGAAAAAAGTTGAGCTTAAAGCCTAGTGTGACTGCACCTTTACAGGAAAAAGAGCCTAAGGCCTTTTAGATACAGACATTGCCTGCCAGTCAACTCCAGAACACTCATGCACATTAGCTGGACTTAAAAAATATTGCTTTTTTAGAGTGATTTATTCTAAAGAAGCACAAGTTTTGATACCATTTGTTTTTACTGCTGATTTGAAATATGATCTTTGATCATAATATTGACCATCCATTTTGGAGCTATTCTTTTATGCTAGAAAATAGCTCGGAGCATTCCAAAAATGGCCACCAAGTGGACTAACTTGCCTTGAAGGACATCCAAGTTGGGCAATTGTTGCTAGGAAATATCACACATTCAAGTAGGAAACAAAATACAAAAGAGGCCAAACTATAACAAATACACAATGAACAACGAAAAGCTATTTTCTGCTGTGCCAGTAAATATAATTAAATAAAGGTATATAATGAAGTAATTTTTTAATAATTAATTAAATTAATTTGCATAATACACACAGCAAAAATTCCACATTAATAGCTTTACATTAGATAACTGTCATAACAAATTAATATTATAAATAAAAAGCACTGAAATTGAAATCGTTTAGCAAAATCACTGAATCATTTAGCAAAATCACTGCTTTCCATCATGTTGACACAACCCTCCCAATGTCACAAGTCAGCAACTCTGTAATGTGCTCGGAACTCGTAATTACGATATTTCTGACTTAACTTGAAGGCCACATAACAAAACGCAATTGTAGAGTGCTTGCATATATCGTGTCCATACTAGCTTATGTTCAGTGGACAATATTTTGAAATGATACGATCGTGCAGAGACATAATGGCAGGCAAAAAAAAACAAAAAAAAAACTATAGCACACCCTAGGCTTTAGAAGGTAGCTGCCAATGTCAGCAGTAGGCAGCTCTCTAGATTTTAAAGCAGAGCTGGTGTGCGTGAGTATGTGTGTTGTATTCTCACCCCTGGGGTTGCTGAGGGCTGCTTCAGTGGCTTTGCCTCCATCGCCACACTGATTTGGGTGGAAGGGAGTGCACTGCTCCCCGCTGCCCGCCACCACCTCCACATTCCTGCTGAGATCTTTCGGTTCAGTCAGAGTCTTCAGGCGGTACAGCTTCCCGCTGCTAGTGTCCGACAGGTAGAGCGACTCACGCACAGGATCCATAGACAAGTAGTACTTATGAGCAGGACTAGAGCTGAGAAAGAGAGAGAGAGAAAGAGAGAGAGAGAGAGAGAGAGAGAAAGCGAGAGAGAGAGAGAGAGCACATCCCTGTGCTGAACTCATTTTTGACAAAGTCAAAACCCATACCAACAAAAATAACCAAACACAGAAAGATGCACACAAGGTTTGAGTAAAAAACCTCCAACACTCAGAGCCTAACAAAAAATTTCAATCAGTCTGAACCCAAGCTCTGATCAAACCTCTCACCCCCTCCAGTGCATTAGACCCCCGCTGGTCCATAATCTTTCTATTCTTGCTCTGTGCCATGCTGTCCTGCCTATGAGCAAATCTCCCTGCTTCCTCTTTTTCCTTGGGCAGAATGCAACAAGAAAAAAACAAAAAACAAAAAAAAACAGGAGAGAACAACTTGCTACAAGAGTTTTTCAGACAAAGCAAAATACATCCTTTGGCACATCGTTGGTGGCTTACAAGTCATGGTGAGCTTTGAGTTTGTGCCTGAAATTTATGAGGCATTCTGTTACTCTGACATTTAGGGGAGGATAAGTTCATCTATAGCACGTATCCCTTGATGCATTGAAAATCACTTTGAATTAATGTGTACATATACACTCAATGAACACTTTATTAGGAACACCTTTACATCTACTTATTCATGCGATTGTCTAATTATCCAATCGTATGGCAGCAGTGCAGTGCATAAAATATTGCAGATACGGGTCAGGAGCATCAGTTAATGTTCACATCAACCATCAGAATGGGGAAAAATGTGATCTCAGTGACCTGGACCGTGGTATTATTGTTGGTGCCAGATGGGCTAGTTTGAGTATTTCTGTAACAGCTGATCTCCTCGGATTTTCACACACAACAGTCTCTAGAGTGTATAGAGAATGGTACCAAAAACAAAAAACATCCAGTGAGCGGCAGTTCTGCGGTCAGAAAAGCCTTCTTGATGTGAGAGTTCAACAGAGAATGCCCAGACTGGTTTGAGCTGACAGAAAGGCTACGGTAACACAGATAACCCCTCTGTACAATTTTAGTGAGCAACATAGCATCTCAGAATACACAACATATTAAACCCTGAGGCAGATGGGCTACAACAGCAGAAGACCACGTCAGGCACTTTATTTAGGATCATAGTGTTCCTAATAAAGTGCTCGGTGAGTGTAAATAGTTACAGAAGCCATTTACCAAGTTTACATCAATTTATAAAAGTTAATATAGATAAATACTTCCTTCAAATCTATGTTTGTTGGAGCCAGGGTGCGGCAGTAAGCACATATGCTATAGATAAATGTAGCCTTGGTTATCATGTGGGTGATACAGGTTTGAATCCAACATTCAATAATCCCGATCATATCCCCCCTTTCCTGTCCACTCCTCACTATACACTACCGGTCAAACGTTTTGAAAAACTTGACAGAAATGTTTCTCATGATCTTAAAAATCTTTTGATCTGAAGACGTATGCTTAAATGTTTGAAATAAGTTTTGTAGACAAAAATATAATTGTGCCACCATATTAATAACTAAAATGTTATAATAAAAAGTTTTTGAAATTGATGACTTGGACCAAATAATAAAGAAAAGCAGCCAATTGTCATGTCTAGATGTGTTTTTGGTCATGTTTTGTTTTGTGGTCTTTTATTTTGAAAAGTTTTGTTCATGTTTCCTAGACATGTGATATCCTGTTTTCCCTTCATGTTTATGTGTCTTGTTTACATTGGTTCTTAGTCTTGTTATTAGTTATGCTTATTGTCTTGTTATCTTGTTTAAAGTTCTGTTTGTTGGCTTATGTTTCCCCATGTCCATGTATTTAAGCCCTCATGTTTGCCATTGTCCTTCGTTGAGTGTTGTCGGTGTAGCATTGTGTATAGTCATAGTCAATTCCAGTTTAATCTAATAGAGTCAAGTCCATGTTTATGTTTTGTTTATGTTTCACATTTGGATTTATGGTTGTTGGATTTCACAATTGTAAATAAACTGCACCTGGGTTTGTCATCACATCATCGTCTGCTCCTGTGGCATTGCCTGGCAGCAACGTTACACCAATAAGTGCCCAACATGCTGTTTAAAAAGCATCCCAGTGTGATTCTAGGCAAATTCTAGGCAAAGGGTGACTATTTTGAAGATGCTAAAATATAACACAGTTTTTATTTTTTTTTTATTTTGTTTAGTCACAACATAATTCCCATAGTTCCATTTATGTTATTCCATAGGTTTGATTACTTTACTGTTATGATAAATGTGAAAAAATAATAAAAAGTGCTTCAAAACTTTTGACCGGTAGTGTATATCTACAGTATCTAATGAAGTGGCAAAAGCTCCCACTTATCTGTGTTTCCAGACTTAGTGAAAATGTTTTAAATATTTATACAACAAGGTTGTTCGTTTAACTTTGACAGGGTGGAATCAGACCTTGATTTGATAAAAAGCCCTATCTCCAAAAGACAGCCGTAAGTACTGTATGATTTCCCCCTTGCTGTGGGCTGTAATACTGTGTGCAAATACATACGCGCGCAAAGATACGTAAATGATTACAGTATGCTTGTCTGTTTTAGTCTGTTGGGCAGAGGACTATCCCTGACTGTAACTCCCTCTCTGGGGGAAATTCACATGAAACGAGGAAGATCTAGCCTATAAGCAGAAAACTGTGGTGTAAAGCTGGCAGCAGTTTGCTGAGAAAAGCTGTTATACATCGACCAGAAAAACACCTTAAATGGATTCTTGACCACACACCCAAGATTACAAGCAACAGTAGCAACTGTGTGGCTTCATTTCACACACAAAAACATGTACACAGATACACAAATACACACAGAAATACAAACACCTACACATATACACAAACAGAAACATAAGGTATAAAGATACCAAAAATAAATACATTCAATTAAAAATATATATTTTTTATAATAATACATGACTTGTATAAAAAGAAAACAAAAGATGACAAGCTCCATTGCAATTGAAAGGTAACTGACCCTTTATTTAAGTTTTAAAGAAATAAAAATCAATAAATAAAAGAGGGGAAACTACAAATCAATAAAGGAACAAAATTGTGGTCACTGCTATATTTGTAGGTTTGTAATAATCAAAATCAATTAAAATAATTTAAAAAACAAATTATATTTATGACAAAATACATATATTACAAGATATGATATACATTTGTTGAGATGTATAGACTAAAGTTTTGGGATTGCTAATATTTTTATTCATAGGCACCAATCCCGTGGTTCTCGATAATTTGGGAAACCTTACAGCGGCACTTCTCTTTTATTATTTATGCTATTGTGTGCAGGAATATTTCTGTTTGGAGCATTAATGTGATGTGACCTTGAAGAAAACTGTGACAATTTGCTAGATCTGTTGCTGTCAGTATTTAGATTTCTTTTTACTGAGAAAATGATCTGTGAAAAGATCCAATTCAGAGCACTTATTTTTGCTTTGTTTATGCTTACTTGTGTGGGGTGTGCTGTCTCTAAGGTTGTTGTTTTGCATTTGAGACACTTAACACTTGAGTCACTTAACCTAGTTCCTCCAAGGCTGATGCATAAATGAATGGAGATTCAAAATAAAATAATGAATCCAAGCACAGTTACAATGACTGAATGACTTCACAGTAAAATGGTTTTGAAAAGGAACATACCTGTGTCTAATGTCACGGTTTCTGGGTGCAGAAAATGCAGAAAAATAAAAGTCAACATTTGATACTGATAAAAATGAGTCTTCAGCTTGATATCAGTGTCCTAAATGGTTTCTCATTTTGAAAATATATTCCAAGAGGAGAAAATTATTACTAACACAAACTAATGTACGTAACATGAAACTGTAATTACTGATACAATAACCTTGCATCCTTTCACTAATACACCAGAATTTTTTCTTTGGTAAAATAAATAAATAAATAAATAAAACAATAAAACAAAACCTAAGAAAAGTAAAATTCTTCTGGCATCTGTGAGAACTATTCATAATACATCATGTCTGAGTTAATGTATCAGTGTTGGGCTGAATACTATGTTGTATCTTACATGTAATCAGTAACATATTATGTTATGTTTCTGTTACATTACATAAAAAGTAACACATTCAGATTAATTTAGAATACTTTTAGAATACATATGTATAAGTCAAGGCACATCTGAACAATTATGAGGTAAGTCATTATTATCTTCTCTGTACTGTTACACCCCTACTTTTTACATTCAAGTGAATCCAAATAGCTAACTAGCTATTTATCAATACAATAAACTCAGCACTACCTCAAGATGTTAATTTTTAATTACTGTAGATCTGGAGTCCTTGGAAGTTTTTCTTTGTGAAAAGAAAGCAAACAGAAGGCAGTTTGTGGTCAACTACAAAATGTTGTCTAATATAAGAAAAATGCTCCCTGTACCTCTAATGGGTCTTTTCCACTGCACAGTACAACTCGATTAAACTCGACTCTGCTCGCTTTTTTGGGGGTTTTCCACTGTGGATAGTACCTGGTACCAGATACTTTTAGTACCACCTCGGTCGAGGTTCCAAAGCGAGCCGAGCTGATACTAAATGTGATGTCAAAATCCTGCAGATCAATGATTGTTCAGAGAGAATCGTCACTATCAGCATCACTGGATTTCCAACACGGGACATCAACCCGCTAATTTTAAAGTTAGCATCAGCGCTAACAGTATCATTTGTTCACGCGCCTTTCAACTTGTGAAAAAAGAAACAGCTGTGTGCAAATCCACGCCGTGGTCAATAAACAAGGTGCAGACTGTCCACTCATTAGCGAAGAAAGAAACGATGCAAAACTAAAAAGCCTTTCAGGAAGTGTCTCAGCTGTTGGCCGCACACAGCTAACACCAGACCTACCAACAGTGTAGGGAAAAGTAAAAAAAAAACTTAAGTGACTACAGAACCATCAAGGAAAAGTGGAAGTGGTTCAACCAAATGGATGCTATCTAAACCGGCGAGCAATGGGAGGGAGAGTGCCCTGGACTGGCGTTGATCCACGATGGTAGATGGTACGTTTTGTTATGTTAACTCTATACTCTGCTTGAAAGCTTCACTTTATTTATTTGACCAGCTACTGGAAGCTTGCTGCTTTATTCAGCACAATGAGCAAGTAGCTAACATCTAGCGGTTGTGTTATTATTTATGGTCAGTAATGTTTGTCGTGTTTAAGATGATGTCACGGCAGTAGAGGCGGCGTACCTATGACGATCATCCTATAATCCCACCCACGTTGAGGTGGCACTATACAGCAGTGGAAATGCAAGCTCAGAAAAATAAAGCGTTTAGAGTTGAGGCGAGTAGAACCGTAACATGCATTGGAAAAGTGACATAGGACCCAAATGCCTCTAGCTGTTAGATTGTAGTTACCATGCAGAGCTGTTTGTAAATAATCTGAATGTTCAGAATCTCTTGTTGACTCATTAATTGATTGGAATGCCAGAAATTAATACTTTTTGACACAAAATCGGATAAGAAATAAAAATTTAAGGAATATTGCGGGTTCAATACAAGTTCAGCTCAATTGATTTTTGAGTATTTAATATTGATTACCACAAAAATTTATTTTTGACACGTCCCTCATTTTCTTAAAAAAAAAGCACAAATCTAGGTTACAGTGAGACATTTGAATGGGCAATCCGTAATTGTTAAAATACTTACTATTTCAAAAGTATAGCCACAAGACATAAACAATATGTGTGTTAACATGATTTTATTGTGAAGTTATAGCCAATTTGACGTGCTTTTTAAGTGCTTTTATAAAATTCTAAGCTTCACATTTGTGCCTTTAACAGTTACTTCATTTTTGTATTCTGAATACGTAACACTGCTACTTGTATTCTGCTACAGCCCAACCCTGTACTTGATATACAGTGGCTAAAATAATGTAAAAAAATTAAAAAATAAATAAGATTTTCAATGTGGTCTTAGACATTTGGACACCTATGCACACTGTACAGTATACATACAGTAATTATATACTGTTTGCAAAAAAAAAATAAAAATAAAAATATAACAATAAAAACATTGCTGATATGCTGAATGGACCAGGCAGACCTGAGCTCCAAGATGCTGATGGCAAATCCATTGGGCAGAATCCTTCGGATGTAGTTAAAATCACCAACATACACACTTCCGTCAGAACCGCAGGCCACAGCGATGGGGGCAAACAGTTTCTGCTCCACAGCTGGACCGTTGCAGTTCGGACATGGGATCGCACGGACCACTCCGGTCCCCATCACTGTGGAGATGACCAGGGGCTGCTGGGAAATAAAGACACTCTCTCCATTGCCTTTATGAAGGATACCTGCAGGAGAAAGAGAGTGTTAGATTGAAGCCTTTATTTATTAAATATTAATTGTGACAGTGCTAAGAGGCCCTGTAGAAACATAAAATAAAGACAAGAATGACGCAAACTAGTATTTAGGTTGTCCTGAGGAACAAAGAGGTTATATTGATTGGAATGGAAGAATGTGAGATTTATTATTTCATGCTTGGTAAATAGTACAAAGCTTTTTATTGCTCATGTGAAGGTCATGGGAATTAAATGTATTTTTTATACTCAGTAAGTAAATTTCACACGATTCGTAGGAACGAATTTAGTACAACAAAACAATATGGCCAGTAATTTTGTTTATTTTTATTCCACCCAAGAAAATATTTCTACAAAAAGCCAAATCAGGATCAAATGCTGGAATTGGAGGGCACAGACAAGTGGAGACAAATACAGTGCTGTTTAAGAATGAGTATCGATACGAATTTCCTGATTTTATCTGATTTGAAGTTCTTGTTTCAAGTCCAATTTTGGTTTGATTCTATTCTGATTCATATGGTTATATTGCAGTTATAATGTTCATTTTGCTTACATCTGATATCAATTCTCTCACAATTAATTTTTTTAATTATAGTCAAATTATATAAAAATTACGCATCATGTTAACATGTTAAAGCCGCTTTGATCTTTGTCTCATGTGTGTGTGATCTCATTGCTCACCACTCTCCAGGTTGAGGATGTGGTGATGGTTCAGTGTCCATCTGCCCAGGTTGGAGGGTATTAGTTCAAAGCCCTGCAGCTGAGCGGCTCTCTTCTCCCAAAGTACAACGTCTGGACAGGATTTATACTCATATCCAACAGAGACTGTCATTAATAGACAAACACACACATTAAAGCCTTTAACCTGTTGATACGCACCCCCTTTTTGAGCACAAATGGTTGAACTTGAATGGTTGTATTTACTGGACCCTTTGGAGTATGGACACAGTTGTAGTTTCTTTTGAAAGAAGATACTTTGGGCTTTATTTCCCAAGTTTCAGAATTATTATATGTTGTTATTTTTTTAAGTTAGAGAAGTTGAAGTTTATAGTATTGGAAATATTTTGTGCTGAACATGTTTAAATCTAAATCTAAAAAACAATAATAAATGACAATCCAGAAACACAATGTTCTCAAAGCCACAAGTCTAAAGAAGTTATGTTTAAAATTTGAAGATGATTAACAAAAAATGATGTTCCTGCAAGCTTTTTTCTCAGTAAAATCACTGGGCGGTGTACAACGTAAAATTAAGGCGCCACCTTTCAAGACGACACAAAATCTGACTGCACTGCTTGGATATTATGAATAAAACAACACTGCATTTTTAAAAATAGACTTCGGAGACAGGCTCATTTTGTTTATGAGACTCTAATATATAAGATCATCTACAGTTTTACAACATGAATGCTGCTCAGATTGCATAGTTTTTTGAAGAACGATGACGAAGGGTAATACTTTCAGGCAAGATCTCATGTAAACAATGGGAATATATCAATATTTCTCAGATTTATCACTTTTATGGACAAAAAGTGCTATTGGATGTTTTTCAATGAACGCTTGTCATGGACAATTGACCCAAGTGTGGTGAACTGGATTCATCTGGCGATCGTTTTTCATAACAAATGTATGAAGTCCCATTTTGATATTGCATGTTTTCATTTGTACTCCTGGCACAAATAATAAAATTGCTGTTTCTGGAGTATTGCTATCATGAAACAGAGATCGGATATATCAATGTTGAACCCTTAGACATTTGAAAAGATGTATAATTTGTTAACATTAATTACATTTATAGATGATAAATGATATATTAAATCTAAGCAGAGGGATGGCAGGGAATTGCGTAACAGGTTAAATACCAGTAAATATCACCAATATCATCAAAATCGACAAACCACCACTATGCTTAGAAAAGACATTTACCTACCTACCCACCCACACACACACACACACACACACACACACACACACACACACACACACACACACACACACACACACACACACACACACACACACACACACACACACACACACACACACACTCACACACACACACACACACTTAGCTAAGTACCATACTGCCCTACCAAAATGCAGTACACCAACAACTGAGATAAATGCCTTCAAAGTTCTTTGATTGTTCAGCCGAATCATCCAAACATGCCAAACATGTCTCATAGGACAGATTATAATTTAAGGCCTGATTTACTAATCTCCCAAATAACAGGTACTAATTTGCTTGTGCAGTCTATGAAATAGCGTGTGCACGTCTTGGGCGTGTTGCAGGTGATTTACTAAAACAAATATTTTAGGCTACATTCACACCACAGCTGAATATGGCCCAGATAAAAAAAAAATTATCAGATAAATTTTTTATTTATTTAGGTTGTTCAAATGACATTTTAAATGTAGCCCATATCAGACAATGGGCTGAACAGCCGACACTCCTTAACTGACACACCTTGAGCGTACGTATAACAAATTCTGACATGTTCATGATTATAGTATTAATTAAATTATAATAAAAAATGTAATTTAATGCAGAAAAGACACATGCCTATCTGATAATATGTCCGCAAGTGATGGAGAAAGACTGATGATGGTTAAAGTATTTTTATGTAGTAATTTGCCTTTGTATGGTGGGTTTGGGCCACATTCAGCTGCGGTGTGAACGTAGCCTTAGACACACTCTACAAAAGAAGACTTTTGTGTGGGATAATTCCACCAAATGCATGCTCACCTACATCACGGCTCTCACTAGATACCATTTTATTTTTGAATTCAATATTTATTCGATATCAAGCAGTTGATGAGAATACTGGTGTATTCTAAAATGGGATCTGAATTTCAAAACGCAGATATCTTGGCCATGGTGAAGTTGTGCTCAGGAGACACGGGAGGCTCTACGGGAAAGAAGCAATGCTCACAATTTGTTTCGCTGAGGGAAAGACACACCTGTTCGGCATGGGTCTATCAGACGCACCGGCCCACTTCGATCGATCACTGGAGGGAACGGCCACTTAGAATATTTCACCAGTTAAAATAACATTAAAATATGACATACTTTGGGCATAAATTGTTAGTAGGCTATTTTTACCTTAGAATTAAGAGTTGCATGATCATCAGAAGGCCTATACTATCAGTTATGATTTCGAGTTCTAAAATAACCAAATATACTTTTAACATTAATGTTTGTCATAAATGGGTTTTGTATGTATTCTGCATTTTTAAAGTCTCTGTTTTGCCACAATGACAGCATGATACACAGTGAAAATCAGATTAATAGCTGCCTTTCATTAGTATTAATTTGCTCTTGCAGTTTGCATTTCTAAAATGAATGACATTTTGGTCATTATGAAATTTGGACAAATTGTGCAGTTAAAGGGTTAGTTCACCAAAAAATGAAAATTCTCTCATAATTTACTCACCCTCATGATATCCCAGGTGTGAATGACTTACTTTCTTCACCAGAACACATTTGAAGAAAAATAGAAAAATATTTTAGCTCAGTAAATCCTTAAAATGTGGATGGTGATCTGACTTTTGAAGCTCCAAAATTCACAGACAGATTGCATGACCGTCATCCATACCACACCAGCTGTTAAATTAATGTCTTCTAAAGCGATAACATCACTTTTGGTTTGAAAAAGAATTTAAGTACTTTTTAACTGTAATCGATTAATCCATTGCAATGGTTTATAGTTAAAAAGTACTTAAATATTGATCTTTTTCACAACAAAAGTGACCGTATTGCTATAGAAGACATTAATTTAACCGCTGCAGTCGTATCAATGACGATTATGCTGACTGTATGTGATTTTTGGGGCTTCAAAAGTCTGATCTCCATCCACTTGCATATTTAGGACCTACTGAGCTAAGATATTTTTCTATTTTTCTTCGAATGTTTTCTGGTGACAAAAGGTCATAAACACCTGGGATGGCATGAGGGTGAGTAAATAATTAGTGAATTCAAATTTTTGGGTGAACTATCCCTATAAGGCAGTTTACCTTTGCACAGCTTATAGACTTGTAATGTATTTCATATAAAGCTAATTATAAATTCTATTGAGTAACTTGAACCCAAGCACTACCCCCCAAAAAAAACCCTTTTGCATTTTTAGACTAACAGTAAAATAAAGAAACACACGCACACACATGCGCACACACACACACACACACACACAAATACAGTTATTCATTTAAAAGTGACATAATTGCAGTATTTTAATGCATAAATTACACAGTATAACCAGTAATTACTGTCATGTAGAGTAAACCTGCACAGATTTCCGGAAATTTGAGTAATTTGACAAATGAGCTACCCTATAAAAATTTTATTTATAAATTCCAGCATTGAAACATATTTCACCACATCCCACAGGATAACATCTACAAATAATATATGTTACTTTATATAATTACATATTTTTATATACAACAGTTAGTTCCAGTCCTCAAATCTGATTGGACGAGAGACGTTCCACGAGCACTGATGGTCTGACAGCATCAGCACTCGGATGCTTCATTGTGTGTATCACTCCGCTTGTGTTCATGCCATTCTAAACTAAAGTGCAAAAGCAGAGCAGTTCTGTTAGGAGTTACGGTCTATATAATTTTGAAATTACATATGTTAGCCAGCAGGTGGTGGCAAAAGATCATTTTTGTGTGTAATATGAGCCAGTTGGTGACGTAAATTGAATCCGTTAGTCATTGTTTACATAGAACAGCACTCTTTGATCGCTCATATTACCACTACATTACTTAAGCTAGGACATTGTTTTAAATGTCTTTATATTAACAATTTCAGGATTAAGGCTCATCACAGCTGAGAGACACACCAGACTGTTTGATTACAGATTTCGAGGCACTTACCGAGTTTCCACATTGGATACACACTGTTTAAAATGGTGGAGGACATCGCTGTTTCTATAGTGAATGACTCTTGCACGACTACTGGGGAAATAGGGAGAAATACCCCCACTTAGATGCTATTTTTCCACAGAGAAAGCTGACCTTCAGAACGCTGACAGCATATCTGCTTGGGAGTGGCAACAGGTGATCACACATGCTCTCTCTCTCTCTCTCTCTCTCTCTCTCACAAACACATACACATGCACACACCCATCCTTGTTTATCCAATAACTTGTTAGAAACAGCACAAGCCATGATACTATTTCTGGAGTGAACTTTTTGAATTACTAATGAAGGCTTGGACGCATCATTTGTTTTGAACCAGCAACGGCAGATTCTAATCTGTCGCGTAAGAAAGTAGTTCCATGCACAGAGAACGCATTCTCAGAGAAAAGTGGGCAGCACAGATAGCTGGCTACAGTAAACGTTGATTAATTACAATTGCGTCAGTTACAGCAGTGTTGCTATGGTGTTAAGGTGACCTTAATTAAACAGGTGCTTCAAAATAGCAGCAGCCAACATAAAAACAGTGAAGAGCATGGATAATAACTATTAACTAACAAATATTTTTTGCCTATTTGCAGGGCAGAGACATTATGAGGATTTTATTTAGTATTTCTCTACCTCTCTACCTATATGTTGATTACATGAGTGTTCACATAAATGACTATTCTCTAATTTGTAGTGAAATTGGAGTTAATTTTCACCATAATAGCCAGTAATTACTTTTTGTTTGCTATTATGCTGTAGGTGCACATGCGTAAAACAGACTACTCACTCTTTTCAATCAGTGCAAGATGAAGGATTCAGACTCTAAGCAGTGTCTGATTGCTGTCATTGTGATGGATCTCAAATGAATGGCAGTATATATATATATATATATATATATATATAGAGAGAGAGAGAGAGAGAGAGAGAGAGAGAGAGAGAGAGAGAGAGAGAGAGAGAGAGAGAGAGAGAGAGAACAAACAGACAGTAGAGAGAGGTAGAATGGTTGATCTCCTGCTCCAATACAGTGATAGAAAAAAATATGGCTATGGAATAATGACTTTGATTAGATTTCAAGTCTGATTGTATGAAAAATGTATCTTACAATTCTGTGAAAGAAGATCTCTCGAAGAGTCACTGTAGAAAGAATGCAACAGTTGCAACTCACATTAACCACATGCACGGATATAATGCAACAATGATGCATGGAAAACTGTGTAAGATGCTGTCTGCATTTTGAGTGAGTTTGATTAATATTTTGTCTTGTTAATGACATGATGCAACAAGCACTGCTGCAGGTTATATAGAGCACTCTCACCTTGCAGAATGTTACATGCAACTGAAGTGATTCTATGTCAAATTAGAATGACATCTTAGTTTTATCTAATTTGTAATCTGATTTTCTAAAGCTTTGGCTAGTTTTGCCATCGTTAGAGTGGCAGCAGTAGAAACGCCCACTAGTGACTTCACAGTCCAGACATCAAGCAAAAAAGAAAGTGGAGGTGTGAACGGGGCTTAACTGAATATGGTTTAATAGGTTGCAGAGCTATCTAAATGTTGCAAAAATGCAACACTGGGCCTTTGTGGTCAACAATTTTTTTTATTATTACATTTAAATATTTTAAGTATTTAGTTCATTACTTATTTATTTATTGTGTAAGTCACTGTGGCAGGGCGGAGGGTGGGGCCGGGTCGTGATCCTACACACCCGGTCCCGTCTTAGGCTAATCAAGCCTCCGAGAGGGATAAAGGTCGACTGCAGAGGATCGTGTGGGAGAGAGAGATGGTTTATGGATATGTCCGTCATATTTGTGTGTCCCTCTCTTTTAAATTTTACAGTGTTTTTTGGGGGGGTGCTACACTGTTACAGGAAGTACCCCCCCAGTTTAATTATTTCTGTTTCCCTCCCTTGTCCCCTCCCTCGTCCAGGTAGACGGGGATGACCTGCCGGCAGATGGGGCTTAGGGCATGCCCTCCCCCAGGGAAGGGGGGTGGTGTACGTCAGCCTGAGAGAACGAGAGAGGAATGTGGCAGGGCGGAGGGCGGGCCGGGTCGTGATCCTACACACTCGGTCCAGTATTAGGCTAATCAAGCCTCCGAGAGGGATAAAGGTCAACTGCAGAGGATCGTGCGGGAGAGAGAGAGATCGTTTACGGACATGTCCATCCCGTGTGTGTTTGTCTTTTGTTCGAGTTTTATATTAAAATATTATTTATGTTGAAAAGCCGGTTCTCGCCTCCTCCTTTCCATTGATTCCTTTACACTGGTGCCGAAATCCGGGAAGGAGGAGGGATACGGCGTAGTAGAGTTCTCGCCACTATCGTCCACCCCAATGGAGCAGCCGCGGCCATCTGCCGGGGGATGAGGAGCCCAGCCGCCTGGAAGAGGACGACGACCGCCAACCGCGAGGGGAGAAGGGGCTCCTAACCGACCACCTAGAGCGGTCAGGGCCGCTGCCAGGGATGCAGGAGTCGCCTACCGGCCGCTGAAACGCGGCAGGGTTTGAGACCGCCAACCGCGAGCGGGGAGGGGCTCGCTGCCGACCGCCTGGAGAGGGAGAACCGCTGCCAGGGACGGGGGAGACCCCTTCTGTTCCCCGAGAATGCGGCGGGGCTTTCCGTCCGCCAGGGGCTGGAGGTCTGCCTCTGATCCGCCCGGATAGGCACGGCTGTCATCCGATAGAGGGTGGAGGACTGGCGAGGAATAAGCTCCGGCGTATCGGAGAACTGGCGAGTAAGTGTTTTTTTTTTTTTCATCTCTCTCTCCTCTCTCTCTCTCACTGCCGCTCTGCGTTGGCCTTTTCCCTCTTTTAAATTTTACAGTGTTTTTCTGGGATAGTTTATGGACATGTCCGTCATATGTGTGTGTTTGTCTTTTGTTTGAGTTTTATATAAAAATATTATTTATGTTGAAAAGCCGGTTCTCGCCTCCTCCTTTCCATTGATCCCTTTACAGTCACAAAATAGAGTGCATCAGTAAATCAAAGATGTGTTGGAATATTCGAAGATCATGAAACTTCAAGGTGTTACAAGGCTGGTATAAGACAAATATATTTAAGTTTCAGCCTTTTAGCTTACTAGGAAGGTGTTTATGTAGATTAAAACAATTGATTTAAGCCACTGTGTAAATACTGATTGTCAGTGTACTTTACAAGGACATGAACATATCCAAATTTTAGCCTTTTACTTAGGAAGGCTTTTCATGAAAGTATTCATACTTAATTATAACGTTGCAATTATGCAACTTTTTCCCAAAATTCACACCAAAACTAAACCTGCATAAATACCATGATTTTTATAACCAGTGGCTTCCTTAAACCACTTTCAGAAAGTACTTGGGTCCCTGAAGACTACAAATGGTTGCTCCACAAACACTCACACAGACACAAAGACACTCACCCTGTGCCTGCACCAGCCCTGTGACCTGCTGTCCATAGATGTCAGTTTTATTCCAGGAGAAAACATAAATGAGGTTTGGAGTGGCAGGAAAAGATTTGAGAAGCTGTCGACCCTGGACAGCCACAGACAGATGGACTTTGGCCAGGCCCAGCGGGAGGGTGGAGTGTATCAGAACCACCCTCAGGAGAGAGCGATAGCCTGGAGCTCTGGAAGAGAGGTAGTTTAACTTCAGAATTGTACCCGGGATAACCACCTCCTCTTGGACTGCCTGCAGAGATAAAGAGAAGCAAAGAATGAGGATGAATTAAGAAGAGGGAGGGGGAAGTGTGAGAGTGAGAGACAGTAAAATAAACTGTATTTATATTTACTGTTTGCACTTTTCAGACAGAACAAAAACTGAGCCAATAACTGTGGTGCTGCCAAATAAATGTCCCAGGCTTACAATACACAGACACAGACCAGATCAGCTCTAAAACCTAGTGAGCTTGCTCACTGTCTACATAGCCACCATCCAAAGCAGCTCCCTAAGCTAAATGTAATTTCATAAGACAGATTTGAAAGGCTCTGCATTGGCAGTAAACCTGCTGAAAAGACCAGTATAGCTGTTCACCAGTATATGTTGTGTATTGGATGTTGGTGTGCAGGTGTTTCCCCCAGTCTTTTTAACTAGCTTAACCAGCGTACACTACAGTACACATTGTCATATCATTAAAAAGTAATTAATTTGTTGACAAGATGGTGCATTAGAAGAGAATAGCAGTATGTTTGCCGACAAGGCTGAGAGAGCGCTAATATTAAAGCTAACCTCAAGCAGATACCCAAATTTTTAAATGTCACGATTGTTACCATCTATTACCATCTATTTGCATAGTTTATATCCAGCTGATCATGTTTATGCATTCGTTAGCCAGCTAAGTTTCATATTTAAAGCTAGTGATGCGAAAAAAGCAAATTAATATCTTCATGCAGCCGAGAGAAACCTATTGTAACGTATGACCTTGTCCTGTTTTACTGTTTCCCCTTTGTCTTCCTTTTTGATACTTTCGTCACTCCATAGTTTTCACTTTTGAACCTTCTGTACCTCCATAGTCTTGTTAGCCATCGTGTTCATTGTTCATTGTTCTCACCTGTCCTCGTTAGTTTCTTATTGGTTTCTGTTCATCACCTTATCATGTTATTTTGAGTTCTGTTTGTTCATTGGTCCCTTCTTGTATTTATACCCTGCCTTTTCGTTCAGTCACTGTCGATCGTTGTTTGTTGTTATGAACAACGTTCATTTATGTTTGTGGATGCCTGACTTCGTGTTATTCCAGATCTGTGGTCCTTGCCCGAGTTCTCTGTTCATGTTAATTTCCCCATTGAGGGTTTTCCTTTGTGTTTGTTTATTTAATAAAGTTATAAGTATACTGCGTTTGGATCCTCAACCTTCGTCTGCCTTCGTTGTCCTCCCGCTATTCGTAACACCTATAAACAAATCAGAAAGGCATCTGATTTCAATAAAAAAATTATTATCCTCACTGTAATACGACGACTTCAGATCGATCACATTCTTGCGCTAAAAAAGGCTAGACACAGCGCAACAAATACAGTTTAACAGAATGCAGGTGTCTAAATATGCTTTTAAAGTTATTTGTTATTAGACACATCATCTAAAAACAGCTCTCCTGCATGAGACGCTGAATAAACAAAAACAAAGGGAACCAAAGACGTTTGTCTAGTGTGCGTTTACAAAGGGGATTTTGACGTCAAAATCCTGCAGATCACTGATTGTCAGGGAGAATCATCACTACCAGTGTCACTGGATTTCTGACATGTGTAATCAACCCACTAGTTTTAAAGTTAGCAATTGCGATAACAGTATCATTTGTTCACGAAAAGAAATGGCTGTGCGCAAAACAAGCCGTGGTCAATAAACGAGGTGCAGACGGTCCACTTGTTAGCGATGAGCGAAACGATAAAGTCTTTCAGGAAGTGTCTCAGCAGTTGGCTGCACACGGCTACCACCGGACCAACCAACAGTGTAGGGAAAAGTAAAAAAAAAATTAAAAGTGACTACAGAACAATCAAGTAAAATTGGAAGTGGTTAGACCAAATGGACGCCATCTAGACCTGTGAGCAATGGGAGGGAGAGTGCCCTGGACTGGCGTTGATCCACGATGGAGTATGTTATGTTTTGTTATGTTAACTCTATACTCTGCTTGAAAGCTTCACTTTATTTAGTTGACCAGCTACTGGAAGCTTGCTTCTAAAACAACCAGAAAACAAAATCACCATTCAACAACTGCTTTATGCAGCACAATGAGCAAGTAGCTAACAGTTAGCGGTTGTGTTATTGTTTTGGTCAGTTTGTGTCATGTTTAAGATGATGTCACGGCAGTAGAGGCGGTGCAACTATGACAATCAGCTGATAATCCCACCCACATTGATGCGCCACTAAACTGCAGTGGAAATGCAAGCTCAGAAAAGTAAAGCAAATAGATTTGAGGCGAGTCAAACCGTAACTTGCAGTGGTAAAGTGCCAAAAGAAACACACATGGATGGTTGCAAAAGTGTTCAGTGTGAACAGCCCCTTACAGTCATAGGAGGAGGTAGTTGGCCATTGTGTCTTTCTCTTTTATAAGTGTTTCTCAGATTAAGCAATGAGTTGTTTAAATGCTTTGTCAGGAAAGATGTTCAACTTGGAAATGTGTGTCTCGAGATCCTCGCATTCAGTTCCAGTCTGTTGTGTTCCATCTGTTTGATGGCTCATAGTCTGAGCCGCTTCACCACCGAGTTCAGCCGAATACCCCTGCTATCTGTGACTATTGCTACTCTACATACAACTGTACTGAATAGAATTTTTATTTTTATTTTGCTGTTATAATGAAGCTTGAGTCTGGAGTAGTAGGAATCAGTGCAATTGTAACAAAATGTGAACTGTCTGTCTGTTGACATAACATTTGAGAATATGGGCTGACTAAAACTTTTTATTTATTTATTTTATGCACATTAATTGAAAATGAAATGCTCTTTTTTAACAGCCAGGATAGAAATGGTCTATGCAATAATATAATGATGCTGAATGGTTTATTGCGCCCTCTCATTTACATTTATGCATTTGGCAGACACTTTTATCCAAAGCGACTTACAGAGCCCTTATTACAGGGACAATCCCCCCGGAGCAACCTAGAGTTAAGTGCCTTGCTCAAGGACACAATGGTGGTGGCTGTGCGGATCGAACCAGCAAACTTCTGATTACCAGTTTACCAGTTATGTGGTTTAGACCACTACACCACCACCACTCCACAATTAGCCCTTCATTAGCCCTCTCGTGGGCTAATGAAACAACATAAATTAAAAAATCAGCTGACATTCAAATTTGGATATTAGTTAATATATATATTAATATTTATATATTTATTTAATTAAATAAAGTACAATACATTTTCATGGTTCAGTCAGTATTGTTTATTTTTGTAATAAAGTTTAGCACTAATTTACTTGAGTTTTATTTTTCATCTCTTGTTTAATCTTTATCGACATGTACTGCCCAACTTTGTTATCTTAGTTATAATATATAAACTATATTACCACTATATTACTGCTGTTGTAATGAATGAGGCAGCGAAGGCAGACGAGGAGGTGCGGATCCAAACACAGTTATCTTTATTGAATAAGTAGACAGGCAAAACACAAAGGAGAACCCTCAATGGGGAAACAAACATAAACTAGAAAACTCGGGCAGGGGAAACATACCAGGCTAACAACATACAACGACTGACAGCGACGAAACAAACAGACAGGGTTTAAATACATGGACATAGGAAGACAGGAACCAATGAACAAACAGAACTCAAACAAGATAACAAGGTGATAAACTAAAACCAAAGACAACTAACGAGGGCAGGTGAAAACAATGAACGGAGAACACGAAAACTAACAGGGAGACTATGGAGCTAAAAAAAGGGACAAAAGTGAAAACTAAGGAATTAAAAAGTGACAAAAATGATAAACAAATGGCAACGGTGAAACAAGACAAGGTATACATAACAGCTGTAACACCATGGTTAATTAAATTGCATTAAAACTTTTTTTGGAAACTATGGCCAAAAAACATGGTAACTACAATATTACTATAGAAATGCAACACACAAGCGACGACGAGCCGCGGTTCTAAGAGGAAGGAAACGAGCGTGACCAGCAGACCCCGCCTCCAGGTCAAACCTTTTTCTGCACTCCCCTACATTCATGGTGCCCAAATTACTGTGATGAAAGCAACCTTTATATTAATTTTGATTTATAACTGTAAGTAGTATTAAAATATCCAGAGAGAAAACAGGAAATCGGTTGGTAAAACTAAAAGTGGGACAAAAGGCAGAATCGAACCAGGGTCCCTAGGATGAAACCGCACATTCGCACCGTCTTTAAACACCACTGCAGTGACACTTATTATCTAGAATGTCGTATATTTCTGTGGTTCCACCAGACTATTGGGGTGCAAATAGCTGAGCTGTGTGGCAGATGCTATTTACACTGGGGTGTAAATAATCACTTCATAATAAGTTTTTGAAATAAGCTATTGTACACAGACTCTCTTTAGAAGCTGAGACTGGATCCTGGGTTTACTACGAGTGGGTGTATCTAGTACCTGTAGCTCAGGTATAACAGTCCCTCTGTCCTCGCAGTCAGCTGTGAATCGTGGGAGGGGGGCGGAGAGAACGATGGCGTGCGGACTGATCAGGTTTTTCAGGTCACAGAACGATGGTTTGGATTCAGTTCTTTCCATAAACACACGATCCAGGACCATGAACTGGTTCCAGGGAAGCCAGACTGACCGACTTTGGGACAAAAATGGGGCTCGCTGGAACAATATAGTCACAGAGATTCCGCCCACTGCCAGAAGATCAAAGCTAGTAGGTAAGCACAAATACAAACAAATTTAGAAAAAAAATATTTTATATGAATCGAAAGGCAAGTAATCAATGTGCCCCCCCCCCCCCATATATATTTAATATGCAGTATACAGTTTATACAGAATATGATTTATACTATATGCACAGAAAGAACACAGTATCCATACAGAACATATCAATACAGGTGTATACATATAAATGCAGGACTTTTATAATATGCAGAATATGAACTCTATATATGACACGTACAGTGAATATACAGAAGAGACTAATTCAGCATATATGTGTGTGTTTGTTTAGGTTGAAGTGTTCTATATCTTTCTTTACAAAGTGTGCTTAAATGTGTCTTACCTGCCGTCCTGTCGGCTAAGTGTGTATCCAAATTCAGGATTATGCTGGAATGTGACATTCACGCCGACGAGAGGAGTTCCGTCAGAGGCCAAAACCTGACCTCGAATTACACACACTCGACTGCAAAGAGAGGGAGAGAGAGAGAGAGAGAGAGAGAGAGAGAGAGAGTAGATATTGTAAAAAAAAAACAAAAGATCTGACAGGAGAGATCGAAACTGAGAGAGCAGCACTCTCTTTTCAGTAATCAGAGAAAAATATAATACATGCCTCGATCGATCGTGAACTTCCTCAAACTAGACAATGATGGCAAAAATCATTTTGGGAGACAGTAACTCTGCTTACAGCAGCTAGCTGTGAATCAGCATATCGGAGCAGGAGGAACCGTTTATAATGCACTAATGAAACAAGTTAAAATATATCGATATATTTATGAACCCCACATCAACATATTTATACTCTGCTTTTGAACCATTGAAGCCTGTTTACTGCATCTCAGTTTCAACATGTTTCAAAAACCTGTATTACGTGAAGCTTTGGGCAAAAATGTAACCCATTCAGAGAGAAGGATTTTAATCGGAATGTGGTCATATTCTGATTATGCTTCTGATTATGAGTCATATTACATTAATGCGTAACCCCGAATTACAAAATTATTAAATCGAAATTCAGTTTTTCGAAAAATAAGGTTGAGAATAAGACAGCTGTCATAATAATACAATATTTGGAATATATCATATATCATGGAATATGAATTTATATCTGAGCATGTCCAAATTAAATGAAATAGTTTTGGATACCATCCCTTTAACCAAACTATGGACAAAAATCTGAAAATGTTGTGAATGTAAACATGGACACAATCATGCCAATAAAGCTTTTAGTTGCTGAGAGAGAGTGAAAATGTGTTGTTTTATATGTAATACAAACATTATATATGTTTGTCATCTGTGATGATGCTAATATTTGCAAGAGTGTATTTATCACCTGCTATCAAATGGCAGGTCCCCTGGCAGTATATGTGTGCTGTCCCGTCCAATAAGGAATCGTACACGGTCAAAGAACTGACGCGATGGGCGTGTTTCAAAAGAGGTGTGGCTCTGTTTTATGATGTCACGTGGGTCAGGTGACCCTTGGCACAGCGGGGCACCCAGACACACCTGCTGACTGCAACAGTCTGGGTCGACACAGTCCACAAGACCATCTGAAACACAAACACACATACATTTTACATGCAGCATCTTGTAGCCTTGATGCAGCTTGCCCTTGCTCTGCATGTGTCTGCCTGTGTGTGTGTGATCTCATTTGTCAGCTCTATTAAAGAGGATCTGTGTTTTTAACCTCCCAGAGGAGAAAGTCTCACAGAGAATAACCCAGAAACCCCCTCACACACAGACACACACCAACCAGTGTGTGTTGTCATATGACTGATTTGGTTTTGCATTTTTGCACATAAATACATTCACATTTATAACAAATCATTTGTGAGCGTTAATCTAAAGCTTAAATCTTTAAGGTTAAAATACTTTCTTCTTCAAGCTTGAGCAGAGACAACTCACTGATTCTTGAGATAAGGAACAAAATATGTTTAAAGAGTTTTGAATCTTTAATATTAAATTAATTTGAAATGGATATATTTGTAGACAATGGTCTCCATGGAACCATGTAAGGGAACAGGTTTTTATAAACACACCTTTATCTGAAAATTTACATTTATTCACTTAATTATTTAAAAAAATCTTCCTGTCATTTGTGTCAACTCCATCAGACAAACTAAAAAGCCTTTATCCCTTGCGCGCCTCATCAGGCCGATTGGGGACCGGGCGCGCGATATTCCGACCGGCCCTGCCCCCCTCCGCTCCACACTCCTCCCGGCGTTATCTCAGGCCGGGGTGCCACCGGCATGACGTACACCCCCCCTATCCCTGGGGCGGGGTGTGTATCTTGCGTCCCACGTGGTCAGCCCCGCCTTCTTCGCCCTGGGAGGAGACAGGAGGGGAAGAAAATAACCACAACAACAAAAAATAGGCGAGGGAAAAGGCCAACACGGTGCGAAAGAGAGAGAGAGAGGAGAGAGAGAAAAAGCTCACTCACCGGTTCTCTGATGCACCTTCGCGCAATCCTCGAACACTCCTCCACACTCAGGCGGACGACAGCAGCTCCAACCCCAGGCGAACCGGAGTGAAACCTTCGACCCCAGCGGGCAGAACGCGCCTCCGCTTTTCTGGCGGCAAATGGGGACGCTCCTCCGCCCTTGGCAGCGGCTCTACCGCTCCGGGCGGTCGGAGAGTTTCTTCCCCCTCGCGGACGGCGGTCTTCCCTCGACCTCTCCGCGTCTCTGGGGACGGCAGGGCACTCCTCCACCCCGGTAGCGGCTCCCTCGCTCCAGGCGGTCGGGGTATCATGTCCCCACTTGCCCCGCGGACGACGGCCGCATCCGGGCGATCGGGCTACTCCGTCACCCGGCAGATGGCAGCGGCACTCCCCTGGGTGGACGGCAGTGTCGAGGACTCTGCGACAGGCATCCCTCCTCCCTCCCGGGTTTCGGCACCAATGTAAAACAGTTAAAGGATGGGCAAGGAGGAGGCGAGAACCGGCTTGTCAACATAAATAATATTTTAATGAGAAACTTAAACCAAAAGCACAAACATAAACACACATGACGGACATGCCCGTAATTCTCTCTCTCTCTCGAACCATCGTCACCGGCCGCCTTTATCCCTCGCACGCCTCATCAGGCTGATTGGGGACCGGGCGCGCAATATTCCGACCGGCCCGCCCCCCTCCGCTCCACAGTTGTATACTGGAGCAATTTGAATTTATTTTTTTCCTCAATTGAAGCTGCTTCTATAACCTAAACTAAAATGCCAAAATTTTGCCCACAATTCTAACAGAAATTATCATAATGGGATGACGGAGTTGACATATTGAAGCTGTGACCACAGAGACTTAAACATTGTTTGTTTAAAATATGTAAAAATTTACCAGACCATGTGTCCTTCTGTTGCATCCACCATGATCAGGAAGTGGGAAAGGGGTAATTAGAGTTATAGCTGACCATGACACTGTTTGATTTATTCAGGATTATACCAAAATCTGAAGCAGTTTGCAAATTGAGGACACAATTTTGACAGTTTTATTTATGGAAAATAACTTTTAAAGTTTACTTTGTGTGTTGTTTGATGTCTTAAAGATACATATCTTTCATTTGATATATATATTATATTTATGAATTTTTTGCATTTTAAACACTTTGTTTGGCAGTGTGACATCTTGCTGTGGACAGGTTAGCTATATGTGCCTCCAAATATAGAGCATGCATTCAAAAAAATTCTAGTGAAATTACTTAAAAATATAAGTAAAAATACTTTGAGAATACACATTTCCTTAAGATTTAACATTTCCAGTATTTTTATTATTATGAAATTCTTGATATTTAAAATAACAATGACTTTTGTATGTAAATCATATTTTGTACCTTATCTCAAGAATCTGAGAACTATAAGTAAGCCATTCATTAGTGGACTTCCCATAGAAAAGGAGTCACAAATGAGATGCCTTTGCAATAGTACCTTTGTTATTTCTCCTATAGAGAAAGATTAAATGGAGAGCAAATAGAGACTGTTTAAAAACAAAACTGTTCACAATTTTGTTTGGTGATGCAAGTGCTAGTGCACTACTATACACAACAGCTTTTCAACAATTAAACTTTTCTATATCGTTCATCCACATCAAAGATCAACATCACGATTTGTTTTTAACCCCCCTTGTAGTTTACTTTACCGCTGTCATTATCTCTACTGTCATTGCACTCGGTTTCCATGACAACATTACAGCCTGGGCCGCTCCATCCCGCCTGGCACACGCAATGCCAACCACTCTGCTCCAGCGTACAGCGTCCGTTACCATTGCACAGCCCTGGGCACGCATCTGAGAGAGAGAGAGAGTTTCAAAAAGCATGACTTACTACACAAAGACCTTGAGTAAAACTGTTCATGTAAAGACATCACAAAGTCATCTATTAATTTCTTCATTTACTCTATCGCATGCACGTACACACTTTTCATATTACCTTTATCAAACAGATCCAGGTAATTTGCTGCTGAAAGAGTTACAAAATGAAAGAGCGTGAGAATAAAGAGGAGAAATTACATTGCAGACAAACTTCAGAGAAGCTGTGTGTGTGTGTGTGTGTGTGTGTGCGTGTGTGTGTTTGGTGTTCCTGTCGCTGGCTGCCTAATGCGTCTATTTGTGTGCGTGTGCGTGTGCGTGTGTGTGTTTGGTGTTCCTGTCGCTGGCTGCCTAAAGCATCTATTTGTCCCCAGAGTTTCACAGACTGTTCTCAACATGAGCTTTACAATTAAAGAAATGTGCTGTGGCTCACAGGAGAAAAAATAAAAAGAGAGAGAGAGAGAGAGAGAGAGAGAGAGATACAGAGACAGGCAGAAAGAGCAATATACATGTTTAGTTTATACATTATCTACAAGACAAAAACAGATTGGCACTGAGTTGGCTCAGCATTGCTTGATTTGCATATTTCATAAAAAATGTATAAAGCTTGTCAATTTACTTCTGAACAATGGTTGGATCTGCTAAAGTATGATTTCAAAAGATTGCATGTCAGAATGAAAATTGTTTGTGTCAGGCTAATGTACTAATCAAAAGTGACATCCCACTGTCATAGGTTTGGCAAAATGTTGAGAAACTATCAAGACTGAAATGAACCATCACCAACAAAGTGTGTTAAGGCATATTCATCCACATACTTTAATGCAAAATACAACCCAACTGACATGGGTCCTAATCTCATGTACATTTTGTGACCATGGCAAAATTTTTCGGAAAACGAAATTATGTGCTTCATTATGTTTCACTGCAGTTTCCGAGTGAAATGCCCAGCAGGGGTGCCAAAAGCGAGTGAAATGGTGTCGTAATCAGACAAGGATTTTAAGGTGAATATTAGATGGAGGCTTAAATAAGTAAAACAACATTTTATTCTAAACCTAACCAATTGTGTTCTACAAGCAAATGAGAGGTGAACAAAACAGACATACTTATCCTTAACCAACACCTTAACCTAACCGATAGTGTCCTAAAAACACATGCTACATGAAAAGCACAATTTCTGAAGCAAACGCATCATTTCGTGTCGCTTCTATGACACTTTCATCTCACCTGTCAGCTTACGTGTTTGGGTGTGCTTAAACCATGGTCTTCTGAGTCCAAAGTCTAAACACTGAGCTACCGCAGAAGCCAATTATGCTGGAATAAGTGTGTAAATGTAGGTGGATCTGTAATACAATGGTTAAAATGTGTAGTTTTTCAAATGATGCGCAGCTCTCTACATTGCGAGTAAATCACCCGCATATGCAAGTAAATTTCGCACTATGTGACCAAAAAACGTCTGTTATTAGCCACTGGCAAGTAAATATTCACATTTCACTCGCCAGTGATAAGAGTTGTGTAGTGTCGAAGCACCGAGAACCTTTTACTGAATAAACAGCAGTTGATTATGAAGCTGGATTCAGCCTCGTGTTTCCCTGCATGCTGTCTCATGCGCGCAGGAAAAGCACTTGTGTCTCATTCAGTTGAACTCTGAGCATCTCAGGGAACCGCACCGCGGACATCACAAGAGCAGCTCTCTTCTCAAGCGCTCTGATGTGCACGCCATCTACAGAGACTTGCGTCAAATTCCCGCGAAAATATAAACGTATTAATTTTATGAATGCAAAGCGCTCCAGTTACACTTAAGTACATGTGATGGCAAATGTCCGTGGTTATTGTGGGTTTATTCACGCAGTGTTACAGTGCAGCAGTGAGACAGGGGAGATGCCCTGCTCTATTTCTGTGGAGATGATAAAATAGGAAACATTGAAAGTCCAATGGATCAAAAGTAAATCAGACAAATAAGAGATATATTTTTAGTTATTTAGACATATTTAAATAAATAAAATATGATTTTTATATTAGATATATTGTCATTCATATGTTTTTGAAGCCTGAAAAGGAAATCATACCCTTATTTTATTATATGACCCAAGCTAAATTTGTATAAATGACTTTGTTGTGTGCATGAAGCACACATAGTGAGTTTGTATGGTAATTAATCGTCATATTCGTGAAACACATAAAACAGACAATGAATCGTCATAATTTCAATTATTTGTTTGACAATTCATTGTCAGACAAATTTCACAATCGTGATCCCAAATTTTCATCATTAGGTTCTTACCTTGTGAATTGTTTTGTTAAAAATGTGTATGAAATTTCAAACAGTAACAACAGCTTGTATCATTATTAAAAATGCAATTTCATGACATCATATACATTTATAGAATGTGAAATTTGTACATTTTTAAAAAGCTAAAATGGGATTAAAATAAAAAAAATATACTATATTGCGTGAATATATATGAAGGGGCTCTCTAAGTTTGCTTAACATATTTTTTAGTTACATAATGCTTACATGTCAGCAAAAGTCTGGCAAGTAAAATTAATAATTGACTAGCCAATGACGATTCTTTTCCCAACATTATCATAGAGGGTTGATGCATTAGAGTAAAACTGTTTGATATCATAACATAGCAGTTTGTGAGTAATAGTGCAAAAAATCTGTGTTTATAAAGTCTTAATCAGCCGTTGCAGTTGTGATTTGTCTGAAAGTTAATTAAAAAGTACAATGTTGTTGTAGCTCTACTAGCGCTAATATTATCAGGAAACTGAGGCAAGCATAGAACGCAGCACGTAAACGTCAGTTTGCAAAAATGTAGTTACACAAACATTCATTCTATGGGACTCTGTTGCAAATGCTCAAAACAAAATAGGTGAGAAATGCAAGCTGACACAAAAACCTATAATATTTGTCAACAATTCCAAAAAACATTCACTGAATTTACTGCAGTATACAACCCTTAGAAAATGTTACAATTATGTTGGGATGATGGAAGCAATATAGCATGTGAGATAGTGTGATATAGGATTTAATGACATCAACATCTCTGTGTCAGTCTGGAATACCAGCTACACACACATGACACAAAAGTTGTGGTTGGTTGGTGAATTTTTTTTTTTATACTGAGTTAAACCAATACTCAAAAAAGAAAAGGAATAATACATTATAATTAAATTAAACTAGAATTCTATTTATATATAATTAGCGTGATATACAATCATTCTGACATACCAATAGTGCAGTGCTCTCCTTCCCAACCAGGCTGACAGACACACTGCCCATCCCTGCACTCTCCGTGCTCTTCGCAGATTGGATGACATGCCTGTCTGTCGCAGGTGGGCCCCTCCCACCCTTCCTCACATTGGCACCGCCCAGCAACACACACACTGTGGGAACTACAGGGAATTGGGCAAACCTCTGGAATGAGAGAGAGAGAAAGAGAGGGCAAGAGAGAGGGAGTCATCCATCACCATATATACTTTGACATCAAAATCAAACATGTGCCCATCTTTTTAGAGACAGAGATAGTATAAGCCCATCCTTTAGTAGATAGGACATTGTTAATGATGATGAAGTGGTGTAAAGAGAGGAGAAATTCAAAGATATTGTGTCTACACCCCTTGATCTCCATCTAAAGCCTGCTTTATCACTTCAACGTAATGTCTCATGTACCCCTACAGTCCCATCAGTAACGCTCAAGCACCCCACATCAAAGCAGAAATGTGTCCTCTTCGACTCCTATACTGGAAATCATGAAGACTTATACAATAATTAATATTATTAAAGTGATAGTTTACCCAAAAATACAAATTCTGTAATTTATTCAACTTCATGTTTTTCCAAACCTGTATGACTTTCTTTCTCCCATGGATCACAACAGGAGATATATGTAGAAAGTAAGCCTCAGTCACTCTTTACTTTCATTGCATCTTTTTTTTTTCATACAATGAAAGTTAATGGTGACTGACACTATCATTTTATCAAGCGAACATCTCCTTTTTCTGTTCCAATGAAGAAAGTCAAAGTTTCAGAACAACATGATGGTGAGTGAATGAGAACAGAATTTAAATGGTTGGGTTTCAAATGAAAAATAATCAATACTGTGAGTGATAAACAGACTCACTAAGTTGCTTCCTCTCTTTTTAATAAGACACTTGAGATTGTTTGTCTTTCACAAGTTTTTACAGTTCTGGGGCCAGTCAAAAACAAGACACTTTAGCTGCAAAAGACCTAATGGCAAATTTAATTATAAAGGAAATCAAGATAGAAAAAAGTTAAGTAATTTGCACTCTTTGAGTAAATTGTTCTTAAAACTAAATTGTAAATTGTCATATTGAATGGAGGAATTTATGAACAATTTACGAAGAAATATATTTAGCATGTGTTTCATAAATCAACTTTGAAAAATCTACTATGAGCAAATAGACAGTCATTTAGCACATTTTAATGAAAAGTTACAACTTACAGTTGACAAATACTTACTGCTTTAACAAAGCAATAAACTAAATAAATCTTTTCAAGTACCCAATGGAACCTGCTTAAAGGGATAATTCACCCAAAAATAGAAATGTTCTCATCATTTACTCACCCTCATGCCATCCCAGATGTGTATAACTTTCTTTCTTCTGCTGAATGTAAACAAGGGTTTTTAGATGAATATCTCAGCTTTGTAGGTCCATACAATGCAAGTGAATGGGTACCAAAATTTTGAAGCACCAGAAGCATGTAAAGGCAGCATAAAAGTAATCCATACGACTCCAGTGAAAAACAGATCCTTTTTATAGTATAAATCACCACTTTCACATTCTTCTACTTTTGTTTTTGGCATTTACATTCTTCATGCATATTGCCACCTACTGGACAGGGAGGAGAATTTATAGTAAAAAAGTACTTAATTATGTATCTGTTTCTCACCCACACCTATCACATCACTTCTGAAGATATATATTTATCCACTGGAGTTTATGGATAACTTGTATGCTGCCTTAATGTGCTTTTGGAGCTTCAAAATGTTGGTACCCATTCACTTGCATTGTGAGGGCCTACAAAGTTGAGGAATTCTTCTATGAAAATGTGTTTGTTTAGCAGAAGATATAAAGTCAAACACATCAAGCATGGCATGAGGGTGAGTAAATAATGCGTTAAAATATTTTTGGTGAACTATCCCCAAGAGTATGTCTACACTTGGTTGGGAATACTGATCTAGGAAACCAAAAAATCAGATGTTTCTGTTTGAATTCAAGACATATTTTAGCACGATTTCATGACAAAAAGAATTTCCTTTAACCAGTAAGATATCACTGCTCTTTGGCCTTCAGACAGGATGGCTTTGTCTTCACACTTCCTCACAGGAATCATGATGGGTCAAACTGAGCTGACAGTTTTTCATATCTTAAAAGTCTCTTAAAATCAGCTGCCACATTTATCCTGTGTAACTACTGCACTGATCGTTCAGTTTGGACAGTTTCTCTTTTCTCTCTTACTTGTAACATTCAAAACAAATTATCTTTTTTGTTCCATAAAGCACACTGGACTTGAGTTCTGCCTCTCAATCTCACACAAGATATAAATGTCTACAAATGACAGGAAGGGCATTAAACAATTTTTTTAATTGTTTTAATTAATATAGACATTATCAGTTAACCGCTCTGCCGTGGAAATGGACAATTTCATGTTGTAATATTCATGCATTTTGATAAATATTGCATTTTGAAAATTGAATAACTGCTTTCATATTCGAGCCAGTGGCCAAATATGCAAAATCCTGAAGTTCAACCACAACAGGAGCCTCTCTGCTCTAAAACAGCTCTCTTATTTAAACGTCATCAATGTTAAGCAGGGAATATGCAAATTTGTATTATGTATTTTTCTTTATCTCTTTCTGTCTTTCTCTGTCCCTCACTCCATCTGTAAAACACAACTGATGTAATTCTACAGTCCAGCAGCTTTCATTTATGAGATGCACGATCAATCCGAAAATAAGAGCGAATCTGTTTTCTGAAGATTTCTCTCTGTTAAAGAAAGTACATTTTCTTTTTGCAATATATCACATTACACTTAACGAAGATCCATACTGCTGCACCTAGGGCCCTCCTTTACTCTGTCAGACAGTGGAACTGGATCCAGAGTTTTAGGGTCAATAGTAACCGAATGAAACCAAAATCAGAAACTTTTCAGCGAGAGACACTTTACTAAATGACAGAAGGAAAAAAAAAAACACTTTTAAGAATTACAAATGAAAAGATGGAGAAGAGTGATTTGTGCCCATTATAGAGGTGGGGGAAAAATATATATTTCAAATTAAGTAAATATTTTAATAAATAATTGAATTCACAATTAAATTAAAACAAAAACTATAAATTAAGTAAATTATTCATTAAATCACCAAATAAATCAAATGATGTCCCTTGTATTTTATTTTAGCATAAGTTTGCATCCATTTCCATTTTAGCCTTATATTTGTTTGATTTTTCATTTAAGGCTTTTCATTTTTAGGGTTACGGTTATCGGCACGTCCCTTAAGGACAGCGGGTGTCAACTTTTAAAATTGATTTCTTTGGACATTCTGGTTAGTGAGTTCAGACACTTTTTTCTTTCTTTTTTTTCCCCTTAAACCACATGGCTGAGCTTGGTAAAATAAAATATTTTCAGATGAAGTTTCCAACCAAAACATTGTCACAAACTTAATTTAAACCCATATAGAGAATGTAAGGGAAATGTTAGCCAAATATAAATGCTGTAAATGACTGTAGCATTGTGCTCAAACCCGCAAAGGGGATGCACAATCCCTACCTTTTATACCCGTATTTCCGGGGGTGGGGCATGCAAATCCTTTTTGCCAATTTGGCATTGATCTGAGGCTCCCAAAAGAATCCCCTTGTGTCACTATAATCGACACAATGTCGAGTGAGTGACAGAAGGGGAACTATTTTTTGGTCGATAAAACTTTAGTTCCCCTTCTGTCGCTCTCTCCACGTTGTGTCAGAGAAGCGACAATAGGGGTCTCTCTTGAGCGCCGTTATTCACCTCTGGACTATGAAAAAAGCAGAGGCTGCATTTGTGGATGGTCCATGTTCTCACTGCGAGAACATGACCATGACAACATTGCGGTCGCGGCTTGCTTACAACCGTGAGCAAGCCACTCCAGCCGCCCCCCGTGTCGCTCCTTCTTCCCACGGGATTGAGGACGATGCGGCTGGCGATAGAGGCGATTTGGGAATGGCAGCGGGTGCAGCTCCGCCGGGTATGCCCCCTCGGACCACCCGCGCCCCGACACGCTCGATGCATGCCATGGCTCTCCTGCAGGTCCACCAAGCCAAGGCACTACGCAACATGCACGGGGGTGGCCCTGATCCCGACACGCTGCAGGAACTGCGCTCAGCGACCGACCTCGCCCTGAGAGCGACGAAGGTCACAGAGCAAGCGCTCGGGCAGGCGATGGCCACGCTAGTGGTCTAGGAACGTCAACTGTGGCTGAACATGGTCGAGATGCGTGAAGCTGACAAGACTCGCTTCCTCAACGCCCCTGTCTCCCAGTTCGGCCTCTTCGGCGACACCTTCGAGGACTTTGCCCAGCAGTTCTCCATGGTGAAGAAGCAGACGGAGGCCATCTCTCACATCATGCCTCGCCGCAAGCCTGCCGCCACGGCCCATGCCCCGTCTGCTTGCCGAGGGCGTCCTCCTGCGGCCAGAAGGCAAGCCCCTGCTCCGCCTCAACCCGGGCCCAGCTCTCAGCCCCAGCGTCGAGCAAACCGTGGGAAGCGCACGCCCCCTGTCTCACGGACCCCCTCGAGGACCCGGAAAGCTCCCAGGCACTCCTGAGACAACGCACCCAGAGCCCAAGACGTTAGCTCCAGAGGTGGTAAGACCGCTCCGTCCCCCGGTGGAGGGCCAGGAGGAGAATCCTTTGTTTTTTCATTTGCCGCACCCCCTAACACGGGCTGCGGTACCCAAATTCTCAATAAAAGAGCTATTTCCTTTGTCTCTGGGGCACATGGCCCGCAAATGCCATTCTCATGGCACTCTGCTTTCAGGCCTCAACAGTCCCGGCTCCATGGACGCGGTGTCCCCACCTTCAGCGCCACGACTGTTCCCCGGCCGGCCGGTTCAGACGAGTCCAGAGGACGCCAATACCAGACCTCCTCCTCAGTCACGAACCCGCCCCCTGCCGGGTGCGTGGAGCAAGGTAAGTGCTTTGAGTTTTTTCTCAGCACCAGAGCCTCGGGACGCCACGTTGCCTCCCGACGCCGCGTTACCTGTTCCGCACCGCTGCAAAGCCCGCCGGTACGTCCAAAAACCCGCCCCTTGGTGCCCCTAGCATGGAGTTTAGAGGCATGGCTTTCACTTCCCAACCCGTCACGCTGGCTGCACCGGACCATTCGACTCGGTTACGCAATTCAGTTTGCCAGGTCTCCGCCCCCCTTCGTGGGCGTACATTTTTCCGCAGTACACGGCCAACATGCCCTCTCCCTGCGCGAAGAAATCGCCTCCCTCTTATTAAAGGACGCGATAGAGCCTGTCCCTCCAACCGAAACGAAGAAGGGTTTCTACAGCCCTTACTTCGTTGTACCCAAGAAAGGCGGCGGCTTACGATCTTGGACCTGCGAGTTCTCAATCGGACCTTGTCCAAACTCCCGTTCAAAATGCTCACCCAGAAACAAATTCTATCTGGCGTCCGGCATCTAGATTGGTTTGCAGCGGTAGACCTGAAGGACGCGTACTTCCACATCTCAATTCGCCCTCGACACCGCCCCTTCCTAAGGTTCGCGTTCGACGGCCAGGCGTATCAGTACAAAGTCCTCCCCTTCGGCCTGTCTCTGTCCCCTCGCGTCTTCACGAAAGTCGCAGAGGCAGCTCTTGCCCTGCTCCGAGAAGCCGGCATACGCATACTCAATTACCTCGATGACTGGCTCTTACTGGCCCACTCCCGAGAGTTACTATACGCACACAGAGACCAGGTGCTCAGCCACCTCAGCCGTTTGGGGTTTCAGGTCAACTGGGAAAAGAGCAAGCTCTCCCCGGTCCAGAGCATCTCTTTTCTCGGTCTGGAGTTAGACTCAGTCCCAATGACAGCACGTCTCTCCAACGAGCGTGCTCAGACAGTGCTGAAATGCCTCGCTTCCTTCAAGCCAGGCACCGTGGTCCCGCTAAAACGTTTCCAACAGCTCCTGGGGCATATGGCATCCTCCGCGGCGGCCGCGCCGCTGGGGTTGATGCATATGAGACCACTTCAGCACTGGCTCCGGGCTCGAGTCCCGAGACGAGCATGGCGCCGTGGCACGCACAACATAAAAGTTACCTCTGCCTGCCGCCAAACCTTCAAACCCTGGACAGACTTCTGCTTCCTAAGGGCAGGAGTACCCTTGCAGCAGGTGTCCCGACGCGTTCTGGTCACAACCGACGCCTCCAAATTGGGTTGGGGCGCCGTATGCACGGGCGCAGAGTCGCAGGCCGGTGGAATCGAGGCCGCTGCGCTGGCACATCAACTGCCTAGAGCTGCTGGCTGTTTTTCTGGCCCTGCAGAAGTTTCTTCCGTTAATTCGGAACAAACACGTCCTAGTCAGGACAGACAGCACCATGGTCGTAGCCTACATAAACCACCAAGGCAGAGTATGCTCCCTCCACATGTCACAGCTCGCCCGTCGTCTCCTCCTTTGGAGTCAGCAGCGACTGGAGTCACTGCGCGCCACTCACATCCCCGGCAACCTCAATGTGATAGCGGACGCGCTGTCAAGACAAAGCTTGCCTGGCGGAGAGTGGAGGCTCCACCCCAGTCAGTCCAGCTCATTTGGGACCGGTTCGGCAAGGCTCAGGTAGACCTGTTTGCCTCCCACGAAACCTCCCACTGCCCGCTCTGGTATGCCCAGACAGAGGCTCCCCTCAGGGCAGACGCGTTGGCACACAGCTGGCCTCGGCGGGCTGCGCTAAGCACGCATTCCCCCAGTGAGCCTTCTTGCACAGGTGCTATGCAAGGTCAGGGAGGACGAGGAGCAAGTCATTCTGGTAGCCCCTTACTGGCCTACCCGGACTTGGTTTTCGGACCTCATGCCTCACGCAGCCCTCCCTGGCGAATTCCCTGAGGAAGGACCTTCTTTCTCAGGGACGGGCACGCTCTGGCACCCGCACCCAGACCTCTGGAACCTCCACGCCTGGCCCTTGGACGGGATGTGGAAGATCTAGCCGCCTACCACCGACCGTCATAGATACAATCAATCAAGCCAGAGCCCCTCTACCAGGCATCTCTACACTCTAAAGTGGCGTTTGTTCATGGACTGGTGTTCTTCCCGAGTCGAAGACCCGCAGAAGTGCGCAGTTAGGTCAGTGCTCGTGTTTCTTCAGGAGAGGCTGGAGAGGAGGCTGTCCCCTCCACCCTCAAGGTGTATGTCCCGCTCATCGCGCCCACCACGACACGATAGACGGCAAGTCTCTTGGTAAGCACGACTTAATCGTCAGGTTCCTAAAAGGTGCCCGGAGGATAACTCCCTCCCGGCCTAACCTGTTCCCTCATGGGATCTCTCGGTCGTCCTTACGGGACTCCAGAGACCCCCCTTCGAGCCGCTTGACTCAGCTGGACTCAGGGCCCTCTCTCAAGACTGCCCTGCTGATCGCGCTCGCTTCCATCAAGGGGGTCGGGGACCTGCATGCGTTCTCTGTTAGCGACGCTTGCCTGGAGTTCGGTCCGGCAGATACTTTCGTGATCCTAAGACCGCGACCGGGCTATGTGCCCAAGGTTCCTACCACACCTTTCAGGGATCAGGTAGTGAACCTGCAAGCGCTGCCCCGGGAGGAGGCAGACCCAGCCCTTTCACCAGTACGTGCTTTATGTATTTATCTGGACCACACACAGAGCGCCAGACGCTCTGAGCAGCTCTTCGTCTGCTTTGGGGGACAGCAGAAAGGGAAAGCTGTCTCCAAGCAGAGACTCGCCCACTGGGTTGTCGACGCCATTTCCCTGGCTTATCACACCCAGGCCGTGCCCCCCCCCCTTGCAGGTCCGAGCTCACTCCACCAGGAGTGTTGCGTCCTCATGGGCACTGGCTAGGGGCACTGCCCTAGCAGACATTTGTAGAGCAGCGGGCTGGGCAACACATAACACTTTTGCGAGATTCTACAATCTCCGAGTTGAGTCAGTATCGTCCCGTGTTTTCTCAGGTACCGAGCCCGTAGAACTCGGTGGCACGCCCACGATCTGACCGGGTGAATCGCTTGCACCTAGCGCCCTTCCCCCTAACCAGGGGAAACAGTGCACCTTCATTCCCAGGTGATCTCAGGTCTGGGACACTGGTCAATTCCTCCCTAGCCCTCGTGGGTCGCAGTTCAGCGGAGGAACTCGCTGACCCAAACCACTTTGGGTACCGCAAGCTACCCTGTACTGGTATAGGTGCTCCACAGGTAAGGCCTCCTTTGGACTCCCCCTGTGTGTAACACCACGGTTCTGTCCCCTCTGGCGAGCTGACTCCCGTGTTTCCCTTAGGCAGTCATGGCTGCCTCGGCTGCCGTGCTGTATGTTCCCCCCTCTATGAGGCTGGATCCACCACCGCACCGACTTTTCCACATAGGCCCTAAACAGGCCTCTGATGGTTTTGCCACTTAAACTTGCCTCCCCTCTTGGGTAGGCGTGGCCTCCGCAGGGTCTTCTCCGCCCTGGATAAGGGCTAAGACCCCCTTCCCTCAATGCGTGTAAGGGCCCCAGCCTTAGTTGCTCTATGCGAGAAATATAGAGAGAAAAGAGGCCCGGCCAGGCTTGGCCCGTTCCCAGGTTGGCGGCCAGCACCTTGTTCCCCTCCAGGGTAACGATAAGGAATCCTGATGGCTTAAATGGGGCATTGGGGAAGGGTACGTGCAGCCTGATACAGTTGGTCGTCCTGCACGTAAGAATACCTGCTCGCTCCTGTATCAGCAGTTCACGTACACGGCTCAGCGCATGGCACTTTTATAAGTGGACCCCTAGTGTCGCTTCTCTGACACAACGTGGAGAGAGCGACAGAAGTGGAACGTCTAGGTTACGTATGTAACCTCCGTTCCCTGATGGAGGGAACGAGACGTTGTGTCTCCCCTGCCACGTAGCTGAGCCGAGCCACTGTTGTGGCCGGACCATTTCTGGCTCCTCAGAAAAATCCTGAATGAACTCCCGTATTTGCGCCGCTTAAATACCCGTATGTCCGGGGCGGACATGCAAATACTGGTTGCCAACTCTCATTGGCCTTTTTTCATAGTCCAGAGGTGAATATCGGCGCTCAAGAGAGACCCCTAGTGTCGCTTCTCTGACACAACGTCTCGTTCCCTCCATCAGGGAACGGAGGTTACATACGTAACCTAGACGTTAAAGTTATTAGATAACATGAACTAACAGTGCATATAACTTTTACAGCTATTTGATTTCTACATTTACTAATACATTTTTAAAACTAAATGTTGCATACATTGTATACATACTTTAATTATAAATACAGTATATTTCTTTATATATAATGTATGCATGTATAATTTAATTTACAGTGTTTGTAGATACCACTATTTGTTTCAAAAATATTTCAATTTAATTCAATTTAATAATTCAATTTAATATTATTTAATCACAACCCAGATATCAATATAATAATGAATAACCAGGTCCCTGCTATTTCCCACCACAATCTCTTTAGTGTATTTGTGATAATGGTAACTCACCCACGGAGCAGTCGTCCCCAGTCCAGCCCCGTTCGCACACACACACCCCTGACTGGGGTTGTCCATGACCTGAACATTGTTCTTTACAGGCAGGAAGTGGTATTTCACAGCTCTCACCTCCCCATCCTGTGGAACACACACACTCACTGCGCACACAAACACCTCGACCTGAACATGAGGGGTCCACGCAATCCACTATAGACATGCATACACACATGCATACACACGTGGAGAACAAAAAATTTCCATAAACATTTAATTTGAAGATTTAGTTACAGTTGCATGTAAAACATGAGTGACACAAACTGTGTCTCTTGCTCACAGACAGCAGCTAAAAAAGAATGAGAAAGACTGGAAATATACACGTCACTTCAATTACACAGCAACAATATGTTCACTTCAGACTAAGTGTGTGTGTGTGTGTAGATGGGGAAAGTGGCTGGGTGGAAAAGCTAATTTGGTGGATGGATCTACATGGGATTAAATTGGGTCTATCTCTCTCACTCTCTCTCTATCACTGAAATGGCAGCAATGAATTTTCAGCTGAATGGTTAGGGGAGAAAGTGTGTTTAAAATCCAATTACAGGACATTCATCATAAACAAGCCGTGGAGATAGACTAGGAGCTCTGTACGTTCATGCACACACACACTCAACTTGATGGTCATGTTGTGGATGAGGGTTATTTATGCTTCAAGCTTAATCTTTCCACCTAAATATGAATGCCCTCCATCAAAAACTGAAATCTTTTAATGAAAAATTTAATGGGATTGTTCAGCCAAAAATGAAAATTCTGTCGTTATTTACTCCACGTCACATAGTTCCAAACTCATATGACTTACTTTCTTCCATGAAACACAAAAAAAGATGCTAGGCAGAGTGGCAGCCTCAGTCACCATTCACTTGCATTGCATCTTTTATCCATAAAATGCAAGTGAATGGTAACTGAGGCTGCCATTCCACCTAGTAAATTATTTTGTGTTTCCTTAAAGAAAGAAAGTCCTATGGGTTTAGGTGAACAATCCCTTTAAGTGTGTAGCATGCTTGGTGTTTTTGTGTGTGTGTGTAAGTGTGTCAGACCCGTACCTTGCTCACAGTTATCGCCCTTGAATGCAAGAGCACACATGCAGATTCCGTTGACACACTCTCCATTGTTGGAACAGGTGGGATCGATACATTGGCCTTCCTCCACCTCACACTCCGCCCCTTTCCATCCAGTGTGACACACACACACACCTTTCTCGTAATCTCCGTTTCCACTGCACAGCACTGGACAAGAGTCTAAAATACATACAAATTATCAGGTCATATGTTTATTAGTTACATTATATCTTTAGAATGTTGTGCGAAATTAAAATGTTATAGTTTTTAGGATGTGTAATTGTAATGTTACCTGATAGCAGTAGTGTACATGTGAAATATTGTGTAATTACTCTGATTTTTAATGTGTTTATTAGGGCCTCACGATATGATCCACATTGTAATACATCTGTCATGCTTCAGTACAATGTGATGCATTACAATATCATAATTGGATCACGATTGAAACTCAGAGTGTCCGCTAGTGAGAGTGAATTAGTGGGATCAGTTTCTATATCTATTACAAGGTTCAAGTAAAGAGCCTCATAGAAGCGGCTCTGAACACACTAAAAAACACACTGCTGGTTTCAGAGTTACCATTTATTTACACAATCTGCTTTTTCATTAAAGGGATAGTTGACCCAAAAATGAAAATTCTCTCATCATTTACTCACCTAAATGCATCCCAGATCTGTTCGTCCAAACAATGCAAGTGAATGTTGACCAGAACTCAGAAAGACAAAAAAGGACATAAAGACAGCATAACAGTAATCCATATGACTCCAGAGGTTACATCCATATCTTCTATAGCGATATAATATGTGTGGGGGAGAAACAGATTCATATTTAAGTCCTTTTTTTACTATAAATCGCCACATTTGATCAGTCCCAACAAGTAGGTGGCAGAATGCGAAAGTGTCAGTCACTCCACACCAGAATGTGGAAGTGAAAGTGTAGATTTAAGACTTAAATATTGATCTATTTCTCACACACACATATATCATATAATTTCTGAAGATACAGATTTAACCACTGGAGTCTTATGGATTACTTTTATACTGCCTTTATGTCCAGGGGCGTGACTAGAGCATTTTCAGTGGGGGGGCCATGCTAGGGCACTGCCTCCAGATGGGGTGGCAAAAAAAAAAGCTAAATTCTACAGTATATTACGGAAATCCTATTGATTTTATTTTTTTTAACTTGAATAAAGTTACTTGTAAACAAATGTAGTAATAAAGCACATTTTTGATTAATTTAGTTTTTTGTCATCCCTGTATCCATTAAGTTAAATTTGAGAGCCAGTGTTTATTATTTTTAGTGTTTTCATAAAACTAACAAGTTTATAAAATAAAAGCAATTTTAATAATGAGCAATTTTAAAAACCCAGAAGCAGAAATGATGTCAACTATTTTCTTTTAATTAGTTTGGCCATTACAATATACAGTAGTTTTATTCACAATCTCTTTCAAATACTAATAATTAAAAAAAAAAATCCCCCACTGTAATAATTCAAATGGTTTGGCCAAAACATCATAGTTTTTCATTCAACATTTCTTTCAGATTAATTTACAAAAAAGCTGAGTAGCACAGAGTTAAAGTTTTAGCACTGTAACAGTTCAAATGAAAACACCACAGTTTAAAAATAAAATATGGATCCATTACATTGTGCTCTGCTAATATATTAAAGAACAGTCTTTAGTTTAGAAACAATAAAAACAGTAGCAGAAAGAGAGGAAAACTGTCGAAAAAGAAAGAAGGCTAAAACAGCTGGATTTTTCTGTTTCGGTGGTGACTGGCAAGCTCACCATTATTATTTATAATGGTTGCAGAGTTATTATCTATATTGATTAAAAATAATGGTATTGAAGGTCTTTCAGTGTTGGATAGACATGTACTTATAAGTCAGTTTGCTGACGATACAACATTGTTTCTAAAGAATGAATATCAAATTCCATGAGCTTTACATTCGATTAACCAGTTTTCTAAAGCTTCGGGCTACATTTAAACCTAAACAAATGTGTAATGTTAACACTGCATGAGTTTCCTTTGCAGTCATTATCTAATATACAAATTAAAAGGGAAGTTAAATATTTGGGGATTATTATTTCTAAAGATAAAGATGTTATGGAGAATAAAAATGTGTTGAATAACAGATAAATGTAAGTCCATATTGAATAGATGCTGCAGAGGGATCTTACCATTTTTGGAAGGGTTCTTTTATCTAAAATGGATAGTTTGTCCAGACTCATCTATCCAGCCTTCTCCTTGCCCATATCGACACGAATGATTAAATGAATAAATAAGGTGAATTTTTAATTTATTTGGAGAAATAAGTGTCAGTACATTAGAAAGGAGGACATGATTAATAAATATGAATACGGTGGGGTGAATGCTATCGACATTATGAATGGTGTTTTGAAATTGAAATGGTTAAAATCCTTCATTCAAAATAGCCACTCCTTTTGGTTTATTGCCCCCAATGCTATCTTTAACAAACTGGGGGGAATACACTTTCTGTTGTGACTTCGAGTGCACCTCGTTACCAGTTAAACTTTCAGCCTTCCATCAGCAAGTGCTGCTCTATTGGAAACTATTGTTCAAACATAACTTCACTCCTCACAACACTCCAGTTTAGAATAGTAGATATATAAAGTTTGGCAGAAAATCTGTATATCTTGAAGAATGGATATCTAAAGGGATTTGGGCTATTGCCCATTTCTTGGATGATAATGGAAATTTGTTACTGTATAGAGAGTTTTGTGAGAAATATGTTTAATAGAATGATTAGAGCTATACCAATTCTGTTAAGATTAATGGTTAAAGAAGACATGTTGTACTCCAAAATCTCCCCAGTACTGAGACAGCTCTCCTTAGAAGGTTTTGATTTTTGTGATAAAAAATTAACAAATAGAGTCATTAGAATTTTTTTTTTACAGGCTTATTACCCAAACCCAATTAGACGGGAATACGTGCTTAAAGATTTTGATAAGTTTGAAATAAAAATAATTAGGAAAAATTATTTGTCTTTTCCTCTCCCTCCTAAAGCTAAGGAGGTGAACTTCAAATGTTTTGATGTGAATAATTGTGTTTTTTGTGAAACAAATATTGAGAATCTAGAGCATGTCTTCTTTGATTGTGATCTGGTGCAACCCTTTTGGAGTGAGGTGCAGAATTGGTTAAGCTCTAGGAGGGTTGAACTCCCACCTCTCACGTGGAAGTTAATTAGGTTTGGTGTTTGTCTGGAAAACAAAGATTGTGATTTTGATATTAATTTCTTGTTATGTTTTGGAAAGTTTTTCATTCATAAATGCAGATGGTTTAAATCTAAACCCAACTTTAATCACTGGATGAATGAGGTTAAACTCTTGTGTAAATCTTTAAAAAATTTAAAAAATCAGAAAGCCCTTAAACTGATTTCTCTTTTGGATACATTTAAATTAATTTAATAGTTTTTTCATTTTATTTATTTTTGTTTTTTTTCTATTTAATTATTAGTTTGTTAATAGTGTGTTTTCTGTTCTTTGTATTATGCTCAACCTATGGCTGAACAATTGAGGTTATATTCAGAGATGTGTTGATGTACCCTTGTTTGTTTGTGTTGTTGAAGAATAATACAATTTACGGCAATTGTAGACAGTAGTTATTTGAGAAAATTGTTATGTATATTTTGATAAGTCACTTGTGATTTGTATCCTTTTTTTTGGCAATAAAGATGACTTTATTAAGCTTTAAAAAAAAAAAAAAACTTCTTTGAATCACGAACTTCAGTAGAGTCTATAAACTGATTGGCCGTAAAATGAACCAATCACAAGACATCTTATGGGGGGGGCACCTGGGGTGGCCAATCGAATTTCAGGGGGGACCGGTGCCCCCCCTGGCCACCACGGAGACCCGCCCCTGTTTATGTCTCTTTTGGACCTTCAAAATTCTGGACAGAATTCACTTTCATTGTGAGGACCAACAGAGATTAGATATTCTTTTAAAAGTTAAAAGTTTGTGTTTTGCTGAAGAAAGAAAGTCATACACATCTGGTATGGCATGAGTGTGAGTAAATGATGAGAGAATTTGAGAATTTTTGGAGGAACTATCCCTTTAACAGAATGACTAGCCAATTATTTGACCATCATAATCCATCCCTAGAATGTGCATAAAGAATTATTGATACAAGGATCAAAAATACAATATAGTGAGAAACATAATCACAAAATGATCAATATATGACTGTATCACCATTGCTCAAGTGTTTAGATTGTATTAGCTTATGATTATGTTGTGCATCATTGAGTGCAGTTTAGTACCTTTAGAACAGTCTGGCCCCAGGAAGCCAGTAAAGCAATGACAGTGTCCGGCAACACACTCTCCATTACCATTACAGTTAGTGGAACAACCATCTATTGTTTCTAAACATACAAACACAATACAATTCACTAAACTGTTTAATAATTCTAAGGTCAGTATTGCAAGCGTAAATAATTTGTGAATCTGTAGTAAGCATTTTTTACAACCGAAACTATTCTAAACGATTCAAAAATATAATTCAATAAGTAAAATACTGCAAATAATTAAATGTTACATTAAATTCAACTCTCACACACGGCCTCACCTATGGGTGTACTGTAAACTACCACCTGTTCCATCTTGCGGCCATCGTTATAGAAAGCCAGGTACCAGGTGCCTACGTCCAGGTATTCCACAAATCCCGTCTCTTGCAGAGAGGACACAAGCAGACTCCGTGGGGGAGGGTTCGGGATTTTGGTATTCCGGGAATCTTGCTTTATCAGCTGTCTCCCATCCAGTAGCTTTACAAAGTCAAACTGGAGAAAAAGGAGAATGTTGTATGTGTATCTAATCTAAATTGAATAAGAACAGAGTCAAGATTTTTACGTTTTGGATTACATGGATACATGAATCTCCCAAAAACGTTTTTATTATTATTTGGCATTAAGATTATTATTATTAAATTTTTGCATTATCATTATTTTATGACATTTAAGAATATTTCTATCCCAAATTCTCATTTGTGCCTTGGCATTTTCCCTTTTTTTGAAGTTACCATTGTTCTCAATGATAATTCTCAGTAGTTTTTTTTAAATCTTTTCTACTGTATTAAGGTAAAATAAAATACAGTTAAATAAATATGTATTTTTTATATAAAGATAGTACAAAAAATATGACCAAGATGTATTAATCATTTTAATAATGCATTATTAACAACACTCTAAAATAGGCTTCATCTTCCTTTAAGCTTAATTACTATTTTTTTAATTTCTTATTTCTATGTGATTTATGAGTGAAATACGACCATGTATATAGGTCTGCAACCCGACTTGGGCCCGACGGTACCTGAGAAACCACCAGGTTTCAGGCCAGATTTGGGTCTGTTTTTCCAAGTATGATTTTGGGTACAGGTTGGGTTGGGGTTTGAAATTAATAAAAAAATATACAGGCCTACCTAACTTGTTTCACGTACGCGCTTTCACAGACACGCTTGAACGAATGAGTAAGGGGCCGTTCAAACCAAAATGTGTTTTTGTGTGCATCTGCTCTGTTTTTCCTTTGTTTTCCTACAGTATGTAAACACATGCTGGATGGACATCATTCACTGTTGCATTCCGTGATGCTGTTTCTTCAGCTTCTTGTGCAGAACTGGCACATATTTTAGACACCATGTCAAGTTTAAAGGTTACGATTAATTCGTAGTGCTGCATCAAGCTTTTGTTTAGTGCAGGCGTCAAAAAAGAATGTTCTAAACATGTTCAGGCTGCAAAGAGGTCTGTTACATTGTTTCACATTATTCCAAAAAGATCTGTACCAAGCAAAGTTTCGGCACCTGAAAAATGCTAAGCCAGTATTTTTTTTTTTCCTTATTCTATGGCGTGCTAAGGGGCCACCATGCCTTGTTTGTTTACTGTTACAATACTTTTACGTATGTTGCCAACAATGTTTACATAAAACACAGCCTATTGCAACAATAATGGTAAGGAGGAGAAATTATAAAGAGAGTGAGCGATTTTGGGATCAGGCTTAAATTCTGACAGAAGGTAGGGTTGGGCCACATGGTCTCGGGTATGGGTCGGGTTTGGGATTCATTCTATGACCTTGACACTGTTAACAGGTTTTGTGAGATTCACATAAATATCATTAGCTTGCACACAACAAATTATATTCCATCATTACTTTTTCTTTCTATCACTCTTTACATAATCTAGGACTGGTCATTTGCACATGCTACGACATTCACATACCTCAGAGAAACAGGCCTTCAGCTTGAGCAAACTCAGCCAAACACACACACACACACACACACACGCGCGCGCGCGCACACACACACACACACACACACACACACACACACACACACACACACACACACACACACTCATATTTACCCATTCAAAGTCTATATCAAGTCCGCACTCACTGCAAATAGGATCCAATTACATCCAGGGGTTTACAGCGCACCATCTGTTTGTTTGAGTCACTATACAGTATATGTGTTCAGTGTCTGTCTCATCACCTACACTGCTGTGTCACTTCCATCCTGTAACTGGAATGAATCTATCTCCAAGGAAACTGGTAAAGATGTGCGTACACCTGTACGTCTGTCTATATTTTGGGGAGGTTTGCCAATGTTTAGACAGAACTGTTACAACCATCAGAAACATCAATGAGCGGCATTTTCTGAGGCACTACAGAACCCTCTGGCTATAATGAGTCCCTCTCCTCCTCCAGAGTCACTCTGGAAGCAGTGGAGGCACTGAAGCCCTATCGACTGTAATGACTCTCACGCTGACAGGCAGGAGCCAGCAGGGCAGCAGTCGCACTAGAGCCCCACTGCTTTTAATGACAGCCAGAGAAACTGAGGAACGATGGTGGGAGCCGCAATGAAGTTGACAGTCTCAGTGCAGTAGCGATCTGTCAGACCTCAGTGAACACACACATACTTATGTACACTGAAGTAGACTCATGGAAGCACTGGCAAGGTAAACATCTCTATTCTGACACACATGCAAAAGAAACCTTTTCATTAAGTGAAACAATTAACCAGTCATCTTGATTTGCCTCTGCCTACACATGCAAACGCATATGCAAATTAGGTGCAAACCAGAAGCCTTAAATTGAATTACACCGGGCTCTAATTTCTCGAGCAAAGTGAACAGTTAATCTTGGATGATATCCTGAATAATAAGATGTAATTAGCATGTTGGGGTCGACTGAAGCACCTCCTTGGATACGCTCCTGATCCTCCTCGTTATCTGCCAGGCATTACAATATGCACAAAAACAACGTTTACCAACAACAGCAATCACTACACAACCTGATACACACAGATACAAAAGTGTGATAACACACATTCTTTTGATGCCGTATTAGTAAATACCTCTAAAAGACACAATGGTTTTCATACATACAATAATCCCCCTAAACCTAACCCTCAGCAAAACGTTTAATAGATTTGAAGTCATGATTTGGTGAATTTATAAGCCTTTCAAATAATGGGGATCACTTCAAAAGTCCTTTAAGTTGTAAAGATGTTTTCAGGACAGACAAACCTTATATATCAACCCATACTTCTTCGAAGGCATCAAATATTGCTGCATGTGCAAGAGCCCAGCACAACCTATAGACGCCGAGAGCACCCTCTAACATCTGTTTCCCTCACAAACAGCAGGTAAACTCAGCAGTCTCATAAGTGAGGTGTAACTGTCAATCTTAGGATAATATTACGTAGGGCTGTCACATTTATGAAATTTGGCAGACGATTAATTGTCAAACAAATAATTGCGATTATGATGATTAATTGTCTCTTTAAGGGCTTTCAGGCTTAATCGTCATAAACAGTGTATGTTTGCTTCATACACCTTAAGTCATTTTTTATATTTAACTTCAAATATATGAATCAAATAATAAAATAGGTATATGTGATTTCCTTTTAAGGCTTTAAACATGTATGAATAACATGAAAATATTTATAAATATGTCTCTCTTTTTTTATCAACTTTAGTTTTTGAATTTTTTTCATTTAAACTGTTGGTTTTAAACTCATATTTTATATAATATATTTTAATTAAAAAATCAAATTAAATTTTTATATTATATTATATTATATTATATTATGCAATGGTAAAACATTCTGAAATTTCTGTCGTAATTTCTTCAATACCACACATTATTTTAATGCTCTTTTATAAACCCACAAGCCCTTATTTCTCATGAAGAATAACCTTTAAGATTTCATTTCAGCATTTTATCACTTCACAGAAATAGATTAATCGTGCATCTCTTCCTGTGTCACTGCGTGTATAGACCAGGAACATTTGCCCTTAGACAATTGTTTAAAGTGAAACCGGCGCACTTTGCGTTCACTATCAAAGTTTATATCTGTTTGTTTATATTTTTACAGGAGATTGGTGCGAGCCTCTGGTGACAGCGCGCTCATCAGTGTGCTTGAGAAGCAATCACTTTTCTGGACAGGAGCTGTTTGAAATCTACGGTGCGCCTCAGTTACGCTCTGACTTGTGATGGAAGATCGGATCATTTTACTGACTTTAATCTTTGAGTGTCATTCAGCAAAATGAATGAATCTTTATTCAAGTCATTTTTTTTTATTAAGTTCATTTGACCAGAATTAAATTAAATGTTACATTTTCAATAGCCAAATCCCCCCCCCAACACATCTACTTATGCAAACTTTGATTATAGTCCAAATAAGGAAAAATTTATAATGCAGGACAATTATGAGAAACAGAAATTATTATTTCACCTCTGGAATCTTCTTGTCCGAGTCATTCGTTCTTTTGTCATTTGAGTGCATAGGGTATACGGATGTTAAATGACAAAAGAACGAACGACTCGGACCAGAAGATTCCAGAGGTGAACTAATCGTTTCTGTTTCCTGTGTGAGCAATGCATAGCATATACAGCTGTCATGTGACAATAGAAGGAATGACTCGGCCCAAACGATTTGAAAGGTGAACTAATCATTTCTGTTTCCTGTACAGTGCCAATGCGGTTTTCACGTAACAAACAAATGGAGGTCGCACAATGCAACACAAAATGGACGAATCACTCTCTGAGACTACCCGTTCTTCTGAGACACATAAAAGATTCATTAAAAATGAACGAATCATTCATGAATGACCCATCACTAGCTCTGATTCGGAGTTCAACTGAATAATACACAAACGTGCCATTTGTGGCATTTATACAGTATATTTGCTTAAAATTTCCTTATTTGGACATTAAAATGTGATTTGAATTTAATTATCTCAAATGACTGCGGTTAGATCAAATAACCACAATCAGGCACTTATTTAATAATCGCGACAGGCCTAGTGTTGCGTGTGTTTAAACACAATACATTTTATTATTCTTATAAATATATTAGTGTGGTTACATAATACAATCAAATCAATTATTTTAGATTCCCTAACCCAACCCCATTCCTTAACCTCACCAATTATCAATGATATAAAACATAAAAGAGACAGGTAAATTGAATAACAACAATTTGATTTACATTAATACACAATTTTATAGATATTTTTAAGCACCCAACCCCTACCATTATGCCAACACTTAACCAATTCTCAACAATAAAAAGGCGTAACAGGCAAATAAATCAGATTCATAATAACTTATTTTAAAAAAGAATGAACAAAAGCATTAGAGAGCCATGGGCGCCAATGGCTTTTCTCAGGGTGGCAATTTGTTGTGGTTAAAAGGAGTGGGATGTGGTACCGTGGAAACCGGGTGACCATTATCGTGGAATAAAAAAATACATCTGGGTATGTTCTTCACACAAAGCAATCAGAGGACATAGAATACACCTGGAACAAACCAGGTCACTTCAGCAGGGCAACATGTGTATAGAAAACAACAGTTTAAACATTAACCACTGCAAACTAATAAATGTTTCCAATGAAACATTACCTTTATGAATAAATGTTGATGATTTCAAATGACCCAACATATCCTATGTTGAGGTACATATATATATTACTTCAACATACAGTATATTGTCATGAATATAAAAATCTGATGCCCTTTGCATCAGTCTTTAATGTTAAACATTTATCTGCTGAAAAGCAGTGCGCTTGCTGGATGAGTTGGAAAGTGAGGCCAAAGGCTGCTTTTGGCCTCCACCTGTTAATGCACAGAGCGAGTTGTATATATGCATGCAAACACACAAATGTAATTTTAAACATACACAAACAATATCACACACACACACACACACACACACACACACACACACACACACACACACACACATGCAAAAAGCATGCAAACACACACTCTAGAAATTAAATACACAAAAACATTAATCATTAAATATTTACAGAATATTACATGAAACAACGTGCCTACTTTCTTATTGAAAAAACCTGTGTATTGTTATCTGTGTGTGTGTGTGTGCAATGTTATTACCTGTGTGTGAGTAGGTGGTATATTCCTCCTGCCATAGATGCCCAGGAGTGCATCCCGTGTGAGCGAGATGTTGAACTTGACATACTCAGGGTGGTGAACCGTGATGTGAAACCTCCAGAAAAGTCCAGGAGGAATCACCTGGACCAGCTGTGTCCCGACAGCAACCTCGCCCCTCTCTATCACCCTGCCTCGCTGAATCACCTCTTTATCTGTCAAGTCAGACAAAATAAAGAATATATGTACACTTTCTTCAATTTGTTCACAGAAATTGAGGCCAGTCAAAAACACTCAAGAGAAAATGAGCAGACCAAGTATTTTCCTTGTGTATTTGCAACACACTTTTATATAGATAAAGAAATTAAAATAAGTTTACTTTCAAAGAACCCTTGAAATTGCTTAATGAGTAGTTTTGCTGTGTGGACATTTTCTTATTGACAAAGAAAATGGAAACATTGAGTGGGACATACAGAAAGGCAAGCCCCTTTGTTTTAAAAAAATAGTTTCTAGGCTTTAGTTACACCAGAGTCATGAACCTTAATTTGCACATTTTCAGGTGTTATTAGAGGGAGGGACATTCTCATTCTAGAGCAGTGGTTCTCAACTGGTTTTACTTGGGGACCCAAATTTTACATTGGAAGTCAAGTGGCGACCCACTAGAGTAAAAAAGTAACTTGTATTTAATGTATCCTAGGTCACTTTTCCTTTTATCTTGGATAGTTTTGTTCATGGTTTTCAAGTATAAGGGTATGCATCAAGTGACATTATTTTTGTTGTTGATGTCAACAACAAAAGTTACAGGAAGTTGTATCTCCCCCTTTTAAAACTTGAAGAGCATATTTATTTATAAGCTATGAGCCCATTATTATCTTGTTTGCTTCCTAATTTCAAACATCATTCAAACAGAGCATACATATATAATGAGGAGGAAAGGCTCCTCATTACCATGGTTAGGTCAATATTGCTAGTCATAAATAATTGTAATAATTGTAATAAATTATATTACTGATTAAATAAATACTAGCCCAAACACATTTTGAAACTTTAACTAAAACTGCCAATGTTGATAAAAAATAGGTCTAATAGATTCTACCTATAGATTATTTCATATGAAACTGTAACATATTGTCAAAATATAAATATGAGTTTCTTTTACTCTTGTAAAATCGTGAAATTTTGTAAAGTTCATGATGTGTTATGAATTTTTCCTCCTCAGTGCTGTTTGACATGTCAGGGCTGCCTGTTTGATGGGCTTGACTTGACTTCCTCTGCTTTACATTAGAATGGTCTCAATATAATTGAAATGGGTCACATCAATGTTGAGGTCCACGTGCCGCAATATCGAGGGAAGCCCACTTGTTGCACGCGTATCAGAGAGCAGAGCAGATCATTACTGAGAGCTGGTGTTGGAAATCTTATCGCACCATGAAAATATCCCAGTGCAGATGAGAAGCCTTTAGCTGAATGTGAGATTATCATTAAATCTCTTCATTAAATATTATATTATCATTAAATAATCTCTATATTTTGGGTGGCCATCAAAAAATCTTCAATGAGAGGGTCATCGCATTTTTGGGTCGTGACCTACCAGTTGAGAAACACTGTTCTAGAGAGTATTTGGTTAGACAAAAATGTTTGTGTAGTGCAAGAGGAGCCATCATTAAATTTGTTTTGTTTTTCAGGAAGAGAAACACTAAATTTGAAATGCATAGATCCGCTAAAAGTGAATTTAGAAATTAAATATTTAGGAGAACAATAGCAATAGATGGCCTTACACAAATGGTGGCTAACACATGTGGACTAAAAGCCACAAAACTTTCATTTTGTGATTTTATAAGGTCTTTAAACAGCAAACAGCTTGAACTTAATTTTAGGTTGAGGATGATAGTTATTAAAGATTAAAAATTATGCAACTGAGCTCAGATTATATGACAGGTTGCCACAGAAAGGCTGTAAATGTGAAAAGTAAAAGAACTGTGCCTCCGGGCTGTTGGATGAATCCTGCCTCTGATGCTATCAACACAGACGCCTCCACATCTTCTTTAGTGTCAGAAAGAATTATGTATTTTTCAGAGGTTCAGCTGATGTGAATCAAAAGTGATCATCTGCAGGACTCTTTGAAAAGCTTTGCCGGCTGGAGCCACATTCAGGTGACGGCAAAGATGAAATGGCACCTGCCACTGCGAGACACCCCTTCAGGAGCAGGACCGAAACCATGGTGAGCTCTTATGTGTGATGTGATTTAAATTACCATTGATGGATCAAACACACCGTTGCATTGAAATGTACATGCACATATAAGCAGAGGTTTTGCAGCCTAGTGGTCAAAAATATGGACTTGAAAACAAAGGATTGTTTGAACCTCACAAGGGTAATTCTTGAACTATCATTCATTGTGCCCTTGAGCAAGGCACTTAACACGTGGGGCAGGTTGCTCCAGGGGAAACATCCTTGTTACAGTGCATGCTGACATCAGGAGGAAGTCACTGAAACAAATACTCGCCAGAATTTTGACAACATGTAAGTGTAATGCTACTGAAAACTAAAAAAGATATTAAGAAAACTGAGAAGGGGGCATATACACTCACCTAAAGGATTATTAGGAACACCATACTCAGAATCAGAATCAGAATCAGCTTTTTTGCCAAGTATGCTTACACTTTATTGCCAAGTATGCTTACACATACAAGGAATTTGTCTAGGTGACAGGAGCTTCCAGTCAACAACAATACAAACAATACTAATACTGTGTTTGACCCCCTTTTGCCTTCAGAACTGCCTTAATTCTACGTGGCATTGATTCAACAAGGTGCTGAAAGCATTCTTTAGAAATGTTGGCCCATATTGATAGGATAGCATCTTGCAGTTGATGGAGATTTGTGGGATGCACATCCAGGGCACGAAGCTCCCGTTCCACCACATCCCAAAGATGCTCTATTGGGTTGAGATCTGGTGACTGTGGGGGCCATTTTAGTACAGTGAACTCATTGTCATGTTCAAGAAACCAATTTGAAATGATTCGAGCTTTGTGACATGGTGCATTATCCTGCTGGAAGTAGCCATCAGAGGATGGGAACATGGTGGCCATAAAGGGATGGACATGGTCAGAAACAATGCTCAGGTAGGCCGTGGCATTTAAACGATGCCCAATTGGCACTAAGGGGCCTAAAGTGTGCCAAGAAAACATCCCCCACACCATTACACCACCACCACCAGCCTGCACAGTGGTAACAAGGCATGATGGATCCATGTTCTCATTCTGTTTACGCCAAATTCTGACTCTACCATCTGAATGTCTCAACAGAAATTGAGACTCATCAGACCAGGCAACCTTTTTCCAGTCTTCAACTGTCCAATTTTGGTGGGCTCTTGCAAATTGTAGCCTCTTTTTCCTATTTGTAGTGGAGATGAGTGGTACCCGGTGGGGTCTTCTGCTGTTGTAGCCCATCCGCCTCAAGGTTGTGCGTGTTGTGGCTTCACAAATGTTTTGCTGCATACCTCGGTTGTAACGAGTGGTTATTTCAGGCAAAGTTGCTCTTCTATCAGCTTGAATCAGTCGGCCCATTCTCCTCTGACCTCTAGCATCAACAAGGCATTTTTGCCCACAGGACTGCCGCATACTGGATGTTTTTCCCTTTTAACACCATTCTTTGTAAACCCTAGAAATGGTTGTGCGTGAAAATCCCAGTAACTGAGCAGATTGTGAAATAATCAGACCGGCCCGTCTGGCACCAACAACCATGCCACGCTCAAAATTGATTAAATCACCTTTCTTTCCCATTCTGACATTCAGTTTGGAGTTCAGGAGATTCTCTTGACCAGGACCACACCCCTAAATGCATTGAAGCAACTGCCATGTGATTGGTTGATTAGATAATTGCATTAATGAGAAATTGAACAGGTGTTCCTAATAATCCTTTAGGTGAGTGTAGTATATACAGCATAATATATATACAGATATGGTCTTTTGAAAATTCGGTTCAACATTTTGTGATCCCCAGATCTCAGTTTTATAGATATTTACAACTGCGCAACCTGTACTATTATTGGGAGTAACATACTCTTGGGAGAGTTTTTGGAGGGCTGTTGGGATGGGGTGTCGAGAGAGTAGTGTAGTTTTGGTTGAGTATTATTATTATATACACATATTTTTTTGTTTGTTTGCCTTTTTTCTATATATCTACTCATGTGTAACTATGGGGATGTTTGGTTGTGGGCGGGTTTGGGGATTGGGAGGGGTGGTTGTGGGGTTTAAATGTTGATTGTATATATATATTTTTTTTTACTTTTCTTTACTTATCTTGTATTAGTGTAAAAATGTTAACTACTAAAATAAATATATTTTAAAAATATTAATTTATGTACTACTATAAAAACTACTATGCAAATATAAGAAGAAATTTTTAACAAACCTTTGCATAGATTCAGCACAAGCCTATTTGTTAAATTCTTTTTAGTGTTTTCACAATGTATGATTGTGCTTTTTAACTATTTATGTGTTTAACATTTATTACACTTACTACATGACTATATTTTGTAACATTTTTGTTGATATGCACTTGTGTGATTTACATTGAGTTTGCATTGATATCCATAACAAGCTCTAAATTGGTACTGTCTCTTTAAGAGAATGGCTGCTCCAATAGGAAGTGTTTTCGGTTGAGTGAGCACAGCACACATTAACGAGAGAGAAGTTGTTAGGTTGTTTTTCCCTCATCCGTGCAATGTATGATTAGAAATAATGTTTATTTTTATATTTTTGATCAACTGACTGTATATAACAGAAAGGATTTTAAAAGAGACATGTAATGAAAATGGGGTGCATGGGTTTCATCTTTGTTTTCAAAATACACACAGGAAACTTTTGTAAAATGTGTATGACTTGCTTGTACAAATATTTATTGTAAATGTGTTCAAAATTCAAATCGACAAACTCTCAAGTTTTGCAACATTTTACCTTAATAGACGTCCAACAGGCGCATTACTGGTCTGTAACCATGCTTTAAAATGGAGAATGTTGTGAAAACAGTCCGGGAAAGTTTAAACAAAGTCAGAGTTGACATCATTAAATGCAATGTCAATGCCATTTCACGGATGAACTAAAGCGATGGTGACAGCACAGTCACGACAGATCCTGAACCATGAAAGCCAAATAAGGTAAAATTTTTTCAGGGAGCGCACTCAAGAGACACAAGACGCTGTAAAAGACGAGGCTTCTAATGGCAACCTTCTTGTTCAGTAAAAGGATTGTGGTGCTCAAGGTCTTTTTTGTAGATATAGATATTATATTATATTCAGTTCTATTCACATGGCAAAACACATATTGAAAAACAAGAACAATTTCTTTCATTTGTACTATAAAGAGTTAGAAACACATTTCACTCTTTTTAAAAATGACACCTGGCTGTGTGATGTTGAGTCCTGGTAGGTGGACGGGAGTGAAGGTGAAATCTGCTCCCTGTAGCAGCTGATCATCTTTACTCATTCCATTCTCATAAAGCTCTCCTTCCACTCTCTTCAGATGCCACGGCAAACCCAGCAGATGAACCACTGCCGAGAGATAGATAGTTAGAGAGCGAGAGAGAAAAAGAAAAAGTATAATTAAGTGGTTGTGACATTGTTAATACTATGTTATTACATTGTAATTATGTTCTGACATTTGCATTGCAATGTCATTTGAAAAAGTGTTGTCTGGAAAAATGTATTCTGATATTCCATAATAATCTAGATGAATGAAACCCGCCATGGACATAATTATGTGTTAATTAAACAGTGAAAATGGGATTCAAATGTTGCATAACGTCATTCTGTAAAACATTACTTGTTGCTATTAACTATTGGCAATCATTTCCAGCTATGTGTGTGCTAATTTTTTCATATGCAAGAAAAATATGTGAACACACATATATTTGAGGTTCTCCCTGAAAGTGTGTGGAAGGCTGCAGAGGATCTTGTGAGAGGTATAAATTGTTCAGGTGGCGTTTTATGATCTCCCAGCAGTGAAAGGCCTTTGGCGCATGGTAATGACCTCATCCTAATTACAGCCAATAAAAAGGACAAACTCTCATTCTGCTCACCTCAGGGCCCCCGATACCAACTATCTCATCATGCAGTCTCTCTCTTTTTCTCTCACCAATGTGTGTGAGGTATTTCAGTTGATTAGGGAAATGAGGTGAGAAGATACATTGACAACTAGTCCTGGAATGACGAGCAAAAATCAGGTTAATCTCCCAGCTAGTTTCTCTCTCGTTCCCTCCCGTTCCTCAGGCACAAAGGAAGTCGCGTGTGGGTTCGTGCGCATGAGCACGTTGGGCTCTGCCGTGAGGAGGCATCTTTACGAGCCATAAAGAGGGATTGGTGTCTCAGCAGGGAGCTGGATCTACATGATCCTCTCCTTTATCTCCCTTCATTCTCCCTCTCTCCATCTCCCTCACACACACACACAAACAGTGGCTGTCATTGGCTAAATGAGAGCTCACCCCAAGCGCTGCAGTTCAGATATATTACAGAACCAAACAAGAGTCCAGTTCAGGACCGGACACTAGGTGCTTCTCAATCAGGGATGCTTAGAGTTAACTAAATACTTAACCAAAAAAAGAAAATTTATAAATAAAAATTAGCAAAAATTCACATATTATATTTGTGAATTAAATTATTTCCTTTCAGATGGACGGGCCAAGCAGTTAAAAAAACCCCCGTTATTATTGTCTTAATTGTTTGTATTTTTAAACTACATATTGCCATGTGAACAACATGCCAGATATAATAATATCAGTTCAGTGAGTCAAAAGTTGATTCACCGCTTTGACTGACTTTGATTCATACAGTGAATTGCTCATGAATCTGACTTCACTGGTCGTGCTGTGTTTTTGCTTGCAGCCAGTGAGGACAATTCAGTATAAATATGTTTTCTTGCTATTATTAAGACTTAGCTGTTGATTTAGTTGCTGCTGCTGGCATGGGGTGCAGGAAAAACTGGTTTATGCTTATTATTGCATACAAATCATGACTACCATATCATTAGCAACATTTTAACATTAAAATGTATCATGTTGAGTCTCCTTTGCGGAATGCTGTTGTGTATTGCTGAGAGTTGCTGCCTATGTAGAGCATTGCAAATCAGTCACTTATGAGGTTCCATGATGATTAGGATGCTACCTTACTGTAGAAGGTAGCTGCTAGGGCTATTATGATCATGAACTTTGGCTGACGAATAATTGTCAAACAAAAGAAATCACGATTTTGACAATTGTATATTTTAGGACTTTCACGATTATGATGGTTAATTGTCATACAAACTGTCATAATTTGGTTCATACATAAGGTGGTGTGGGCTTCATACTCCTTAAGAAGTCATTTATTTATATTTAACTTGGAATAATACATTGTAAAAAAAAAAAAATCCTGTAAAATTTACAATAAAAAATTGGCAGCTGTGGTTGTCAGAAATTCACGGAAATTCACCTTTCCCGGATGGCTACAAATCCCTCCCCCGCCCACCATTTTGCAAATCAGACACCTCTTCCGTTCTGCTTCTGCCCGCTTACAAGCAGAAACTGAAACAGGAAGCACACACCCTCAGAATTATCCAGTGCTGGTCGGACCGATCAGACTCTATGCTACAAGACTGTTTTGATCACGTGGACTGGGAAATGTTCCGGTCCACCTCTGATGATGACATCGAGGTTTACGCTGATAGCGTAACGTGTTTCATCAGGAAGTGCATAGAGGACATTTTTCCGACCAAAACAATATGGATCTACCCCAACCAGAAACCATGGGTTAACGGCGATGTTCGCGCAGCACTTAATGCGCGGACCTCCGCTTTTAATTCCAGGAATGCGGAGGAGCATAAACAAGCCATTTATGCCCTCCGTAACACTATCAGAGCAGCCAAACGCCAGTACAGGCACAAAATTGAAAGACGGTTCAACACCACTGACTCCAGAAGTATGTGGCAGGGAATTAACATCATCACGGACTACAAAGGGAATAAAAACTCCGCCTTGAACAACTCTGCCTCTCTCCTGGATGAGCTTAATACATTTTATGCTCGTTTCGAGGACAATAACATCGCACTCGCGGAGAGAGCACTCGCGGCTGACACTACAGAGGTTGGTTCACTCTCCATTTCAGTTGCGAAAGGTGATCCTTCTGACGGGTGAACATCAGACGGCATTCCGGGCCGCGTCATCAGAGCATGCGCGAACCAACTGGCTGGTGTTTTTATGGACATTTTCAACCTGTCCCTCTCCTTGTCTGCAGTCCCCACATGCTTCAAAACGTCCACCATTTTCCCCGTACCAAAGCAATCAAAAATCACTTGCTTAAATGACTGGCGTCCTGTTGCTCTGACCCCCATCATCAGCAAATGCTTTGAGAGGCTAATCAGAGATCACATCTGCTCTGTGCTGCCCACCTCTCTGGACCCATTACAGTTTGCCTACCGCAACAACCGCTCCACTGATGATGCCATTGCATCTACAATACACACTGCTCTCTCCCACTTGGAAAAGAGGAACACATATGTGAGAATGCTGTTTGTAGACAACAGCTCAGCATTCAACACCATAGTGCCCTCCTAGCTTGATGTGAAACTCCGGGCTTTGGGCTTAAACAGCTCGCTGTGCAGCTGGATCCTGGACTTCCTGTCAGGCAGACGTCAGGTGGTTAGAATGGGCAGCAACATCTCCTCATCACTGACCCTCAACACTGGAGCCCCCCAGGTCTGTGTTCTCAGCCCACTCCTGTATTCCCTGTACACACATGACTGTGTGGCAACACATAGCTCCAATGCCATCATTAAATTTGCTGACGACACAACGGTGGTTGGTCTGATCACTGACAATGATGAAACAGCCTACAGAGAGGAGGTGCACACTCTGACACGCTGGTGTCAGGAACACAACCTCTCCCTCAACGTCAGTAAAACCAAGAAGCTTGTAGTGGACTTCAGGAAGAAAGAACACAGCCACATCACCATTAATGGAGCACCGGTGGAGAGAGTCAGCAGCTTCAAGTTCCTCTGTGTCCACATCACTGAGGAACTCACATGGTCCGTCCACACTGAGGCCGTTGAGAAGAATGCTCGCCAGCGCCTCTTCTTCCTGAGATGGCTGAGGAAGTTCGGAATGAACCATCCTCATACGGTTCTACACCAGTACTGTAGAGAGCATCCTGACTGGCTGCATCACCGCCTGGTATGGCAATAGCACAGCCCACAACCGCAAAGCCCTGCAAAGGGTGGTGCGAACTGCCAGAAACATCATCGGAGGTGTGCTTCCCTCCCTCCCGGACATATATAACAGGCAGAGTGTGCAAAATCTCAGTGGATCATCAGAGACTCCAGCCACCCGAGTCATGGGCTGACATGACAGCTTCTTCCCCAAAGCAATCAGACTTTTGAACACTTGATCTCTCACGATCAATATACATCAGCACTGCACTTTATTAATCTTATTATCTCACACTGGACTGTCATAATTATATTCTCCACAATATAACTACTGTATATATATTTTTTTATATACTCTTTATTTTTTATTGTATGTGTATTCTATATTGTGTATAATGTTTACTGTACATTGTATATTATTATTGTGTTCTGCAATTATGTGTACATTTGATATGTAATTTGTGTTGTTTAAATATGTTGTTTATTGTAATTGGTATATGTCTCGTCACTGTCATGACTGCTATGTTGCTCGGAACTGCATACAAGAATTTCACCTACTGTTGCACTTGTGTACATGGTAGTGTGACAATAAAGTGATTTGATTTGATTGACATGTGAAATTAAAATAATCCAATAAACATTACCTAAACTACATCGAACATAACACAGAACACCCCTAAGTACAAAGAAAAATAACTATTCCCATAAAATATAATAAAATTGAATGGATCACACGGGGAATTCTGGGAATGCCCGATTATTGTCTTTTACTGTAATTTTAACAATAATTAATGTAAAAAGTACATGTACTCTCTTGTTAAACATATTATAAATTTTTACTGTTAATTATACGGGAAAATCATACTTTTTACATCTAAAAACCTGTAATTTTTACAACATTTTACCATAAAACTACATGTACTGTCTTTTTAAATATATTAAACAATTTTACCGTATATATTAAGGTAACTACCCGTTCCCTTTACAAAAGGCTTCACTATGATGTTGCGCTGCTAAGCGCTACGGGGAACAGCTTTAGCTGTGAGCCGAGCTGAATAAATGTGTGGAACACGTCAATGAACATTGACCGGAATTTATAGCCTCAGCTGTAGATGCACCTGAGGCCAGGCTATGAATGGATACGTCACCAGGTGTCCTCAGAAACTCTTTTTTCAGAGCGATTCTGTTTCTGTGTGTTTCACACACCCTGTCAAAACTTTCTTTCCTCTGTTAAGAGATAGATTCAGTTATATATATATATATATATATATATATATATATATACATATATATATATATATATATATAAAAAAAAAAGAGAGAATGACTGAAAGCAAACGGTGCATGTTCCCCTCTTCTTGCTCTATAGCTGAAGACGGCACACATCAGTTTTTGCTGTTTGTTTGGGGGTAGAGCACGCTGCTCTCGCGTTGCAGCAGGGCGGTTGCGAGCACTGCGATTTGCTTTAACAGGCAGAGTGCGTCGTGCTCGCTTCGCTTGCTTCCGGGAGTCAGCACTCACGAAAAGATTGTTCGTGGGGCTCGTGCATGGATTTGGCTGAGGAGCAAGAGATGGGTTGATCCCTTTCTCTCACTCTCTCCCCAAACCCAGCTGGTCCTTCACATGATCTCGAAGCGCGTTCCGACGCTTCTTCGGATCATGAGGTGGATCACTATTCTCTTCCCGCCTCCGAGCTTTCCGTCAGCGATAAAAAATCTACGGAGGAATTGCTCGATGTTGTTACTCGTGCGGTTGCCAGATTGGACTGGCCACGCAAAAAAGAGACCCCCAAATGCTCCAATTAGGGGATAGATTTTATCTTCCAGTCTAAGAAAGGGAACGCCTCATGGGTCCCTTCCCTTTCTTTGATAACCTCCTTGAAGAGCTTTTTCAGCTCATGGAGAACCCCTAACAAAAAAAAAAAAAAATATATATATATATATATATATATATATATATATATATATATATATATAAAAATATATATATATATATATTTTCTTCCCGTGTTCACATACCCTCAACGTCATTATATTCGACTATCGTGGGTGCTGAGGCACGGGGGTATTCAGTGATGCCGCCGGTCGAAGAGACGCTTGCGGGCTATCTCTCGCCGGGCTCGACATCGTCACTTAAGAAGCCCTCTTTCCCCTCAAAGCCTCGTAGGACAACTTCCACTTTAGTGGGAAGGGCCTATCAAGCAGCAGGTCAGGCTGGTGCTGCTCTGCACACTATGCTGTTTTTCAGGCATACCAGGCTGACCTCCTGGACGACCTGAGTGTGGGTTCTGTGCTTGACGAGCAAGCCTCAGACCCACCTCGGTCCTGACTGAAGGGAGGCTCAATAGCAAAGAGTGGCGAGTCGTGCTCCTCCTCCCAGGGATTGGGGACAGTCTCGCCACCCTTGCCAGCCCTCAGGACTATAAATTCTAGTAAGAGAAAACCCTGACGGTCTTGCGCCTAGATTAGGGGGTAGCTCCCCTCGGGACGGGCGCGTGCTTCACTTCACCCCTCCCGGTACCCCTCGAAGCCCCTCCATTCCCGCAACCTCTTGGTGTTTCGGGTTGCAGAGGCTTCCGTCAAAGTTGGGTGTTTTCAGCTGTTCCTGCATTTTATTCAGGACGCGAAACACCCGACAACCCTCAACAGGAAGTGTTAAAATATAATACCCATCTCAGAGATCCTGGCAGCGTGGAAACTTCTGCCGGATATATCCTTTTCTGTGGGTCTTATAAGAGCGTCCGGATTTAATTCTCTCGCCGCTTTCCATGTTTCAACGGCGTGTTCTCACTACCAGTAACCGGATTTCTTTTTGTAAAAAAAAAAAACTCTCAATCTCCTTGTTAAAGGGGCCATGGTATGTGTTCCCCTTCCAGAGAGAGAGTTAGGTTATTACACTAAATACTTCCCGTTTCCCATGGAGGGTGAGGGGTGGCGTCTGGCTTAGATCTTAAGCTTGAACTACCCGTGGGTGTTCAAGTCCAAGATGATGCCTGTCAAGACGGTCGTGTCTCAAGCCCTACAACTCGTTTGGCTGGTCACCATTGATCTTATGACGCACTTCTATACTTCATTTAGAAGTTCTGCCACAACATGGAAAGTTCCTGAGGTTCACTTCCGGGGGCGAAGTCTTCCAGGGTCAGGTTCTTTCACTCAGCCTTGCCCTTTTTACCCGCACATTCACAATGCATGATGTAGCGCTGGCTCCTTGCGACTCGGGGCATCTGCATTCTGAATTACGTAGAGCGACTGGCTGATCCTAGCGCAGTTCCAGGAACTGGCAGTTCAGCACAGGGACATCGTCTTAGCTCATCTGTTTCTCTGGGGTTGAGGCTCAGCGCCAAGAAAAGCGTCCTCTCTCCCACTCAGAACACTGTCTATCGGGCATCTTATGGAGTTCAATCACTATGCGGGCACAACTGTCTCCCGCTAGGATTGAGTCCATTCAGATCACCCTGAGCAAAGTCAGGCTAGGTTGCACTGTTATCAGTATCAGCGATTTCCAGGTCTCAGGGCTGAACGCGTCCACGGTGATCCCTCTGGACGTTCTGCTCATGAGACCGTTTTTGTTGTGGCCAAAAGCCAGGGGATTTCTTCCAAGGGCCAAAACCCTGGGCTAAATAGGGTTACGCGCCTCAGGCTTCGTTCCCTTTCTATGTGGTTCAGACCCGGTTTTCTGCCTTGGGTCCCACTCTAGGTGCGTCTTGTTGTCGCAGACTGCTAACGACAGACGCCTCCCTGACCGGGCGGGTAGCGGCCTTAAGTGGTCGATCCAGCTTAAGGGGATAGGAGGGTCGTCAGCTCGGTTGTCACAGTCACTGTCTCGGGTTGATGGCTGTATTTCTGGCCCTGAAATACCTCCTCCTGAGGCTGCCATGTCTTGGTGCGGGTGGACAATACAGCGGTAGCCTCTTACATAAATCATCGAGACCCACGTTCTTGTCAGCTGTATTTCTGACACGTCGGATTCTCCTTTGGGCCCAGGGCAAGCTCCTGTCACTCAGGGCAATTTACATCCCTGGACGCCTAAATGTGGGAGCAGATTTGCTGTCCAGACAGAACATACCGAGGGCGAGTGGAAACTCCACCCCGAGGTAGTACAACAAATTTGGGAGAGATTTTACAGAGCAGAAGTGGACCTCTTCGCCTCTCAAGAGACTGCTAATGTCCCTCTACTTCTCTCTGAGTCACCCAGCCCCCTGGGTCTGGGCGCGATGACGCATACATGGCCCAGAATGTGTCGGTATGCTTTTCCCCGGTTTCTCTGCTCCCGGGAGTCTTAGCCAGAGTTCAGCCAGCAAGGGTCTTGCCTCTTACAGATAAGCCTCACTGGCCAAACAGGATTTGGTTCTCAGAAATTATATCTCTCCTCGACGGCTCGCCTTGGGCGATTCCGGACAGGAGGGACCTTCTGTCTCAGGCACAGGGGACGATATTTCATCCCGGCCCGAATTGTGAAACCTTTCATGTCTGGCCCCTAAGGGTACCAAATGAGGTTCACAGGGTTTTCTCTTGAGATTATCGAGACCATTTCAAGTGCTAAGGCTCCCTCCACTTGGAACTGATCTGAGTAGATTTTACAGGGCAGAAGAGGACCTCTTCGCCTCTGTTGATAGCGCAATGTCTCCTCTACTTCTCCCGAGTCGCCCAGTCCCCCTCCCCTCCCCTTGGGAGGGGCTGAGCATAGTAGCGCAAATGCACCTGCATGCGTTTCCTTCTACTAAAGTTCTTATTACAGAACCAGCTAACTGCCAGTTTGTTTCAGTTCTGGATTTTCTGTAGAAAGAACTGTCAGCGGGCACTTGCCTCGCCACTGCCAGGTTCTATGTGGCCACTGCGGTTTGCCACGGCTTGGTGGGCGGGGTGCCCTCAAAGAGGCATCCTCATTATTGCCCGGGCCTACGAGGCGGCGGTCAAGCTTCGCCAGTAGGTTTCAGGGTGCACTCTACCAGAGGGCTCTCCTCCTCTAAAACCTTGGCTAGAGGTCTCCCTCTGCAGCAAGTTTGTGATGCGGCAGGTTGTCCTCTCTGCACACATTCATTGGATTTTTATAGTTTGGATGTTTTGCCACTCCGGGCTCTTATGCCCTTGAGTCGACATCTCAAGCTCATGTCTGGACAAGTTTGTGATGCGGCAGGCTGGTCCTCTCCGCTCACATTCATCAGTTTTTATGACAAGTTTGTGTTGCGATAGGGTTCTCTTAGCACACATTCATCGAACTTTATGGGTTAGATGCTTTGCTACTCCGGACTCTTATGTCCTTGAGTCGACATCTCAGCCCATGCCTAAACAAGTTTGTGATGCGGCAGGTTGTCCCCTCCGCACACATTCATTGCACCTTTTTAGTTTGGATGTTCTGCACTCCGGGCTCTTATGCCCTTGAGTCGACATCTCAGCTCATACCTGAACAAGTTTGTGATGCGGCAGGCTGGCCTTCTCCGCTCACATTCATCAGTTTTTATGACAGGTTTGTGGTGCGATAGGGTTTTCTTCGCACACATTCATGGAACTTTATGGGCTAGATGCTTTGCTACTCCGGGCTCTTATGCCCTTGAGTCGGCATCTCAGCCCATGCCTAAACAAAGTGTGTGATCGCGGCAGGTTGTCCTTTCCGCACACATTTATTGAACTTTTTAGTTTGGATGTTCTGCACTCCGGGCTCTTATGCCCTTGAGTCGACATCTCAGCTCATACCTGAACAAGTTTGTGATGCGGCAGGCTGATCCTCTCCGCTCACATTCATCAGTTTTATGACAAGTTTGTGGTGCGACAGGGTTCTCTTCAGCACACATTCATCAAACTTTATGGGTTAGATGCTGTGCTACTCCGGGCTCTTATGCCCTTGAGTCGACATCTCAGCTCATGCCTGAACAAGTTTGTGATGCGGCAGGCTGGTCCTCTCCGCTCACATTCATCAGTTTTTATGACAAGTTTGTGTTGCGATAGGGTTCTCTTCGCACACATTCATCGAACTTTTATGGGTTAGATGCTTCTGCTACTCCGGGCTCTTATGCCCTTGAGTCGACATCTCAGCTCATGCCTGAACAAGTTTGTGATGCGGCAGGCTGGTCCTCTCCGCACACATTCATCAAAATTGAATGGTTTAGATGTTTATGCTACTCCGGGCTCTTATGCCCTTGAGTCGACATCTGAAGCTCATGTCTGAGACCTCTCGTTTTTGTGAGTACACTGCACAACCGTAGGGGTCCGGACAGCCCCAAGTGCGGCGGCGTGGGTATTGCGTTCCCGTAGCGCTTAGCAGCGCAACATCATAGTGAAGCCTTTTGTAAAGGAACGTCTCGGGTTACATGTGTAACCCTTGTTCCCTGAAAAAGGCGAACGAGATGTTGCGCTGCTTTGCCGCACTGGGGCGTCCCAGGACTGCTCTTCAAAAAGAAGTATCTGACGACACCTGGTGACGTATCCATTTATAGCCTGGCCTCAGGTGCATCTAATGATTACATCAGCCGAGGCTATAAATTCCGGTCAATGTTCATTGACGTGTTCCACACATTTATTCAGCTCGGCTCACAGCTAAAGCTGTTCCCCGTAGCGCTTAGCAGCGCAACATCTCGTTCCGCCTTTTTCAGGGAACAAGGGTTACACATGTAACCGAGACGTTAACCAATTAATAATTTTTTTACTCTTTATTTTACTTAATTATTTTGGTCTTTTATCATTAAATTTGCAGACATTTTGTACAGTGTAAATACTTTTTCTTTTTGTTCAACTTCAGTTTTGTTCGATTTTACATTTACACTCTTATTTTTGGAATGCAGCTGACCTTAATAGCAATTCTATTCTATTACATAACATGCAATAGTAAAATATCTGCCCTAAATTCTTTACTTTCTCACATTATTTTACGGCTCTCCGATTAAACCCATAAGCCCTTATTTTGCATGATGGAAAACCATTGAGATTGCATCTGAAAAAGTTTCTTTATTCTAGCATCACCACAGTAATAGAGTAGCAGGCATCTCCTCCTCTGTGTCACTGTAAGCCATTAACACGCCGTGAATGAATCCACAATGACTAAGAACATTTGCCATTATACAGCATTTAGGGTTTTCTATCTATAAAAATCCTTTCTCATATGTTCGTGGAACTTTAGTGGACACGAACCTCCGCAGATGGTGCATACATCACAGCACGTCAGAAGCTGTTAAACTTCACATACTCATTAGGTGCTGCTCTGAGCACGGTCCATGGTGTGGGTCGGTGAGACAGTCGGAAAATGCCCCAGAAATGCAAAACATAAGCACGCCATTCATGGCACTTATATATTCACATAAAATTTATTTGGACAGTAATATGCGATTGAAATTTGAAATGCACAATAATTGTGGTTTGCTCAAATAACCACAGCTTGATAAAATAACTCAAAACAGAAGACTATTTAATAATCACGACAGGTCTAGTAGCTGCCATTGTAGGCAATATGCAGTGAGGCAGCTCACTAGGTTTTGGATATTTGCTGTTTAGAAAAAAAAGGGATGATTAGAGCTTCAGGCAGGACCAGAAAAAGGAGAAGGGCAAGATTAACAGAAAAGAGAAATTGATAGATGGGCCAAGCAGATCGATGATATCACAAATCTTTCTATAGGTGTGTAACCAAGATCTGTGTACAGTATGTGTGTGTACGGGATCACATAATGTTTTAAAAGAGTGCGTCTGGAAGGGCTCATAAATTCCACTGAGGTCGCATTTCTCTCCCCTGCTAAACATTTCTCAGAGCCTGGAATGGCAAACATTGATCCATTAAAACTTCTAACCTCTCCGCTAGTTCTCTCTTTACAACTGCTAATGAAGAGAAAAATCTCTATCTTCTCCCATCTCTATCCCTCCCATTTTTCTCTCTGACCCGCTACCTCCTCTCTCTGTTCCGCTTTCTCTCTCTTTCGACAAGATGGACAACTGAAAGGATTCAGCATTTCTGAAAGGATTCAGCATTTCTGAAAGGGGGCGAGAAATATAAAGTGAAAAGGACATCATTCATCAAGCTTTTTGTTAAATCAACAGATTTTCCCATGATTTGTAGAGTGCATGACAGAGCTGAAAACATGTAACATTGGCTAAAGGATTTGTTGCTTGTGTGTAAGCCTGAGAAAGAGAAAGATAGATAAAGAGACAGACAAAGGGAGGACAGTCGCTAAAGGAGAAGCATTTCACAGGGGAAGGACTGAATGCTGTACAGTAGACAAAAGTCCCACATACATCAAAGCTGGCTTTAACCGTGCGGCTGAATAGCCGACTGCTCTGAGACTGAGAAATGGTTAAGCTTCGTGAGTTTACTGTTGCGCCACAGTTTGTTAATATCCCCAGCTCCGTAGATCAGCTAAAATAAATGGATTTGTTTATTGTGTGCCCTGGCTATCGGTCAATGCAAACAATGAGCATTGGTGGCCCCGGGCGTTGCGGTGGAGAGTCAATGTTTAAAAAGGCATGAGCTCTGGATCTGGGCTAACATGATCCCCCACAGAACATCTACAGAGAATGGTTTGGAAGATAATTAAATAAAGGAAGTAACAAGCAGGAGGTAGGTGCTTTTGCATCCAGCTGCTGTTGTGAGATGATGGAAGTATTGTTTAAATTAGGGATGCTGTGGAAAGTCAAAAGTATAGAGCAGTTTTGAGGCTGGGCGGACAGCCTCTGTGGAAGGGGCTAAGAGCCAATGACAGGAGAGTTGTGTGAATTGATTGCCATTCGTTGAGATGATGTAAAATGCTTCTCACAAATGTTTGGTAAGGTCATTTAGAGCACAGAGAACAGCATCTTTACCTGACCTCATCACTTTGCCCAACTGAGATAACTCCCTGACTTTAATGAAGACAAAAGACAAATGCTTTCTCTTTTAAGGATGAGATAAACTATTGACACCATGCAAAGTTTGGACGTGTGAACGGTGAGCTCTGCGCACTTTGCTAGTTTTAACACTATTATTGTCATAAACCAGTGAGATTCTATACACCCTGTTCCATAATTGGTCCATGAAGACAATATGTCAAAGAATTCAAAATCATCAGGCTCTGGAGACATTAAAAGACACTCATGCCACAGACTAGGGAGTCAATTTGGATGGTGAAGTGCGGTGAACTTGTCGGCAATGCTGAAGAAGGTCATTGCTGACTTGGAGGATCTTGCTGTAATACGTCAATCGATCACTGCCATGGAGACGAAATTCACTGAGGTGGTTACAAGAGTGGGGATGTGGAGAAACAGATTGATTATCTGGAGTCATCGGAGAGGGAATTAGCAGCTAATCCGCTAGCAACTAACGTGGATTTGGAGCGCGTCTGGGAGAAACTGGAGGATCGGGTGAATTGTAGTCGGGGGAATAACGTCCGTATTGTTGGAATTCCTGAGGGAGTAGAGGGTCAGAATTTGGTGGAATTCCTGGACAGACTCTTTCCGAGTCTGCTTGACATCAAAGCTGGAAATCACCAAATTGAATTTGGCCAAAATATATTAATATGCCCACAGCATGCTTTGTCCTTCATAAAGTCAATGGAGTGAGTCAGTTGTTTTGTGGTATTCATGTTGCAGCCGAGTGGGCCCGACTCACTAAACATTCACTTAACTGTTTGAACAACTGAGCACCTTTTTTGTTTCTTTTTGTGATGGTTCCACCTAGCGGCAGGAGTTTGGTTTGTGGAATAACACACCTTCAGGACAGCATTTTGGATGAATCTGCACATTCTTTGTGCTTATGCCTCCTATTGGCTGGAGTTTGTTTTGTGAAGTATTTCTTGCAAGACATTGGAGTGATTAGGTCATTTGTTGGACTCATGTAGCAGCCGAATAGGCGTTTTTGAAGGGATCTCAGGGAGGGGCAGTGGAGAGAGAAGTTTAGGTTTAAATCTGTGTGATTATTTTACATAAATATTTGTTTAATATTTTATTTTGTGCATGTCTATAATCAGTTGTGACTACAGCGATGTTGTTAAGGGTCAGGGTGGGGTTGGGGATTGGAACAGGGAGGGGTAATAATGGAGTTAAATGTTGATTCTGTATATATATAGACAAATGACTTGCTGACCGCTATTCTTTTCTGCATATCGCGGCGCCGTTTTGTGGTCTGTTCTGCATAACGCAGCGGCTCATTGTTGCTTATAGCAGCCCATTCGGCACATTTCACGGCCTAACCACCGGCCCGCTCGGTTCTCCCGATGGCCATTCCACGCCTGATCGGCCCAAAAGTGCGTCTGCCCACCGGGAAAATGCCCGGTATGCCAGATTACCAGTCCAGACCTGATTGCCAGTATAAACCTGTCAGCTTCTCACCTTAAAAACCAGGGAGAATTGTTGCTCACTATGTTCCCTTACCGGAAAGGTCGTCATGTCTTCTGAAGTCTTTCAAGTCATTAGAAGACAATCGCAAGCATACAATTATGAAGTTAATGCCTTCTTTTCTCTTTAAAAGAGAATATGTGTATGAAAGGGAAACAATCTTTTAAATATTAGTTTTTAGAAGAAGATTAAAAATACATTTGTTTTATTTTTTATTTGATATCTTTCATAATGCTGTACTTTTAAATATCTACCACTAAAATGCACAACAGTGTAAACAGCAATGTTGTTGATTAATACCAGCTGCATTTAAACCCATGACCTCGTTACTGTGCTGCAGGTAATTGAGTCATGACTGAACATCCCAAAGTTGAGTGGATCAACACTAATGCCTTTGCACAAATTCATGTTCATGAATATACTGATTCACGACATAGGGAGCTAGCTGACACACACCCATAGAAAACTTCCTTTGACGTGACTGAAAAAAAAAAAGCTCTGAAATGGCCAGACTGTGATGAATGCTAGGATTGTCAATCACATTTTCCTGCTGTCAGCCAATCAGATTGTACCCCTCTTCCTTGCCCTGTTTTGACAGCTCTGTCTGGATTTGTCACTGTGTGTGTGTGTGTGTGTGTGTGTGTGTGTGTGTGTGTGTGTGTGTGTGTGTGTGTGTGTGTGTATGTGAAAGTGTGTGATTACTGACTGATTTTAAGCACATACACTCATAACTGCAGACTGAGAGACACCTGTCAAGAAATGCCAATGACTCAGCCCTAGACAATATTCTCAAAATAATAAAAGCAGGAGGTAATTGTTTTTCCATACTACAAAATACAAGTTGTCTGGCAACAGACTCTTCAGCTGATGAAAACTAATGGCTTCACCAGGGTTGGTGAAAGCTTTGTGTTTAATGATCTGAGCCAGAAACACAAAGGTTTAAACCCAAGGTGAGGACAAACCAAGCACTGGAGAGATGCTGAACTCCAGCGGGTCTGTGTGTGCATGCAGAACACTATACATCACGTTGGTTCAAAGGTGCCTGCTAAATGACAAGTGACTAGTGCTGAGAAAAGCTGGGTGTGAATTGACGAGTGCAAATGAAGTGGAATTAATCTGCAAACACATACACTCATTTTTTTCCTATACACATAGAAAATGGCAGATAAAAAAAATACAAAATACGTGTTCTGTCAGTGAAATTGCTCTAATAGAAAAGAATCGCGTAAACAGAAGATTAAATGGTAAGAAAATAGAGGCTTTTGTGTAAGTATCTTGCTTCTTGTGAGAAAAAGACCCTAGTATTCTCACACTGTTCTCAAACATTGCAAGATCTCAAAGTCTGCAATCAAAAGTCAGAGATTTCAGTAAATTTCTCATCAAATTCATAAAATTATCAGAGTTGATATCAACATTATTTTACACCTCTACAGTCTGCCTCAGGGGTTTTAAAACTATTTGATAATGCAAAGACCCACAAATATGGTGATTCCCCCTGTTTGAAAAAAAAAAAAAATATAATAAAAAATAGTAAACATGATATTATAGAGACATGTCATTTGCTAAATTAAATAATTGGCTTTTAAAGTTTTGTACTAAAGCAAAATTAATTAATTACATTTCATATAAAACTATCTAATTTTTAAGTTGACAGTGTATCTTTGTTCTGTTATGGTTATGTAAGATGTTCAAACCCGAAGAGAAACATTTTCCAATTAATTTTTAAATTGCTTATCACAATAAATATAGTCTCAGAACAGCTTTATAGAGAATAGTACAGTATAAGTAATATTTCTGACAAATAATATATTTTTTTCATACTGTAATATATGAACTTAAATGCAGATTTTTTTTTATTTCTTACTGTTTAAAACTATGCCTGTCAATGGAGTAAAATAATCCAGATTAATCTAATTGTGTCAGAATTAAACAATAATAATTTTTCTTTTTTTTCTGAAATTTTTCACAGACACCCTAGTACCCACTTGCGGGCCCCTGGGGGTAACATTTGCATGCTAGATGAAATGCATAAAAAAACGTGGTAAAGTAATAAGTGAAACAAATCTGACATTTGAGACTCAAAAACATCCCAAAGCAGGAACAAACAATTGAATGTGAAGCTTTAAAGGGTGGATAAACATTTGGTTACGTATGTAACCACCGTTCCCCGAGGGAGGGAACGACACGTTGTGTCGGAGAAGCGACACTAGGGGTCTCTCTTGAGCGCCGATATTCACCTCTGATCTTATTGAAAAGGGCCAATGGGAGTTGGCAGTCGGTATTTGCATATCCCGCCCCCGGACATACGGGTATTTAAGCGGCGCAAATACGGGAGTTCATTCAGGATTTTTCTGAGGAGCCGGAAATGGCTGGCCACAACAGTGGCTCGGTTCAGTGACATGGCAGAGGAAAGACACAACGTGTCGTTCCCTCCCTCGGGGAACGGAGGTTACATACGTAACCAAACGTTCCCCTTCTGTCGCTCTCTCCACGTTGTGTCGGAGAAGCGACACTAGGGGACCCATTCCAATCTTGCCATGCGCTGAACCTTGTACGTGGACCGCCGTTACAGAGGCGGGCAGGGATTTCATCCAGTGCCACGCATCGTCTGTACCTGGCTGCACGTACCCTTCTCCAATGCCCCATAAGAACATCGGAGTCCTTCTAGTTACCCTGGGAGGGGAACAAGGCGATGTTTGCCAACATGGGAACAGGCCAGCCTGGCTGGGCCTCTTTTCTCTCTATGTTTCTCACATAGAGCAATCACGGCCGGGGCCCTTACACGCATATAGGGAAGGGGGTCTTACCCTGACCCTGCGGAGACCACACCTGCCCTTTTTCTTGGGGAGGAAAAGTGGTAGACACGTCACACGGCCGTCTTAGGGCTCGTGTGGAAAGTATGGTGTGGTGGTAGATCCAGCCTTGAAAGGGGGGACTTGCTACAGCACGGCGACCGAGGCAGCTGTAACTGCCTAAGGGAGACACGGGGGTCCGCTCTTAAGGGGACAGAACCGTGGAATTACACACAGGGGGAGTCCGAACAGGAGGCCTTCTTATTTTACCTGTGGAGCCCCATACCAGTACGGGGTGGCCATCAGGGTACCCGCAGTGGCTTGGGTCGGCGAGTTCCTCCGCTGAACCGCGGACCCGGAGGGCTGGGGAGGAATCGACCAGGGGCCCGACTCGGAGTGGGGCGCCCTGGGAAGAAGGCGCACTACTTTACCTTGACGTCAGGAAAAGGGCGCTGGGCGCAAGCGATCCACCGGCCGGTCGGTCTACGTGTTACCGAGTTCTCACGGGCTCGGACCTGAGAAAACACGAGACGCTAACCGACTCAACGCGGAGGTTGTAAAACCTCGCGAATGTGTTGGGTGTTGCCCAACCCGCGGCTCTACAGATGTCTGCTAGGGAGGTGCCCTTGGCCAGTGCCCACGAGGACGCAACACCCCTTGTTGAGTGAGCTCGGACCCGTAAGGGTAGGGGCACGGCCTGGGTGTGATAAGCCAGTGTGATGGCATCGACAACCCAGTGGGCGAGCCTCTGTTTGGAGACGGCATTCCCTTTCTGCCGTCCCCCAAAGCAGACAAAGAGCTGCTCAGAGCGTCTGGTGCTCTGTGTGCGGTCCAGGTAAATGCGCAGGGCACGCACTGGACACAGCAACGAAAGGGCTGGGTCTGCCTCCTCCCGGGGCAGCGCTTGCAGGTTCACTACCTGATCTCGGAATGGTGTGGTAGGAACCTTGGGCACATAGCCCGGTCGCGGTCTTAGGATCACAGACGTATCTGCCGGACCGAACTCCAGGCAAGTGTCGCTGACAGAGAACGCTTGCAGGTCCCCGACCCTCTTAATGGAGGTGAGCGCGATCAGCAGGGCCGTCTTAAGAGAGAGGGCCCTGAGTCCAACTGATTCGAGCGGCTCGAAGGGAGGTCTCTGGAGTCCTGCCAAGACTACCGAGAGATCCCAGGAGGGAACTAGGCCTGGCCGGGAGGGATTCAACCTCCTGGCGCCTCTCAGGAACCTGAGGATCAGGTCGTGCTTACCCAAAGACTTGCCGTCTACAGGATCGTGGTGGGCGGCGATAGCGGCAACATACACCTTGAGGGTGGACGGGGACAGACTCCTGTCCAGCCTCTCCTGTAGGAACAGAAGCACTGACCTAATCGCGCATCTCTGCGGGTCTTCGGCTCAGGAAGAACACCAATCTGCGAACAAGCGCCACTTTAGGGCGTAAAGGTGCCTGGTAGAGGGGGCTCTGGCTTGGTTGATGGTATTCAAAACGGTCGCCGGTAAGCCGGCTAGCTCTTCCGCGTCCCGTCCAGGGACCAGACGTGGAGGTTCCAGAGGCCTGGGCGCGGGTGCCAGAGCATGCCCCGTCCCTGAGAGATGAGGTCCTTTCTCAGGGGAATTCGCCAGGGAGGAGCTGTCGCGAGGAGCCTGAGTTCCGAGAACCAAGTCCGAGTGGGCCAGTAGGGGGCCACCAACGTGACTTGCTCCTCGTCCTCCCTGACCTTGCACAGCACCGGTGCAAGAAGGCTCACTGGGGGAAATGCGTACTTGCGCAGCCCCGAGGGCCAGCTGTGAGCCAGCGCATCTGTCCCGAGGGGAGCCTCTGTTAGGGCGTACCAGAGCGGGCAGTGGGAGGTTTACTGTGCGGCGAACAGGTCTACCTGGGCCTTGCCAAACCGTTCCCAAATCAGCTGGACCAACTGGGGGTGAAGCCTCCACTCCCCGCCGGGCAGGCGTTGTCGTGATAGCGCGTCCGCTACGATGTTGAGCTTGCCGGGGATGTGAGTGGCACGCAGCGACTTGAGTCGCTGCTGGCTCCATAGGAGGAGACGGCGGGCGAGTTGTGACATGTTGCGGGAGCGTACGCATAAGAACATCGGAGTCCTTCTAGTTACCCTGGGAGGGGAACAAGGCGATGTTTGCCAACATGGGAACAGGCCAGCCTGGCTGGGCCTCTTTTCTCTCTATGTTTCTCACATAGAGCAATCACGGCCGGGGCCCTTACACGCATATAGGGAAGGGGGTCTTACCCTGACCCTGCGGAGACCACACCTGCCCTTTTTCTTGGGGAGGAAAAGTGGTAGACACGTCACACGGCCGTCTTAGGGCTCGTGTGGAAAGTATGGTGTGGTGGTAGATCCAGCCTTGAAAGGGGGGACTTGCTACAGCACGGCGACCGAGGCAGCTGTAACTGCCTAAGGGAGACACGGGGGTCCGCTCTTAAGGGGACAGAACCGTGGAATTACACACAGGGGAGTCCGAACAGGAGGCCTTCTTATTTTACCTGTGGAGCCCCTATACCAGTACGGGGTGGCCATCAGGGTACCACGCAGTGGCTTGGGTCGGCGAGTTCCTCCGCTGAACCGCTGGACCCGGAGGGCTGGGGAGGAATCGACCAGGGGCCCGACTTCGGAGTGGGGCGCCCTGGGAAGAAGGCGCACTACTTTACCTTGGCGTCAGGAAAGGGCGCTGGGCGCAAGCGATCCACCCGGCCGGTCGGTCTACGTGTTACCGAGTTCTACGGGCTCGGACCTGAGAAAACACGAGGCGCCAACCGACTCAACGCGGAGGTTGTAAAACCTCGCGAATGTGTTGGGTGTTGCCCAACCCGCGGCTCTACAGATGTCTGCTAGGGAGGTGCCCTTGGCCAGTGCCCACGAGGACGCAACACCCCTTGTTGAGTGAGCTCGGACCCGTAAGTGTAGGGGCACGGCCTGGGTGTGATAAGCCAGTGTGATGGCATCGACAACCCAGTGGGCGAGCCTCTGTTTGGAGACGGCATTCCCATTCTGCCGTCCCCAAAGCAGACAAAGAGCTGCTCAGAGCGTCTGGTGCTCTGTGTGTGGTCCAGGTAAATGCGCAGGGCACGCACTGGACACAGCAACGAAAGGGCTGGGTCTGCCTCCTCCCGGGGCAGCGCTTGCAGGTTCACTACCTGATCTCGGAATGGTGTGGTAGGAACCTTGGGCACATAGCCCGGTCGCGGTCTTAGGATCACAGGCGTATCTGCCGGACCGAACTCCAGGCAAGTGTCAGCTGACAGAGAACGCTTGCAGGTCCCCGACCCTCTTAATGGAGGTGGCGCGATCAGCAGGGCCGTCTTAAGAGAGAGGGCCCTGAGTCCAACTGATTCGAGCGGCTCGAAGGGAGGTCTCTGGAGTCCTGCCAAGACTACCGAGAGATCCCAGGAGGGAACTAGGCCTGGCCGGGAGGGATTCAACCTCCTGGCGCCTCTCAGGAACCTGAGGATCAGGTGCGTGCTTACCCAAAGACTTGCCGTCTACAGGATCGTGGTGGTGGCGATAGCGGCAACATACACCTTGAGGGTGGGCGGGGACAGACTCCTGTCCAGCCTCTCCTGTAGGAACAGAAGCACTGACCCTAATCGCGCATCTCTGCGGGTCTTCGGCTCAGGAAGAACACCAATCTGCGAACAAGCGCCACTTTAGAGCGTAAAGGTGCCTGGTAGAGGGGCTCTGGCTTGGTTGATGGTATTCAAAGCGGTCGCGGTAAGCCGGCTAGCTCTTCAGCGTCCCGTCCAGGGACCAGACGTGGAGGTTCCAGAGGTCTGGGCGCGGGTGCCAGAGCATGCCCCGTCCCTGAGAGATGAGGTCCTTTCTCAGGGGAATTCGCCAGGGAGGAGCTGTCGCGAGGAGCCTGAGTTCCGAGAACCAAGTCCGAGTGGGCCAGTAGGGGGCCACCAACGTGACTTGCTCCTCGTCCTCCCTGACCTTGCACAGCACCGGTGCAAGAAGGCTCACTGGGGAAATGCGTGCTTGCGCGGCCCGAGGGCCAGCTGTGAGCCAGCGCATCTGTCCCGAGGGAGCCTCTGTTAGGGCGTACCAGAGCGGGCAGTGGGAGGTTTACTGTGCGGCGAACAGGTCTACCTGGGCCTTGCCAAACCGTTCCCAAATCAGCTGGACCAACTGGGGTGAAGCCTCCACTCCCGCCGGGCAGGCGTTGTCGTGATAGCGGCGTCCGCTACGATGTTGAGCTTGCCGGGGATGTGAGTGGCACGCAGCGACTTGAGTCGCTGCTGGCTCCATAGGAGGAGACGGCGGGCGAAGTTGTGACATGTTGCGGGGCGTCGCCGCCTTGGCGATTTATGTACGCCACCACCGTGGTGCTGTCCGATCTCACGAGGACATGTTTGTCCCGAACTAATGGGAGGAACTTCCTGAGAGCAAGAAGGACGGTCAGCAACTCCAGGCAATTGATGTGCCAACGCAGCGGGGCCCCTTTCCAACGGCCCGCTGCTGCGTGCCCGCTGCACACGGCACCCCACCCGGACCGGGAGGCGTCGGTTGTGACCAGGATGCGTCGGGACACCTGCTGCAGGGGCACTCCTGCCCGTAAAAAGCAGAGGTCTGTCCAGAGTCGGAGTGTTTTGAGGCAGGCGGGGGTGATCCTTACCCGATGCGTGCCGCGGTGCCATGCTTGTCTTGGGACTCGAGTCTGGAGCCAGTGCTGGAGTGGTCTCATATGCATCAACCCCAGCGGCGCGACCGCGTGGAGGACGCCATATGCCCCAGGAGCCTCTGGAAAAGTTTTAGAGGGACCACTGTGCCTGGCTTGAAGGAAGCGAGGCAGTCCAGCACCGACTGAGCCCGCTCGCTCGTGAGACGTGCTGTCATTGAGACTGAGCCTAACTCCAACCCGAGAAAAGAGATGCTCTGAACCGGAGTGAGCTTGCTCTTTTCCCAGTTGACCTGAAGCCCCAAGCGGCTGAGGTGCCGGAGCACCTGGTCTCTGTGTGTGCATAGTAACTCTCGAGAGTGTGCTAGGATGAGCCAGTCGTCGAGGTAGTTGAGAATCGCGGATGCCGGCTACTCGTAGCGGGGCAAGGGCCGCCTCTGCGACTTTCGTGAAGACGCGAGGGACAGAGACAGGCCGAAGGGGAGGACTTTGTACTGAAATGCCTGGCCGTCGAACGCGAACCGTAGGAAGGGTCGGTGTCGTGGCAAAATTGAGGCGTGGAAGTACTGCGTCCTTCAGGTCCACCGCTGCGAACCAATCTAGATGCTGAGCGCCAGCCAGAATATTTCTCTGCGTAAGCATTTTGAGCGGGAGTTTTAACAAGGCCCGATTGAAAGCTTCGCAAGTCCAGGATTGGTCGTAAGCCGCCGCCTTTCTTGGGTACAATGAAGTAAGGGCTGTAGAAACCCTTCCTCATTTCGGTTGGAGGGACGGGCTCTACAGCGCCCTTGGCTAAGAGGGTCGCAATTTCTGTGCGCAGGTAACTGGCGTGCTCACCGTGTACTGCTGAGAAGCGGACGCCCTGAAGGGGCGGGAGCCGGGCAAACTGAATTGCGTAACCGAGTCGAATGGTCGGTGCAGCCAGTGTGATGCGTTGGGAAGCGAAAGCCACGCTTCCCAGCTCTGCGCTAGGGGCACCAAAGGGACGAGTATTTTGGACGTACCAGCGGGGCCTCGCAGCGGGCGGAACAGGTAATGCAGCGTCGGGCGGCTTCGTGCCTGCGGCCTGAGGTGCTGAGAATAGACTCAAAGCACTTACCTTGCTCCAGCGCCCGGCAGGGGCGGGTTCTTGACTGAGGAGGAGGTCTGATGTTGGCGTCCTCTGGACTCGTCTGAACCGGCCAGCCGGGGGACAGTCGTGGGCAGGCGGAAGGCGGGATCGCCGCGTCCGGTGTACCGGGACTGTTGTGATCTGAAAGCACATTGCCGTGAGAGCGGCATTTGCGAGCCAGGTGACCCAGAGGCAAAGGAAATAGCTCTTTTATTGAGAATGTGGGTACCACAGCCCCGTCAGGGGTGTGGCAAATGAAAAAACAAAGGATTCTCCTCCCGGCCCTCCACCGGGGGCGGAGCGGTCTTACCACCTCCAGAGCTAACGTCTTCGGCTCTGGGTCAGCTGTCTCAGGAACGGCTTGGGAGCCTTCCGGGTCCTGGAGGGGTTCGTGAGACAGGGGCGTCGCCGCCTGCGGAGTGCTTCGGCAGCTGGGGCTGAGAGCTGGGCCTGGGTTGAGGCGGAGCAGGAGCTGGTTTCCTCGCAGGGGATGCCCTCGGCGGGCAGACGGGGCAGGGCCCGTAGCGGCAGGTCTGCGGCGGGGCATGATGTGCGAAATGGCCTCCGTCTGCTTCACCGCGAGGAGAACTGTTGGGCGGAGTCCTCGGCGGTGTCACCGAAAAGGCCAATCTGGGAGACAGGTGTGTCCAGGAGGCGGTTTTTGTCAGCCTCACGCATCTCGACCAGGTTGAGCCAAAGATGGCGTTCCTGGACCACTAGGGTGGCCATCGTCTGTCCGAGTGCCTGCGCTGTGGCCTTCGTCAGCTCTCAGGGCGAAGTCGGTCGCTGAGCGCAGTTCCTGCAGCACATCAGGATCAGGTCCACCCCGTGCATGTTTCTGAGAGCTTTGGCCTGGTGGACTTGCAGGAGGGTCATTGCATGCAGGGCGGAGGCAGCGCGTCCAGCCGTAGTGTAGGCCTTGGCGTTAAGCGAGGATGTTGTCCTACAGGGCTTGGATGGGAGTACGGGCGACCCCGCCAGGAGGTAGGGCTACCGGGGCATAGATGGTGCGCAACTGCCCTATCAACCTGGGGAATCGCGTCGTACCCGTGGGCTCTCCGCCGTCGAGGGTGGAGAGAGTGGAGCGGGTGGCACCTAGGCGAGCGGAGGCGGGGCTCTCCACGTGAGCGTCAGCTCATCATGCACCTCCGGGAAGAAAGGGACTGGGGGATCGCGAGGCCTTGAGCAGCGCTGCCCCAGGAACCAATCATCCAACCGAGAAGGCTGTGGGGAGGATGGAGGGTTCCAGTCCAACCCCACGCTCAAGGCGGCCCAGGCAAGCATGTCGGACATCTGGCGTCGGCCTCAGCCTGGGCCTGCTGGCCCGGCGGCAGTCCAGGGAGTCCTCAGCATCAGACACCGCACTCTCTGATGCAGCGGCGACGCTCATCTGCTTCGGACTCGGGAGGATAGACAGCCGGGCCGTGAGGCGAGCCGCTATCGCCCGTGGCGTGGGCGGAGACCAGCGAGCGTGTCGGGAAGCGGGAGGTTCGCGGGGGCTACCCGGCGAAACTGCACCCGCTGCCGCCCCAAATCGCCCCTAGCGCCAACCGCACCGTCCTTAATCCCGTGGGAAGAAGGAGCAATGCGAGGTGCAGCTGGGGTGGCTTGCTTTCTGTTGAAAGCGAGCCACGACCGCTAACGTGGTCATGGTCATGTTCTCGCAGTGAGAACATGAACCATCCATAAACGCCGCCTCGGTGTGATCGCGGCCCAAACACACGAGACAGCGCCTGTGGCCGTCTGAAGCAGAGAGCACTCTACGCATCCAGGAGCGACACAGGGGCGGAAAGGCATCTTGAAAAGACGGCGTCCTTAAAAGGACGTTCAACGCCGCTGTGTTTGCTCTTTTAGAGAAAATTACTCTTTTAGTAAAAAACTCTTTTAATACACAGTGTGTGTGTGTGTACGTGTCTGCGCTGTCGAAGCGCTCAGGGGCAACAGTGCACGCCGTGCACTGAGAAGGAGAAAGCCGCTGTTGTGTGCCGTCAAGATCCAACAGCATGCAGATCGTCAGAGGAAAACAGGAACGTTTAAGTGGCGTGTAACTCGCAGCAAACTGCAGACAGACCATCGGCTCCGAAGAAATTTTCTGAATGAACTGCCGTATTTGCGCCGCTTAAATACCGGTATGTCCGGGGGCGGGATATGCAAATACCGACTGCCAACTCCCATTGGCCCTTTTCAATAAGATCAGAGGTGAATATTGGCGCTCAAGAGAGACCCCTAGTGTCGCTTCTCCGACACAACGTGGAGAGAGCGACAGAAGGGGAACCTCTGTTTTCTCTGATCAAACCTCTCTCATAAGGCATGCTAACATGTAAATAAAGTGGTCTAATCGGCCTGAATCATCATAACCAAAGGATCTAAAAACAGCTTTACCTCTAAGGCCTCTTTAATTGTCTTTATTACAGGCTTTAGAAATGGCTATTTATCTGGAAGCATCTCTGCGATCACTGTCCTATAATGGCGTTGACACAAAGAAAACCATGTAAACAAATGCAGGGGTAAATGTGTATGTCTACATCTGTCTGTGTTCTCTGAAAAAATGCCTTTCTCTCCATCATGAAGACACCTAACGATTAGCCTTAGGGTGGGTGTTTTTATGCTTTAGATACAAAAATTCAAATGCACACACAGACACACTATAAAGCAACTGTTTGATTTATTTTAAAGCCAAATGGCTTTGAGGTGCTCTTCTGAGTAGGGGTTGCGAGATCTATAGTTTTTATTTTTCATTGATGCAGTGTTATGATCATGAAAAAACACATTATGATCCATAAATAAACATTAATTTTCACCTTCTAAAGCTATGAAAACCTTATCAAGCTCACATTAGTATAGAAAAATCATTAGTGAGTGTACAGTATGTGCGTGTGTGGCACTGGCACAGATAGATCACATCTATGGCTGTTATATAATGTATGTGTCATTTAAAAGGAAACATGAGGAACAGCATGTGTGCATACAATTTGAATGAATAATACAGTAGCGCATGCCAGATTCACCAAAGAGAAAATGACACCCACACTCACTGCCATTTGTCTACGGTTTCATGCCTTTTTTTTGCTTTTAATATAGTAATAATAATAAATATAGCTGCAAGCAGCAATGCGGATTCCTCCTCAAAATGGCAAATCATTTAAAATTGATCAGTAGATGGTTGGGGATAAACCCTCCCAATTAAGGAATTCAAAAAAACATGTCTTTGTCTGAATCCTAAACGAAACATTTTCAATGTACAGGAAAATCCATACCGGACCTTATGGATCCTTGAGGCTTTTTGTTCCCAATGAGAAATGAGGCATGTACACCAAGTTTCAGAAGAATTGGACAAATGGCGTGGAAATGGTATCACTTTGAAAATATTTTTTTGGGGCGTGGCCTGTAGCGCCACCTATGGTCGAATGTGGGCCATTCTTGGTTTGTGGGTTCCTGTTGGCCTGTAGTATCAATGTACAAAATTAGAAAATATTTGACCAGAAAATGGGAATTTTGGAGTGGCCTGTAGCGCCCCTAGGGGCGTAATGTGGGCCATTCTTGGTTTGTGGGTTCCTGTTGGCCTATGGAATCAATGTACCAAATTAGAAAATGTTTGACCAGAAAATGGGAATTTTGGAGTGGCCTGTAAGCCCCCTAGGGGCTGAATGTTGGCCATTCTTGGTTTGTGGGTTCCTGTTGGCATGTAGTATCAATGTACCAAATTAGAACATTTTTGACCAGAAAACGGGAATTTTGGCGTGGCCTTTAGTGCTCCCTAGTGGCGTAATGTCGTCCATTCTTGGTTTGTGGGTTCCTGTTGGCCTGTAGTACCATTGTACCAAATTAGAACATTTTAGACCAGAAAATGGGAATTTCGGCATGGCCTGTAAGCGCCTCTAGGGGCTGAATGTTGGCCATTCTTTATGCAGTACTTCAGAGTGATGTCATCTTGAAGCATGTTAGGTTTGAAAAACCATCAGTCAAAATAACATTTGATTTATTGACACGTATATATTGTTAAAATTTGGACATTTACATAAACACGCCCCTTTCAGCCATTTTGTATCAGTATTCATTTTTCCTAAGTAACGTTTTCAAAGACTTCAATTCTACACATGTGTACCAAATTTCAAGTCAATTGGAGCTACGGTTCAGGAGAAGAAGAGTTTTGTAGGTTTTCACAAATTTTCACCGTACGGGAAAATCCATCATGGCGGAAGTTATGGGTTCTTGAGGCTTTTTGTTCCCCATGAGAAATGAGGCATGTACACCAAGTTTCAGAAGATTTGGACAAATGGCGTGGAAATGGTATCACTTTGAAAATATTTTTTTTGGGCGTGGCCTGTAGCGCCACCTATGGGCGAATGTTGACCATTCTTGGTTTGGGGGTACCCGTTGGCATGGACTATCAATGTGCCAATTTAGAAAAGTTTTGACCAGTGACTTTTTGAGCTATTTGGGCTCAAAATAATAAAACCATCAATTACAATAGATTCCCTCCTACGGAGGAATCTAATAATAATACATTTTATTTGGCCGATGCCTTTCTAAATACCCAAGGACATCTTACATGTTTCGGAGGACTTAAAAATACAAATACATTTAAATTCATATTATGCTAATACATGTTACAAATATGACAAATCAGCAAAATGCTAAGAACGCCCGAAGAAAGCACTATAAAGAGTGTCAGTAGGGTAACTATGGCAATATAGAAAAAATGTTTTAAAGATTAAAAGCTTTCTTAAAAAGAAAGGTCTTTAACAATTTTTTAAATGAATTGACTGTGTCTGCCTGTCGAATGTAGGAGGGAAGGGCATTCCAGAGTCTTGGAGCAGCGCAACTGAAGGCCCTGGCCCCCATGGTGGATAGACGGAATTTGGGGGTGACAAGTAGGCCAGTTGAGGAAGAGCGAAGGGAGCATGTAGGAACATATCCTGATAGGAGGCCATAAATATAGCTGGGTGCAAGATTATGGAGTGCTTTGTAGGTGATGACGAGGATCTTAAAGTCAATACGGTAGTGCACAGGGAGCACTACCGTATATAGTATGTGACGTGCCCTGCCTTCTCATGCACTGGCACACACTGGCACATCCTGCCTTGACCTCTCATTCACTTGCACACCCTGCGTCAGCTGGCCACACCCTGCCTACTCCCGTCCTGCCCCGTCTCCTTCTGTACAGCCACTCACTGTCACAGCTTGCCACACCCTGACTTCTCGTGTCCTGCTCCGTCTTCTGTACTGCTACTTTCTATTTCATCTAGCCATGTCCTGCCAACTTTTGTCCTGCCCCACCTCCTCACACATTGCCACATTCTGCTACATCCTGCCCTGCCCAACCTCCTCCTGTCCAGCCACATTTTGCCTAGCTCCATCTCCTCCATTCCTGCATCAGTCCATCATTTACCAGTCGATTGTTGCCACTTTCAGATTCAGTAAATCCAGATCCAATAAAATGAAAGTCTGGAATAAATTAGGTTGTCCAGTTCAATTCTCCATCCAGTCACATCAGCTGTTATATTCTTCAAGCCAATCACAGCTCATTGGAGCCATTGACACAAATCCAGTGGAAGAGAGGTCCCCTTATTTTTCTCCATTGTCTGTTTATTGAATTAGTTTTAAAGGGGTCATATCATGAGAAAATAAAATTTTCCTTAAAAACCAGTCCAGAAATACCATCTATTAAACCTCAACTCAGAAACACAAATAGATTACCACATGACTGCCCACATTTACAACACCTATTTGGTGTTCAGAAACTTGGTCTGACTTGTCATGGCTGTGTAAACTTGCTGCTCCTTCTGAAAGATAACAATGTTAAAAACAAGCCATTGGCCACAGAATGTCTGTGATCTTTTCAGTACGACCTTAACAATATGAGTGGCAAATTTCTTTGCAAATTGTTTTGTATGAAGATAAATCAGTAGCAAATCTTGAGAACTTGTACAATAAATATTTGTACTCATAAGTTGAAAGTTACACCAACAGCACTGATGTGAAAACTTGTAAAATAAAAATTTTAAGTCGAATGCTGCAATCTGCACTCACAGACAATAATTAAAAGCGTGTGTTCTAAATGTATAATTGCAGACAATTAGCCACAAATGTCTAAAATGGCATTCACATCAATACAACTAAAGACAAAAACTTGTATTACACATTAACTATTGTACTTTAATTAATTTTCACAGTACAATCACAAATCGGCACTTACAACCTCTAAAATCTGCCACTGCAAATTTAAATCTACGTCTTGACTTTTGCAACTACTTTTGCGGAAAACCTGTAGCAAAACTCACTTGTGCGCCTGTAAATACTGATGCGAGAGAGCAAGACCAGTGTTTGGCGAGGGAGGGGGCAATGAAGTAAATTTATTGGGTGATAAATTGCTAATGAAATAGCACTTTTTTTGTACGTGATGACGTCACACAACAGCTTGTTTGTTAAGCGATGGAGGGATCTAACAATCCAAAGGGTACGTTTTTTTTTTTAATTATTAAATATTTTTAAAAAATGTTTTGGAAAACTCCTGGTTTAATTAAACTCTGGTTGATTTTAAGATCATCATTAGCAAACTTGCTTCAGCTAAAATAATAATGAATGTTGGCTATTTATACATCACACTAATGGACAACTACCTGTACAATACTTGGATACCTGGTAAAAATGTAAATCATTGAGTAGAAAGAAGTCTTCATCAATAATATACGTTAGTATATCAGTGAAAAAAAGACATATTGATAAGTGTGGGAGTTTTACAAAACTTTTTTTATTACTTTTTATTGATTATTAAAAAACGTACCCTCTGATTGTTAGATCCCTCCACCACCTGCTCTGCTTTGCCCTTACAAAAAAATCTTTCTTTTTTTTATTGAAGAAAAAAAAGATTACAATGAAAAAGTGCAATAAAGCAGTATCAATGCAGACTTGCATATTTGTAGCAAAATAATATACATCACTTGTACACTAGCATCACTTGTAAACAAAAAGTAATGGAAAAAAGGAAATAAAAAGAAGAAAAACATTCACATCATTCAGAAGGCAGGAAATACCTCATAATAAGCAAGAAAAAAAATAAATACAAAATAAATAAATATATATATTTTTTATTTATTTATTTTTTATTTTTTATTTTTTAATCGCTAATATATCTCTTAACATTTATAAGCACTTGATTTCCAGCATGAATTCTGCAAATATAGGTAGTTTTTTAAGAAATGTCTTTTGGTATATAAAATTTAGCACCCACAATAAGAAAATAAATACAATTCTACAAAATTCTCTTTGACACAAAAATCATATTTTCACTTGAAAAAACAATGGAGACTCAGATCGTGTCAAAAAGCAGAAACAAGATCACAAAAGAAAAACATATGTCAACACGTACAAAAACATCCCATTTTATTGGCTAGGCATCAACCAATAAAACAACTTCATTGCTGCCTCCCAGCCAAACACTGGTCTTGCTCTCTCGCATCAGTATTTACAGGTGCACAAGTGAGTTTTGCTAGAGGTTTTTTAGTCATAGCAAAGTTAAGGCGTGAAGATTAAAAGTTGCAGTGGCAGATTTTAGAGGCTGTAAGTGCCGATTTGTGCTTGTACTGCGAAAATGAAATAAAGTACAAAAGTTAATCTGTAATACAAGTTTGTGTCTGTAGTTGTATTGTCATTTTACACAATTGTGACTACTTGTCTGCAATTGTGAATTCAGAACACAAGCTTTGAATTATTGTCTGTGAGTGCAGATTGCAATATTCAACTTAAAATTTGTATTTTATTTCAAGTTTTCGCATCAGTGCTGTTAGTGTAAATTTCAACTTAGGAGAACAAATATTTATTGTAAAAGTTTTCAAATCCATATATGCAAGCTCTCGAGTTTTGTTACTGATTGACCTTTATAGTTTTGTAACAATGTAATTGAGACTTGGCAAAGGGCTATTATTGAATGATGGGAAAGTGGCAACTTTACTGGAGCCCTGGGCGTAGAATACTTGGGGGACATGTCCCCCTCACTTTTGCTGGCCAAATGTGTTTTCATTGTGTATCTAATACAGAAAATGTAAATGCAGACATTCAAATTCACTGGTCTATCTCTTAAGAGATGCAATAGCTACTCAACCATGCACACAAGCTTGTCATGTACCATCGTTTCCATTCCGACCATGTCACTCTCACAGAGCTGCATGTCAACAACAAGGCTAGATCATGAACTCAACATGGGAATAATACCCTCCATTCTTTACTGGGACATCAAGTAATTTAAGTTGTCTTGTAGTATCTGTTGACATTTTCTGATGGTGGTCTTTTATATTATAATGGTATTAAAGCTCACATCTTAAAGCGATAGAGGCTTTCTTTTAATTACATGTTAATTTGTGCTTTATGGAAAGGTACAAGTGAAAATATATATTGTTACAGTTTGACTGAGTGGTAGTTCTGTACAATTAGCCATATAGTTTATGTTTTAATATTCGGTTTGAGATAGCTTTTAGATATCCAGCCAAGAGTGAGCTCTTTTTTGTTGAAGAAATATCCTGGCTCATCCAAGCATTATAAACGGAATGAATGGTACCTTAGATTTTGAAGCCAAAAATAGCACATCCATCCATCAAAAAAGTAATCCATACGGCTCCATGGGGTTAATAAAGGCCTTCTGAAGTGAAGCGATGCGTTTTTGTAAGACAAATATCCATATTTATAACTTTATAAACTATAATCACTGGCTTATGGTAACGGCCGTCCGCCCTTTCACTGGCTTCGTCTATCCTCTGCGCTTCTACGTTGGTCACTTCTCATCGGAGCTTACATTACGGCTACATCATATGTTGGAACTGGAGTCTCTCGTGAACGCATGGATGGCCATTACCGGAAACTTTCCATTCTTTAATGATTCAGTATATACTTCTAACAAAAGTGGAGCCAGTTCTGTAGCATAAGATCGAAAAAATTCAGTGGCAAAGCCATCTGGCCCCGGAGCCTTTGTCCCTCGACTCAAAGAATGACAGAGGGAACGTTCGAATTAAGGATCAGAGTGTGTTGAATCTCACCGGCTTATGACATAAAAAGCATCAAAACTAGCAAAGTGCACAGAGCTCGCATGGCGTCTCCACAGAAACCAAAATGATTAACATTTAAGTGAACCTAGGGTATTAAAACAAAATGATTAAAAAATGCATGATGTGACCCCTTAAAGGTGTCCTTAATTTTTCTTTCACATTATCTTTTTAGGCATCTTTTTGGATTAATTTTATAGCCATTACAGCATCGATCAAGATAATAAAAACCTAGCTGGATATTATCTTTTTTTGCTTGGCTGGATGGAAACTTGTCTTGCTGAAACCATCTTACTCAGTTCCCTGGATAATTTCAGCTATCTGGGTCATAGCACACAACACAAACCTACACTTACACACACACACACACACACACACACACACACACACACACACACACACACACACACACACACACACACCTCACATTTACCCTCCTGTAACCAGCAATACACACCCAACAGACACTTAACTTTGAAAAAAGCCTCACACATCCAAAAAAACTCAAAACTGTAATACATTTTTTAGCATTGTACTGTATTATGTGGCAACATGTAAAGATGTTCAGAAAATAAGTGCAATGTCTAGAAGTCCCACTTTCTCTCTCTTATACACCCACACAAACAGATTCACTCAGTGCCTTTGATCAGGGGCGGACTGGCCATAGGGAGAACCAGGACTTTTCCCAGTGGGCCGAATTGGGGCCGAATGGGGCCAAACAGGCGGCGATGTGTTGAAACCGGCCACCGTGTTATGTCAAACGGGCCGCGACTGGCTGAAGAGGGCCCCAAATTGGTGCCGCGATATGCCGAAGGGGGCCGCATTATGCAAAAAAGGACAGCAAACCCCCAACAACTTTTGGGTCAGTTTCTATGTAAAATCCAGGGCTGATTTCTCTTCCCAGTCCACCCCTGCCTTTGATACATTTTCATCAACAATTATTGATTGCCTCTCTCTCTGTCCCTTCAGAGTCCTTGACTCAATTAGGACATAACAAAAACACACACACAAATTCACACTCCACTTAATGTCTCCATAGTGTGCGTGGATGGCTGGAAGCTAATGTGTATTAGTTATAGTTAAAATTGGAGTGAGGCCGAACGATAGAGCCTCATTAAAGTCATTTAACTGAATATACACACACATTTCAATTAAAACTCTTCTCTAAGGATAAACAATCTATTAAAACCCCTGACCTTAATCTACACTGTGAAATCGATCCATTTAACAATTTATACCATATTTAAAGGAACGTTTCAGGCTATAAACAACTTAAAGGGATAGTTTAACCAAAAATAAAAACTCTGTAATCATTTACTCAAATTTATGTTATTCCAAACCCATATTTATTTTTCTTTTCTTCTTCTTCTATGAAACACAATAGGAGATGTTAGGTAGAATGTTAAGGACTGACAGTCTCAGTCCCCAGTCGCTTTTGTTGTATGGAAAAAAATAGCAGCTTCAACATTCTTCCAAATTTCTCCTTTTGTATTCAATGGAAGATTGTCTTACAGGTTTGTAAGGGCAGAAATATATGGTGACAGAATTTGGTACAGTAACTCTTCTGTGGCATTATGTTGATAAACACAGAAAATAATTAACACTTGCACCACAGTTTGAGAAAATAAAAGCATGCCGCTAATGGAATTATTCCTTTTATAGCCAATATATTTGTAGTTTGTTTGTTTGACAAACTGAGGAATGAGTCAAAATTATTTTTGTGCAGCATCTGTGGCATGTAGTTGATTACCACAAAAACATATTTTGACTCCTTCCTTTCATAGAACATTAGCCCAGTATTTGTTTAGTGAAACAGATTTAAAGGGGTCATATTATGAGGAATTTATTTCCCTTTGATTTCTAAAAAAAAGTTTACTTTGTGCTATGAAAACATACTTACATTTTCAGAACCATCTATTGAAAAATCTGTGCAAATCATATGCAGATTACGTGAGGGCCTACACATGGACCTTTGCACTGCCCCTAACCTATCTTTAAAGGCATAGTTCACCCAAAAATAAACATTCTCTCATAATTTACTCACCCTCACACCATCCTAAATGTGTGACTTTCTTTCTTCAGCAGAACACAAAGATTTTAAGAACAATATCTCAGTTCTGTTGGTTCTTACAATGCAAGTGAATGGTGATAAGACATTTGTTGTGCCAAAAATCACATAAAGGAAACATAAAAGTAAAACATATAACTCCAGTGGTTAAATCCATATATTCAGAAGCAATATAATAGGTGTGGGTGAGAAACAGAACAATATTTAACTCCTTTTTACTCTAAATCTCTACTTTAACTTTAAGATGTGACAATGTAACTAAACAGCTACAACATGTGAATTTTAGATGTAAAAGCGAAAGTAGTGATTTAGAATATAAAGAGGACTTACATTTTGTTCTATTTCTCCCACACTTATTATATCACTTCTGAAGATATGGATTTAACCACTGGAGTCTTAAGGATTACTTAACATTTTCCTTTATGTGATTTTTGGAGCTAAAAATGTCTGATCACCATTCACTTGCATTGTATGGACCTACTGAGCTAAGATAATCTTCCAAAAATCTTTGTTTGTGTTCTGCAGAAGAAAAAAAAGCCATACACATCTGAAATGACATGAGAGTAAATTATGAGAGAATTTTCATTTTTGGGTGAACTATCCCTTTAACCCTACCACAATATTTAACCTAATAGGCAATGAGATGTCAACAATATGCCTATTGGCCAATCAAAGTAGACTTCAAGACTAGCACACAAATTAACATGTATTATGGGCCCTTCTCTTCTCATCTGTGACCCTTTTACTCAACAGGACAAAATACTTTCTTCAGCATGCAAAGATTCATTCATCCATTCTTATGCTCATCCTTTCTTTACATAATTTTTTATATTTATTATTTTTATCAATTCGCTTCCCTACATTTGCCCAGAAAATTGACTTAGAACATATTAAGATTGTTAGATGCAGACGGATTGAATCTGTTTGGACAGTGTGCCAGTAACGATGGGATGAAAGACGACGATACATTCATTAACTGCACATCTCCAGGACACACAGAGATCTAGCAAACTGTTTATGTGACATCATTAAAGGGTTAGTTTAGCCAAAAATGTCAAATATGTTATCATAAAGCCAAGGCTGTCTTTAAATACATGCAGTGCACATCTATTCTGTAATGTGCGTGATGCATATGCATTGCAGAGACCAACACTTACACATCATTTTGCTTCCTTTCTTTCAAAAGCTAAAAAATGTATAATGAATTAATCATGAATTATTAGCATTGAATTATTATATATACATCTATCTATCTATCTATCTATCTATCTATCTATCTATCTATCTATCTATCTATCTATCTATCTATATATATATATATATATATATATATATATATATATATATATATATATATATTATCATTATCATTATCATTTTATTAATATAGTAAATATAATGGTTTAAGAGTAGACCCATGAAAAAATATTTTCTATGGAACACAAATCTGAATAGCCAATTTGAAAAAATTATCCTAATAGTGTTTCTCTGAATCTCAAAATCATGCTGAATCCAAAAGAATCCAAAGATCCAAATTAATCTAAATGCTGAATCTGATTCAAAGGTACCATTGTTTAAGCTGGTCCTCTGGAAATCAAGCAACTACGCTAACAGACATTGAGGGCAAACAGTAATCATTTTTCAGGGCAAATAGAATAACATTATGTGTTTTTATTGATCGTATCTGTTTCTGCCCGTCTCTTTTTTGCACACGGAACAATGTGCGGCTAGAGTGAGGCTGAGAGGCCAGTGCACAGCATACAAGGAACATTACCACGACTGTGGCAATGCATCCACGGCAGCCTGTTAAAGTTGAAACGCCTGAGATTTGGTAATAGCAAAGACATCAAACTCATTATACATGTTTCTTGTTGCAAGGCTCCTCTCTTAGGTGGAACTCGCACTTACCCTAAACATGCGAATGGGATACAATTTGTAGGCGCATTTCTTTATTTTCAATCGCAAATGTGAGCAAAACTCTTGCACTTTACAGCCCTACGCTAGTGGCTCAGAAAGTACACAATTCACCTTTAAGGCCTCTGCTCTAGCATGAAGTAAAAGGTACTCCTGTTACAGGTTGTTCAGTAAAGCTGTAATTCCAAATGAAATGTGTTCAGAAGCGATATACACACTGTAGAACAGAAATGAACATCATGAATGTCAGATTCTCAAGCAATCATTAGCACATGTTTGGGAATTGAACAGGTCCTCGTTTCATTAACGAGAAAACACACTCCCAGACAAATGATTAGTGTTTAAGAGGTTGCTGTGTGAACTTCTGACCAGAAACTTTATTAACCGCAGTCTTTCAAGCGTTAATGGATGAAACCTTTTACCCTAATGTTTCTCTCTAAAATACACATAATTTTTTTGTGTGATTTTCAAGACAAATGCTTGTAATAGGGTGAAAGCCTGAGGAAATTAAGTCAGAACACTGAGGTGCATAAGCACTTCTCGCTCTCACACTCGCACACACACACACACACACACACACACACACACACACACACACACACACACACACACACGGTGACTTGGCTAAACAAAACTTTAACACCATTAACCTCTGAACGGCCTTGTGGGATATTTACTCTTTCATCTCTCATTCTCCCTCATCACTCATTCATAAATATTCATCTCTCTAATAGAGTTTTTCACAGTGTGAGATCTGCTAATTCTATATGACCCCAACCAGCATGACAGCAGACATGGACTAAGAGAGAGAGAGAGACACAGAGGTGAAGAGATAAGACACTCACTGATAATGTACGTCAAGAGCAGGATGAAGGCAGTGTAATTGCATTTATGCACAAAAGCCGTACATTTCCATTTACAGCAACAGTGGGGTTAACCGAATGAGAAAAGCAGTCTAGAGAGGGTGATTCTGGGTTAGTGGCTCAAAGGTGAGGAATACACTGTGCTGGAAGAGAGTGGGATATTTTTAATGGTCACAATTAAAATGGTCAACTCTAAAAATGTCCCTCAAATCTCATTTGCACTCTCATTCAATTAAAATATTTGTAAATTATTTCAAACATCATTGTTTCAAACTTACTGTGATGTGTCTCGATGTGCCCTATTTGAACTGAATGAGCTTTGAGTGCAATGGCAGAGGGAAGGATTATCATTGAATAACTTCAATTTAGTTTTTTCTCACACAAAGCTATCATATGGGTTTAGAAGACTTGGAATATAGTGCACAAGTCGCATGGACTACATTAATGGTGCTTTAATAATATTCTTTGGTCATTTTTAAAGCTAAGAGCTTCAGTCCCATTAGAAAAAAAGCACTCTAAATGTAATGAAAAAATAGTTGTGTTTGTGTACATTGAAAGATTCTTTCTTTATTATTTTCTTATTTATAAGGATTTGGAATGACATAAGAGTGATTTTGAGATACTACTAATCCTTTAAAGTGATGTGTGTAATTTTTTCAAGATTTTATTATATGATCCCAACCAGCATGACAGTAGACACAGACATAATAAAGACATAGAGGTAGCGAGATAAGACACTTACCAATGATATATGTCAGCAGTAGGGCCAAAGTCAGTGTAATTACACTTGCGCTCAGAGCCGTACACTTCCAGTTACAGCAACGGTATGGTTTACTGAACGAGAAGAGCGGTCTTGAGAGGGTGGTTCTGGGAAGTGGCCTCGGGGGTGGCGAATACACCGTGCTGGACGTTAGAGGGTAATTTTGATTGGCCGCGTTGAAAATGGCAGACGAACCAGAGCCGTGCTTGAACAGGAAGTGTCTGTAAATAGGTAACAGCATGTTAAATAAAGTCTATTCTGTCAATCAATTTATTTATTAATAGCTCAACATAACACATTTAAAGAAATAATACCTGGAAAACAGAGTCAGTCATACAGAGAGAGAGAGAGAGATGGAATAACAGAGATTGAGAAAAAGAAAGATGTGCAATCTGACTGAGTGATCTCTCTCACTTGATTTGGTTACTAATTGGAGTCATTTGCTCTCTTTAATTACAGATATTTAGCACCAAAGATTAATGAGACATTATTAATAGATAACATCCCTTAGATTCATTATGATATTAATTACACCGAGGGGTCCATTCCTTGAGTAATTAAAAGGTGCCTACTTGACAACAAATTTACTCTGATACACTGACCTTGTGTTGTAATGCCAACTTGTGCATGTTACACACAACTGGGTTTCTCACAAATAACTTGTCCATAAACTGAATTATGATTTTAGGTTAAAATGCATATGAATATATAAGGGAATTTAATTATTTTAAGTGCTGTGACTGATCACAATATTTTTTCCACAGATGTTTTTCATCATTATTATTCACAGTAAAGCTTTTTTTAAAGTTTACTTAAAAAAGTTCTGCACTGTGGCAAATGAGATTTTAAAAGTACAAATACAAATAGTCTCTTAAATTAGGTCATTAAAACAGCATACACAGTAAAAATAAATGAATTAAAAGATATTATGTTTAAAATAGTGGTAGATGAAGTACATCATCATGTTCTCCAAGACACAGTTGAGTTGTCATGTCAACAACCCAAAGCCCTTTTCTAGCCCTTTTCTCTGCCTCTAGTAGTTTTTCTTCCATTTTAAAATCAATGTATCCCTTTTTATTACGATTGAACCCTATTTTAAGAGCACTAAGCCCAGTGGTAATGCTATACATCATATGAGCAAAGTCAGTGGGCATGGCCATGAAGTTTTTATATTTTCGTGCAAGCACGTGCTAAGTCTAGGCGCAAGTGGGTTGGCGAAATTGCGCATGCAAAGCGCTAATGGGCTGGGTCAAGTGCAATTTAATATTGAGGTTCTTCTCCGGTTATTGCCCCATCTGTGTCCTATTATAAAGTATATTCCATTCTCTGTCCAGCAACATTGATATAAATGAAGACAACCCATTTATACGAATTTTGTAGTGTAATGTGCTGTATGCATCCCCTGCTCTGTAACAGTTTTGTCACTCTGCTCTGGACTATGATGTATGCGTTGTAAGTTCTCCATCAGTCACTCTGGAACAGTTCGCTCTTGTGCTGCTCGCCTGTGATTTGATTCTCATTGTTCTTTGTTTTGTAATTTATATATACATTTGTTTCTCTGTTTAATGCATTGGAAAAGCACTACAAAATATACTTATTATTATTTTTAGGCCTATTATTATTATTTTAATTACTATTATTAATCTACTGACACACAAATCATGGCTAGTGTTAAAAGTGATTGAAAGCACTTTGATATCATCTGCTGGTGGAATCCCCAAATTGCAAATGCAGGAACTGATTTTAGACTTTTCGCCAAGATTAGATGTGCTTCTAAAATGTCTTAGTGCAACTACCTATTTCTCTGGAAAACAACAAATTGTGGTTTGCACCCCTTTATTAACATAAAATACATGTATACACGTATACATGTATACACTCATACACTCACAAAAAGCGCAAACACTCCCACCACACCGACTTGCGCTGGCATAAAAATTGCGCTTAGAATTAGTGCTCATGAAAATAGAGCCTGATATGTGCCTACATCTGTTAGTGTGTGTGATACACAGAAACAGGTATACAACCCGGTGATTGTGTCACATAGATGACAAACAGATAGACAGATAGCCATGGGGAAATTGGTTTAAGCTTTTAGGTTAAAATCCCAAAGGTATCAGATGGAAGACCTCACATTACCAAGATACACATGGACTCTAAACAGTAATTGATCGCTTTGCAACATCAGCTAATCTGGATTTACTGGGTGCTGCAATATAACAGGGCAAACGTGTGTGAAACTCTTCCAAAGAGACAAAGGAGTCAATCAATAAAAGCCCCCAAATCACTGAAAGGTAGATCAGTCTTAACACATTTACATGTTCATATGCTGATGAGGCGAAAAGGAGTGATGACATCAATATGGATTGAAGGCGACAGGAAAATCTAAACATTCACACACACATCACACGTTTCTTTTTACATAATTTAAGGGAACATTGACTTCTACTGTTCTTTAAATTAAGCTAATTATAATTACTACACCATAACATGCCCCCTATACAAAAAAATTTAAGACACAATGTTTTTATTACGGTCATTTTTTAAGTTGTTTTCATTGCTGTAACTCTGCAAAGGTTCACACAAAATAGTGTAGGTAGTTTCAGATTTAATTCAGCAATACCTCATCCTGGTTACATCAGGACACTAGCAAAAGTACATCCTCCTGTATACAAAAATAAAAAAAAATCTTTCACATTTATATTAGAATTGACATTTTTGGCAAATTCTATTAAATATCAGACAATCCAACCAGAGTGACCAAAAGTAGGTAACTAGAGAAAGATGTCGTAAAGAAAAACTCATAGTGCAGATACTGTCGCAGAACTAAAATGTCAAGTACTAAAGGCGATTTGAGTCACTGAGAATAGGCATACACACAGACAAACACGCCCAATTTTTGGTTATTTGTTTACAGTGTCTTACAGGGTTGCTGTACAAAGGCCTGAAAGAAGCGTGTAAATGAGCATGCAATGGTAAAATGTGGCTTGAGACTGAGAGGAAAATTACAGTTTACCTCCACCATTAAAAAAAGAGAAACGTAATTTCACACTTAGACACGCAGAACTAATCCTGTCTTTATATACTGTAGAATAAATAAATAACAATTAACACTCAGAAAAACAAAGAGAAAGGCTGAAACAGAGGGAGAGAGAGAGAGAGACAAAGAGACAGAAAGACACAAAGAAAAGAGCCGGTGTGAACACATGAGATCACAGTTTAACAAATCTGATTTCTACAGTCTGAAATTAAATATTCTATTGCATGGCTTGCTTTTCTCAATCAAATCTCAGAGTCTTGTATTCTGATGGAAAACCGTTTTTGAGATTTTTAAAATGAATAGGAGAAATTGGAACACTCAACCAAGGAGCACCAGCCGCCAACAGTCAACGGATGTAGAAAGCAAGTCCTGCCTTACAGATAAAAGAGCCAATCCGACCTTGTTGAGATTTTGGTCTTTCTCCATTCAAGTAGACAGAGCTGCACTACATTACTAGAAATAGCCTCCTGAGAGTGTTACACAGGTGGCCAACAGTGGACTGACTTGCAAGAAAGACTGCATTTTGTTTTTATACTAGGGCTATCGATTTAACGCGCTAATTCAGTGTGATTAATTTTATAAAAAATAACAAATTTAAAAAAATTACGCAATTAATCACATGCCCCCGTATAAGGAAGATTCCTGAGAAATGCAAGCTTGTAGTACCACCTGTTTACTCCAGAGTAAACTTCAGTAAGTGAAACTTCAGCTGTATGAAAACACACCATTTATACAGTGAAGAAAACAACCTTCAGCAGCAACAACACAGAAATGATTAACTCTAATGCCTTTAATTATCTGAATATTATATATATAAATACATATATATATATATATATATATATATATATATATATATATAAATATTTAACAATTAACAATTTTTCATCATTATATATTGAATTATTGTTATATGAGGGGCTTTCTCACCAAATATTTGTATATGCGATTAATCACGATTAATTAATCGGGACACCATATAATTAATTCGATTAAAATTTTTAATCGATTGACAGCCCTATTTTATACTAAACACTTCTGGCAAACTGTGAAATGTTGCACATTTTAAAGTCAACATTTTAAAATTAAACTAATGCTGCAGATTTATTTTTCAAAATAACGTATATGATTTGTAAAAGATTTTGTATATTTTTCATGTTTTAATATTCACTTATATTAAAGGGGTCATATAATGGTACATGCACTTCATCAAGTTGATTGTACTGAAATGTGTGTTGGCTGTCCCTGTACACAACCATCCTATTATGATAAAAATCCATCCAGTGTTTTTGTTTTAATCTCCTTATATATTTTCCCCTGCCTCAAATCGAGCCGTTCGACCGTGTGACGTCACACGGTCGGACGCCCCTCCCAGGATTGTTGATTGACAGCAGTGTTTCAACACAGACCCGCCCTCGCTCGTGAGCGAGCTGTCAATCATAGTCCGTCATCATTGTTGATACACTGGAGCAGAATGGCGCCTAAGCGATTATGGTGTTCTGTTCTTCGGTGTAACAACGAACACAGCAGTCATTTTGATGTTCCTAAATCTGAACCGCTGAAGACGCAGTGGCTGAGTTTTGTTTACGATGGGAATATTCCCCACGAGCAACGTCAATGCGTTCATGTTTGCGCGAATCATTTTTCACCAGACTGCTTTATAAACGAGGGTCAGTATAAAGCTGGTTTTGCTAAGAAGCTGCTGCTGAAAAAGATTCGGTACCAACTATTTATATTCCCTCTGCACCTCCAGAAGAAGTAAGTGTAACGCTTTATTAACCTTTATATTAATCTTTGCAAATCGCTAACCCTTACGGAGGGGCGGGGTGACCAAAGCTCATTATCATTTAAAGTCATATGCACTGAAACAGCGTGCTGAAAACAGAGCTGTTTCTGAGCAGGTAAAATTAGTGTTTTCTTAAAATACTAATGAGACATTTAGACCCTAAAGATTCATATTAACTTGTACAAAAATGGCATTATATGACCCCTTTAAATAATTATTATTGATTTAAATTATTTTAATATATAAATTAAGTATTACACATGTACATTAAACACATTAAAATCACATATTAAAAATATCTAGATACGATCTATATACATACCAATATATAGTTATGACCAGTGCTAGTTGTCACACTTTGAACTCAAGTGAATATTTTAAAGGCCAAGTTCAATTTCTGTATACACACATATCGATTATGGGTTCAATGCAAGTAAACCTCAACTGACAGCATTTGAGGCACAGTGTTAATTATCACCAAAAATAATTGTATCTTGTCCCTCTTTTTCTTGAAAAAATTAATTGAGGTAACAGTGAGACGCATACCATTGTAGTTAATGGAGCCCATCCATAAAGATTAAAATACTCAAATCTATAGCCACAAGATGTAAAAAATATACATGTTATCAATGTTATAACAAAAATGATGTCTTTAATTTTAATTTAAGACATTTAAGACTTTAATTAAGTCTTTGCAACAAAAAAGCCCAGGAAAAAAAGCATGGCATTCTGTCACACTACAGTATATGGAGCAAGTTACAATGGGAAAAAAATATATAGTAATCACAACTTAGTATAGTGAATATTTTGTATACTGTAAGTACTGCAAGTAATACAGTATTGACTGTCTGTACATTAAGAACTTGCATACTGTAAAAATATAGTAGTCCAAATGCAAAAGCCCAAAGTACAAATAAAACTCATCAATAAGATTCCATCAAAGTTTACATTGTCTTCAACAACTCTTTGCTGCATTTCACACAGTGAAATGGCATTGTTTTGAAGGACCATATCAACAATGAGAGCCTCTTGCTGTTGGAAGAACATAGCAGTCGTTCCACCCTCCTGTGGTAGTCTTGCAATTCTACAATTTGTCCTGCTTCCCTCATTGTCATTCGATGAACAAGAACATGGTCTACAGGGCTTGAAATTAAGCATTGTCATGTGCTTGCCCTTCAGACAAGTAAATTGGTCATTCACTTGTCTGAGTAAATAAATTACTTAAAAAGTAAGAGAGAAAAAAGGACATTTAAGTTACATGCTCAAGTAACATGTCAAAGTTTATGTCATATCATTTAGTAAAATTATGACTGATGCCCAACCTAATAATGTGCATATGCAATCAACTAAATTCTGTGCGACAGAAATGTAAACTGCTCTGGGTAGAGGAGGAGGCTATTGTCATATGATAATTTTTTTATGTTACGTATGGTAGTCAAATAAAGAAAAGCCTCCATCGCCACCATTAACAGCAGGGATGCTCATAGTTCTATGAGCATCCCTGCTTTTCAATATGTTACTGCAGCAAGATCTACCATGTACAATAAAGTTTATACAGTTGAAGTCAGAAGTTTACATACACTTAGGTTGAAGTAAATAAAAAAAAATGTTTACAGCAAGCTATAGTTTTTGCAAGTTTAGGACATCTACTTTGTGCATGACACAAGTAATTTTTCCAACAATTGTATACAGACAGATTGCTTCACTTTTAATTGGATATATCACAATTCCAGTGGGTCACAAGTTTACATACACTAAGTTAACTCTGCTTAAAGCAGCTTAGAAAATTCCAGAAATATCAAGCCTTTTGACAGCTTCTGATAGGCTAATTAGCTAATTGAATTCAATTGGAGGTGTACCTGCGGATGTATTTTAAGGCCTACCTTCAAACTAAGTGCCTCAGCAGAATAAGAATATGAATATTCTAATAAGTGACAGGCCTAGGCTATCACAAATGCAGCTGGTTATTTTTTATTATTGCTGTTTTAATCAGTTTGCTTGTCCAGTCAGGCAAGAAAAATTCTCTTTCACTCGCCCCTTCAAAAATCCCTTTGTCCCGGACAAGCGGTAATGTTGAGTCCTGGTCTATCACAGTTTTCCGAATACTATCTGAATATACTTCTTGGTTGTACTCTTCCTCCTCTGCCTCTCAGATTGTTTCCATCCATTCTTGGTATCAACTTTCAAAGCACCTGTGTCACCTTCATAATGTCTGTCAGAGGGGAATTGGCATTAGGGAATTCGCAAGTGGGTTGTTAATTGCAGCGGACGAGCTGAACTATGATGATATAGATCTTAAAGAGGTTTATAACATCTGCCACAATGAACCTCTCAGACAAGGGTAGATGGAGAAGCTGGGGCATTTGGGTTTTTGGGACTTTGTTGACCACCTGTACAAGTGCAGGGCGTCTGCGCTCCCATCCCAGGAGGGATTTCCCAAAGCAGACCATACTATCGTCCCACCCTCAACAAGTCCAATCTCCAGTCCTCCTATGATCTGTAAATGGAGGAGGAGGAGTAAGAACGAGTCAGCTGCAGCCCCCCTACTCAAGGCCATTGCTGACCATCAGGAGGCAGAGGAGGCCGCTGCTGACCGCCAGGATGTGGAGGAGGCTGTTCCCACTGCAGTGATTTCGACCATCCAGAGGAGGAGGAAGCCGAGTAAGGCGTCCATTTTTCAGTTGCTGTCAGCGTTCCCGACCACAGAGGCTGTTCCTCAGTTGCTGCCACTGCTCCCAGCCATGGAGGCCGTTTCCCAGTCACTGCCAGCTCTCACGGCCACAGAGACCATTTCTAAGTTGCTGCAAGTGCTCAAGGCCACAGAAGCCGTTCCCTTGTCGCTGCCAGTGCTTACGGCCAGGGAAGCCGTTTCCTAGTCGCTGCCAGCGTTCCCAGCCACGGAGGCCGTTTTTCAGTCGCTGCCAGCGTTCCCGGCCATGGAGGCCGTTTCTCAGTCACTGCCAGTGTTCCCAGCCACGGAGGCCGTTTGTCAGTCACTGCCAGTGTTCCCGGCCATGGAGGCCGTTTCTCAGTCACTGCCAGAGTTCCCGGTCATGGATGTTGTTCCCCTGCCACTGTCAGCACTCATGACCATGATGGTCGCAGCACAGCCTGTCCAGTTTCCTGTAGTCATCGAGTCTGTCCAGTTCCCTGAGGGTGTTGATGAGTCTGTCCTGTTCCCTGTGGTCATCGACAAGCCTGTCCAGTTCCCTGTGGCCATCAATGAGCCTGTCCAGTTCCCTGTGGTCGTCGACAAGCCTATCCTTTTCCTTATGGCCATCGATGAACCTGTCCAGTTTCCTGTGGTCATTGAATCAATCCAGTTCCCTAAGGCTGTCGACGAGCATGTCCAATTCCCACTGGCTTTCGACAAGTCTTTCCAGTCCCCTGTGACCATAGACAATCCTGTCCAGTCCCTAGCGGCCATCGACCAACCTTTTGCTCGGTCCAGTGGATAGCAACTGTCAGACACCAGCCAGCAGTCTGGTTTTCAGCCCAGTAGCTTGCACCCATCAAACACCAGCCACAAGTCTGTTGCTCAGCTCAGAAACCAGCACCTGTCAGACACCAGTTACAAATTTTGCTCAGTCCGTTCAGTGCCCAGCGGCCACCCACATCCAGTCTGACCACTGCACAGCCGCCGCCCACATCTAGTCTGACCACTGCCCAGCCGCTGACCATATCCTGTCTGACCACTTCCCAGTGGCAACCCACATCCTGTCTGACCACTGCCCAGCATAATCTGTGTGTGAGGGGGGTACTGTCATAGTCTGGGCTGCACAGTCCCTTCTGTTTGTCTTGTCATGTGTTGGTGTGTGTGTCTGTGTTTCCCTCTCTCTACCTCTTGTGTTTTGCAGGTGCCATGCATAGGTGCAATGTCAGCTCTGTTGCCAGGACAACTGATTTTTTCTCCAGACAGCTCATCACCATTTGCACCTGCCTCCAATTACCAGTTCCTATATATTCTCTCCTTTGTTGTTCTGTCTTTGCTCGATTGTTTTCACTGTGTTGCAATGCGTGTTCTGGTCTGTTCCCTGTTTCCAGTTCCAGTTGTTTTCAGTTGTTTATTCTTCTCACTCTCGTGAGAGTTTTGATTTGTAATTTGCTTATTTAAATAAAAGTCCTATTCCGCCTTCCTGCATTTGGATCCTTCCTTCTCTCAGCACCACGTACCGTGACAGAATCTTTGTGTGTAAACAATGACAACTGTTTTGTAGATGTGTTTAACATTTGCCGCCCGTGTTTACCGTTTTGCAGAAAGAGTGGATGAGTTTGGCAAATGGTGTCTAACTACCTAAACTTGTTTAAGGTTTTGCCAAGAGTGATTGATTCGACAAAAGTGTTTAGGCCACTGAGCATTTGGTTCAGAGAATGAGGTTTAGGGTTTTAGAAAACATCACTTTTAAACATATAATGTATCAAGAGTTTCAATTATCCAGTAAATAGCGGTTTTTGACCACAAAAACATGCCAATGTCCTACAAATAAAAAAAATTGTCAGACAGAATGTACAGTACAATATTGCCACAAAGCATCAACGACCCCTATTTTATTCTTTTTATTTTATTTTTATATAACTTTTCTCAATATGTGTATTACTTTTTATTCTTATTTCATGTTTTAAAGTTTATGTATCTTGTATTTTCTTGGAATGTTCTTCAACAAACATGGAAATTACATAACCTAGTGTCTTTAAATGTATTAAAAAAGTAAAGTCAGAGACTTTTTAGACAGCGACTTTGGTGACTGTCAATGTTTTAATGTATAGTTAACTTTATTTTATTTCCCAAATATTGTATATTTTAACGTGTATTTCATGTTTATTGTTACAATGTTTTATGCTGCCATTTGTCAAGGCCTCTCTTGTAAAATAAATTTGTAATCTTGTAATCTCAAGAGACTAACCTGGTAAAATAAAGGTATAAATAAAATTGGAACAATTCCCATCTCGCATGCCCACAGTGAGAAGCTTCTCACTTCAGGATCGCATTAAAACAACTTTGTGTTGCCGTCTTCTGAAGAAGGACACCAGTCTTATGTGCATCTCAGGCAGTAGAGAAACACTGCAACATTTGACTTCACGATGGTAGCAAAATGCGTCTGTGCTACAAAAAAATCGAAGCAAAAATAGTCATAAAAACAAAGAGAAAGAAATTAGCAAAGGTGAGAAATTATGAAATAACCTAATGATTTTTGTTATTTTAATATTTTTTGGTGAACAAAACGATTTGTGGCAAACTGCAGTTTAGATTTTTACTTTGCCATCTGTTTTTGTTTTGAATGTTTTTTTAATTAGGCTACGTTCACATTAATCCGTATACATATAACAACGGCATTTTCATTTTCGAAACGTTCTCTGCCCACACTGCCATTTTCTAGCATTTTCCAAAAGTTGCTTGTCCACACTGAAACGTCTGAAAATGCTTAATTCCCCCTACTGCACATGTACCTTTCCATGTACAGTTTGAAAAGCAATTGTCCTCTTGTTCCGCCACCGGACAGCAATTCTATGTAAACTTCCCATTGCCTTTGAAGGAATGTAAAGTGAAGGTTGTACAAAGTAAGTATCTTTAACAACACTAATAATTAAGTATATTTAATAACGCTAATCAAGTAAATAGCACTAGCAACAATGGTGCTACAACCTGAGCTGCCATCTTTATTGTTTTGAGTTGAATGGATCACATGATTGTGGCAAATGACATCAAATACGTCATCGTTTTCAGAGATCTTCATTTTCCTTGTCCACACTACAACGCAAAGACAGTAGGTTTAAATGTATCTACTATGGAGAGCATTTTTGGAAAGCTCCATTATCACAGTCAAAAACAGTTTCAGTGTGGATGGAAGGCCTAAACAAAAGATGCATTTTCAAAAGAAAACATACTTGTATGGACATGACCTTAGATGCTAATTCTATGACTGCTGTTTTATATGTTTATTGTTCCTTTGACTTGATTGTGTCATTATTATGCTCCATATTATTCGTAGTCCATTGCGTTACAAAGCAAAATAAACACCGAATTAAGATGACCAGATTTTTTTCAAATTTGTTTGGTAAAATTTATAATTCCCGGACACGCTGGTTGGCATCAACATTTCTTAGCGGAAACTCTGTACTGTATATAGTGTACATATTTAGTGTACACTATGGCGAATGAATCGGCAAGTGTTCAGAAAAATATGCTGATGGGTGTGATTCTCCTCTGTGAATTAATCTTGCTCTATTGATCCAGATTTAATTGAGAAAGTTCATTTGGGAGAGAGCAACATGTCAGCAGGAATAGACATCACCATGATGATGACACGTTCCCGATACAACACCAATGTCATTCTGCACTCAACTCCAAAAGGGAGCTCCTTAGCTGTTAAAAATGGGCCAGAATCACTCAGGCAACCCTTTAACCTGAGGACTTTCATGGGGCAGTTGGCTTGATTTTCAAAGCACTCTACAAAATTGGTAAATCTCATTTTCTTTAACCCCCAAATCTCAACAATAACATCTGAATTGGTGACATTCGCTCTGCGCTCTGCTATGAGCCAAGACACTGTTTGTGTCTATTTAAACTCAGTAAGCAAGTTTACATTACCTGCTGTTAGCTTCTTTCAGACATGTTATTCTTTTTGTATGGCAGAAAGTGATGTTTGAAAAACAGGACTGAAGCTGGTGGAAAAATACATAAGGGCTCAATTACCCAGCGTTCAACTAATAGCCGCTGACACAAAGATTCTATTGCTGCCTGCTGCTAGAGGTGAGTTAAGAAAAGGTCCTGCTTTGCCTAGCATAATTCACCATAATATGAAATTTGTTAATAGCTTTTGTTCGCAAACAGCTGGATTCATGTAATGGTGAATATTACAAAGATCCCAAAGCAGTTAAACAATTTGAGAAATCTTCCTGAAAAAAATAACTCCATCACTGCAGGTATGTGGCAGTTGTGCTTTGTTGACACACACACACACACACACACGCATGCATGCACGCACGCACACAGCTTTCATTTTCATCAGTATCTTTGGGGTTTGTGTGTAAAACAATCACCCTAAGCGGACAGCTTAATTTCCTCCATAAAAGCAGACACGTCTATCCTACATCATTTATTTAGTCTTCCATTTTTTGATATCAGAAGAGTTGGTAAACTCTCAATCTTCATCATCTTCGTCATATTACTCCATCTGTCTTTTAAAGTGTCACCCCCCCCCCCCCAAACACACGTCCATATTGTAATTTTGTATGATTATAAATTCTCTATTCTATTACCAATCTTTTAAATTAAAATATTTTATTTTTTTTTTTTTTTTTAAATTTGCCTTTATTCATTTGGTCTTTTATGGTAGTAAATGTGCAGAGTGTGTGAGTGTATGCACCTTGTTTGCTTGAGCCTAGTTTGGGCCAAAAACTATCCCCAAAAGTGAACAAAATCTTAATTTGGGGACATTCAGAGACATCCTCAACTGGAAAATGTATATTTTTAATTCTAAAAATGCTTAAGGTTTTCTTTTATTGGTAGGGTTCAGGTTTAGGATAATCTAATTATTATCTTGTATAAAACCAATAAAGTATATGGCATGTCCCCATTTAGATAGCTAAAGAATTGTGTAAGGTTTTGCCTACATTGTGTGTACCAAATAAGACCAAAATATGTGTCAAAAACCTATGTGTAAAAACCAGGAATCACCTGTATTGTACGGAGCAGCTCCCCATGAGGAAAACTGCTTAAGAAACATACTAAATAATGTCTTAATGAAATTCAAATATTGAATGAAGGTTTGAGTATGTGTGATATTGTACTGTATCTCACCTGGTCTCTAGTGGTATGTTGCTGTTCAGTGCCCAGGTATTGTGTGTCTGCCCATTGTCATCCTGTCCAGCTTTATTTCCAGAGTCTAGCGGTTGGCATCGAGCGGGCAGTGTGCTCCTCTGCACCACCTCTGGAAGAGCAGCCAGTGTTGGACGGGCACAGGTGCAGGCGTGCGGTGGGGGAGGAGGAGGGGGTAGGGGTCGGAAGGTAAACTGGGCCACAGGACTAGAAGGAAGATCTTGAAAGAGAGAGACAAGACGAGAGAAAGCAGGAGAGAAAATGTGAATATAGAAAAAAGAGAGATTTAATTATAATATTTAATCATAGTCTTCAAAGTGTCCATTTCCTGATATAGAAATGGATCCTTTTTAATCCTGTCCCCTTGATTCTTTACAACCTTCTATTTTCTTGTCAAAACCAAAGAAGCGTATATATATATATATATATATATATATATATATATATATATATATATATATATATATATATATACACACACACACACACACACACACACACACCAATCAGCCACAACATTAAAACCACCTGCATAATATTGTGTAGGACCCCCTCATGCTGCCAAAACAGTGCCAACCCACATCTCAGAATAGCATACTGAGTTATCTGAGTTACCTTAGACTTTGTCAGTTTGAACTAGTCTGGCCATTCTCTGTTGACCTCTCTCATCAACAAGGCCATTTCATTCACAGAACTGTTGCTCACTGGATGTTTTTTGTTTTTGGCACCATTCGGAGTAAATTCTAGAGACTGTTGTGTGTGAAAAACCCAGGAGATTAGCAGTTACAGAAAGACTCAAACCAGCCCATCTGGCACCAACAATCATTCATGCAATTTTCTAATCAGCCAATCATGTGGCAGCAGTGCAGTGTATAAAATCATGTAGATATGGGTCAGGAGCTTCAGTTAATGTTCACATCAACCATCGGAATGGGAAAACAATTTTGATCTCATTGATTTGGACCGTGGCATGATTGTTGGTGCCAGACGAGCAGGTTCAGCCCATCACCCTGTTGCCGGTTCAACAGTTGTCCTTCCTTGGACCACTTTTGGTAGGTACTAACCACTGTATAAAGGGAACACCCCACAAGACCTGCCGTTTTGGAGATGCTCTCACCCAGTCGTCTAGCCAACACACTTTGGGCCTTGTCAAAGTCGCTCAAATCCCTACGCTTGCCATTTTTCCTGCTTCCAAAACATAAAATTCAAGAACTGACTGTTCACTTGCTGCCTAATATACAGCATCACACCCCTTGACAGGTGCCATTGTAACAAGATAATAAATGTTATTCACTTCACCTGTCAGTGGTTTTAAAGTTGTGGCTGATCATAAATATATATATATATATATATATATATATATATATATATATATATATATATATATATACTAAAAAAGAAACATCCTCTGACTTTCAACTGCTTTTATTTTCAGCAAACTTAACATGTGTATATATTTGTATAAATATAAAATGATTAAACAACTAAGACATAAACTGAACAAGTTTCACAGACATGTGACTAACAGAAATTTTATAATGTGTCCCTGAACAAGGGGGTGGGGGGGCAGTCAACAGTAACAGTCAGTATCTAGTGTGGCCACCAGCTGCATTAAGTATGGCAGTGCACCTTCTCCTCATGGACTCCACCAGATGTGCCAGTTCCCCGTCTGTCGCTCACTCGACTTTCTTGAAGGCCTCAGCTACCTCAGAATTTGCATGTCCCTCCCCCGGACATACGGGTATAAAAGGAGGGAATCGTGCATCTGTTCATTCAGATTTCTTCTTTGGAGCCGAGCGGTTGTGAGATCAGCAAGCTGAGATCACTTCTGTTCCACTCACCTCTGTAGAGCATCTGCTGTTGGATCTACGGCGCATATCAGTGGCTTTCTCCTTCTCGCTACGGCAGTGCAGTTTGACCCTGGGTGCATCGACAGTGCTTCTAAAAGGGAGTATTTTCCCTAAAAGAGTTTATTTCTCTAAAAGAGCAAACACACAGCTGGCGTTGAACGTCCTTTTCAGGATGCGTCTTTGTAAAGATGTCCTTCCACTCCTGTGTAGTTCCTGGATGCGGTAATTTCTTACCACTCCTGACAGTCATAGACGCTGCCTTGTGTGTCTGGGCCGTGATCACACTGAGGTGGCATATGTGGATGGTTCATGTTCTCACTGCGATAACTTAACCATGGTGATGTTGCAGTTGTTGCTTTCCTTCTTAAAGAGGAACGCCACTCCAGCCATCCCCCACATCGCTCCTTCTTCCCACGGAATTGAGGACGACCCGGCTGGCGATGGAGGCGATTTATGGATTGCAGTGGGCTTGGTTTCGCGAGGTAGATCCCCACGAACCACCCGCCCCCCCGGCACACTCGTTGACTACCATCCAGGCTCGAGGTGAGAGCGGCTCGCCTCACAGGCAGTCTGTTTACTCCATCGAGCCCCCAGAGCTGGATGACGAATTCGCCACTGCATTGGAGAGCGCTCCGCCGTCTGACACTGAAGATTCGACAGGACTGCCACCTTCGAGTCGGCACGGGTCATGCTTGCCCGGGCCACCGTGAGCGTGGGGTTGGAATGGAACCCTCCGTCATCCCTGCAGCCCTCACGGATAGACGATTGGTTCCTCGGGTCCCTTTCATCCCGGAGGTGCATGATAAGCTGACGAGGTCATTGAGGGCACCTTTCACTGCCCGCCACCGACCTCTTCTCTCGGGCAGGTGATGGCCACCCACGTGGTCCAGGAACGTCACTTATGACATTGTCATGCTGGAGGGTCAGGTCAGGATGAGCCTGCAGGAAGGGCACCACATGACGGAGGAGGATGTCTTCCCTTCCCAACAGTGTTGAGATTGCCTGCAATGACAACAAGCTCAGTCCGATGATGCTGTGACACACCACCCCAGACCATGATGGACCCTCCACCTCCAAATCGATCCCGCTCCGGAGTGCAGGCCTCAGTGTAATGTTCATTCCTTCGACTATAAACGCGATTCCTACCATCACCCCTAGTGAGACAAAACCGCAACTCGTCAGTGAAGAGCACTTTATGTTAGTCCTATCTGGTCCAGTGAAGGTGGGTTTGTGCCCATAGGAAATGTTGTTGCCGGTGATGTCTGGTAAGGACCTGCCTTACAACAGGCCTACAAGCCCTCAGTCCAGCCTCTCTCAGCCTATTCCAGACAGTCTGAGCATTAATGGAGGGATTGTGTATTTCTGGTGTAACTCGGTCAGTTGTTGTTGACATCCTGTACCTGTCTCGCAGGTGTGATATTCGGATGTACCGATCCTGTGCAGGTGTTATTACACATGGTCTACCACTGCGAGGATGATCAGCTGTCCTTCCTGTCTCCCTGTAGGCTGTCTTAGGCATCTCACAGTAGGGACATTGCAATTTATTGCCTTGGCCACATCTGCAGTCCTCTTGCCTCCATGCAGCATGCCTAAGGCACGTTCATGCAGATGAGCAGGGACCCTGGGCATCTTTCTTTTGGTATTTTTCAGAGTCAGTAGAAAGGTCACTTTAGTGTCCTAAGTTTTTATAACTGTGACCTTAATTGCCTACCATCTGTAAGCTGTTAGTGTCTTAATGACCGTTCCACATGTGCATGTTCATTAATTCTTTATGGTTCAGGAACAAGCATGGAAAACATTGTTTAAACACTTTACAATAAAGATTTGTCAAGTTATTCCGATATTTACAAAGTTAGCTTTAAAATACAGTGTCCTGAAAAAGGGATGTTTCTTTTTTGCTGAATTTGTGTGTGTGTGAGTGTGTGTGAATTAAAAATGTCTTCTTTATTCATTTTAATGCCTTGTAATACACCTTTAATCACTTGTATGGTCTGTATAAAGTAAAATGCATTTAAACACATGATCAACATCCAATTTCATGTGTTATATAAATTATGTGCTATGCATTATACTCTGGATTATACTCTGTAAGTTTATCCTTGAAAAGGTAAATTACACTTTCCACGAATATGGTCGACAAATTGGTGTCTCATTACCTTTTTTAAAGCAATATAACAAAAGGACAAATAAGGTATAAGAGAACTATTAGATATGTTAGATTACATTTTATATAACATAAAATGATGGAATGGTGTGAAAAAGTAGCAAGCTTTAATTACATAAAAATATAATTTGGGTCCTTTTTACAGCATGGCGAGAAGAAGAAAAAATACTCTCATTCCATTATCTCCATGTTAACACAAATTGAACTGCTGACTGCACATATCAAGCTTAACTATTCAACCAAAGTAATTACTGTTACCAAAGTTATTTTTTAGAAATGTGAGTCTACTAAAAACAGCAAACCAACATCTGTTTCCAAACCAGCCAGCCCCTACTGATTAATAGCTTAAAGGGATTGTTCACCATACATGTATTTTGAGGATGTGTAAAGATCCAAGAATTTTGGTTGGGGGTGTTGAACACTGAACTTTCATTTAGACCCAGACTCTGTATCCTGGGCGGTGGGTCGCAACTTATTATTGAGGACAAATATTTAAAAAGTTGAGTCCTAGCCGGAGTCATGATTGGTCGAAAAATCATCCTCGTGGAATGAAAGTCGGCTGGGGCACCCTCATTTAGGGAATGGTGCAAAGAGATGGGCGAGGTAGCGGCGTTTGAGGAGATTTTTTTTAGAAGGCAGGGGAAATGGGATTTGTTTGTCAGGAGGTGGGGGGGTTATTTGGCTTTTTTGGATCTCTTCACTGGACACACAAAACATGTTAAACCAAACGCATCTAGTGAAAGGATGCAAATAACTGCTTAACCACAATGCTACTTAATCCTGAAAGTTTACCAGCCAGTGACAAATCAAAGACATTTAAACTTGCATAGCAAGAAATTTGGTGGAACATGCAAGTTTTTTTAATTACAGGGGGTTGTCACATATTGTCACATGGTTGTCACAGAGTAAAAAAAAAATTATTTGGATTTAATAATCGATATCAAGACCACTTAAACAAAGATAGCGATGCAACGGAAAATCTAGTATTCATACACTTGATTATCACAAATCATTTTTCCTTTGCACATTTTCCTGCCGTGGGCAATGCCGAAGTATATACATACTTTCCCTCTGAATCTCTTACCAAATCTTTACAAAATGCAGTTACAATTAAGTCCACTGGGGGAACACTGTGAACGTGTGTGGGTGAGGTGTTGAATAAGAGAATAAACAGAGCTAAGGCAATAAATACATTTATTTGACTGAAATAGGACTGCTCTGATATGCATCTCATTTGTATTAGTACGTAGATGTCGTGATCAGCTGAGCATCAGCTGATTGTGAGCTTGACTCGCATTACCTGAAATGATGAGAGAATTTTCACTTTTGAGAACTATTTCTTTAAGTAGCACATGGGGGGCAACATTGTCCTCCTTTTGAGATACAATGTTCCACATTGATTTAGTTCCTATATCTTTTAAGCACAGCAATATTTGTGTTCTCATTCTAATGCATGATGTACAATATTCTGAAGTTTGTGACTGGTGGAATGTTCTGCCTGAAGTATTGCTCTACAAATGTTGGTACTTTTCTATCAGGCATTAGAAAAAAAATTTAATAAGGCTAAGCATAATTATAAATAATTTTATCTTGCCTGAAACCTCACTCAAGCCTGCGTGTCTTCCCGTTAGAAAGTTTTTACGTGTGATTTGATTTGACGGGAATCATGAGACTCTCATAGCCAATCATGTTGACAGATACAAATAAAATCAGGACAGAGAAGTAGGGAACGCAGACGGTGGGAAAATAGCGCATTAAATGAACAGTTACAGCACTTAAAATGCCCTCAAGTAAAAGTAAACATAAAAGTACTTCAAAAAGTACAATTCCTGGGAAAAGCTACATAATTACAGTAACGTGAGTATTTGTAATTCGTTACTTTACCCCCCTGATGTAGATTGAGAGTTTATATAGAGCAGGGGTCACCAACCTTTTTGATACTGAGAGCTACTTCATGGGTACTGAGTCATACGAAGGGCTACCAGTTTGATACACTCTTCTGAAATAACAAATTTGCTTAGTTTGCCTTATACATTATTAATAATGTAAAGACTCTGATCACGTTAATGATTTCTCACAATAATTACCAACAATGACAAGGTGGGAAACAGATATCAATATTCAGCACTTTATTTCTATTTATCTCAGTAATTGTAAAATGTTCAGATGATCACTTACATAACATTTCTTAGGAAAAATGTCCCATTTTCACTAGCCATTGACAAACCTTTTAAACAAATCATGAACTATGTTGCACCATGTTTCAAAAAGTTATCAATTATGTACATTGTAATGTCTGTAATGTAGTGAAAAATCTTAAATATTTTTAAATAAATCTTGTCACATTTTGAACTATGACCAAATCTGCTGTATTTTTAATAAAATAATAACTGTTACATGTCATGAACACACATTTTAAATTGAACAATTCTTCAATATTTTAATTAAACTTAGCCATGGCACTGACATGTTGCCACTGACATCTGGTATAATTTTCTTTGTTAGTGGGAAGACTGGCATTGCATGCTGTTTACCATTGTATTGTAATCTGGTGTGTAACTTGACACTGCAACTGTGAGTAACTCTTTCAGATGTGCATCAGTGAGGCGTGTTCTGTGTTTGTTCTTGATGAAGTTCATGTCAGAAAATGCTGATTCACATAGATAGGTAGAACCAAACAGGCTGGCAACCTTCATAGCTGCTGTACACACACACACCACTGTACTTCTCTGTGTCAACAAGGCACCAAAAGTTTGGTGCAGCCTGGTAGGCTTTGAGGTGGAGGTCATTTTGCAATGTTATGATTTCAATCTCCACCTGTCCAGCATCCAAGTTGAACGTTGTACTTAGTTGCTCAGCAAAGCTTGTTGTGTCCACATTCATGAAAGGATTGGAAATGAATGATACACATGGCTCAAGCTGATCTAGGTCACAAAACCTATTCTCAAACTCTTGCCCAAGTCTGTTTATGACTTCATAGTACTTGTCTGCAACTTTGTCAAACGTATCAGATGCAGAAGCATTGTCTTTCAGCACTGACTGCACAGAGGGAAAGTGCAGCACCTTTTTCTCTGTAAATCCACAGAGAAAATGTTCATTTTGGCTTTAAATGCATTTAAAGCACTTATCATATTAACAACAGTCTTGCCTTTACCTTGCAGCTCGCAGTTTAATTGGTTTAGTTTCCCAGTAATGTCCGTCAAAAATGCAAGGTCAAGTGTCAACTCTGTGTCCTCTAGCAGTGAGACGTCTTTGCCTTTGGACTGCATGAACTCTTTGATTTCACCCAAAAGTGACAAAAACGAAGTAAAACTCGTCCTCTGCTGAGCCATCTGATTTCCGTGTGTAGTAGCAGGTCACCATATTCAGCTGCCATCTCCTCCAATAGCATTTTGAAAATCCTGTGCTGTTTTGCTTTGGAGCCGGATATTGTTTATGATTTTCATAGCGGGAGTCATCATGTGCCCAAAGCCGATCACTTAGGCACACAATGCCTGCTGGTGAATGATGCAGTGGTAATGCAGAAATTTTGGGAAGTCTGGGTCACCTTTACAGTGAGCGATGAAACCTGCATGTCGGCCAATCATAGCAGGAGCCCTATATGTGGTCACCGCTACCAGCTTTTCCAATGGTACCTTTTTCTGCACGAAAAACTCCTTCACTGTGTGTAAATGTCAACTCCCCTCGTAGTTGTCTTTATGGGCAGTAGTGTCAGGAGTTCTTCTCTTGTGGAGAAATCTTCAAACACCATCCGGATAAAAACCATCAGCTGCGCTGTGCTGTCCACGGACTCGTCGCACTGGATGCTAAACCACCTGCACCTCGCCAGATCCCGGTCCAGCTGATCGACCAAGTTACTGGACAAAGCTGACAATCGTCTAGCCATCGTAGATGCCCCCAGTTGGACGTCGGAGAGAGTGGCGATTACATCGCTTCCATATTTCTCGTCTTTAAGTACAGTGTTAGCAATTATCATCATTGCTTCTTTGACAACTTCTCCGTCTGAAAATGCCGCCTTCTTCTTGATCAGGAAATGCGTAGCTCTAAAAGAGGCTTCGGTTGCTTTTTGTGACTTTTTCGCCAGCCTTGTGAAAAAAGCTTGTTGCTTACCCAAAGCTGTCTTTAGCTCAAGGGCTTTTTCTGCCCGTGAGTCGCCTCCGGTGGGTAGTTAGTAGTTTTTGTGATTCAGTAGTAAAGTGTCTCTCCACACTGTGCCGCTTTGGCGTTGCCACAGTCGCTCCGCATATAAGACACACACAGGTTTCTTTCACAGTCGTAAAAAAGAACTCCCGACTCCCATTCGTTGTGAAAGTGATACGTTTTCTTTCTTTTTTCTGCCATGTTTTTGGGGTAAGAAACTACGTTCAGCGCCAATCTTAGCTACGCCCTCTAGCTTAGCCTACTCTCCACGAGCACTGTATTGTCACACGCACAATACTGACCGAACTGGAGTACGTCAGAGTTCACCTAAACTTATCTAAACTTCATGTATAAGAAACATATTTTTAAGATGTTTTCATTTTTTAAATCTATATAAATGCAAGTGTGATTAAAAAAAAATGAATAGCAACAGAATAAAATGAAATTTTATACACAGCTGAGTTGTGCTATTTTTAGAACAGGCCTGCGGGCGACTCATGTGGTCTTTGGGGGCGACCTGGTGCCCGCGGGCACCGTGTTGGTGACCCCTGATATAGAGTATGTGCATTAGTCTAATGCCATCAGTATTTGTTTCTATGTAAGCTTCGGGTGACTGTTTTTGCTTTTATTTTTAAATCTTTTTAAAGATATTTTTTATGCATATTCTTAATTGATATTTTTCCAAAAAGAAGAGCATAGTTGTAGTATTTAGCTTACATTGAAATTTATCTTGGTAACATTTGTGAATAAAACAGAATCTAACTTTTGTGTATGTATCATACTTGTTATATTAACTTACATTCTAATACATGAGTAATCAGTTACTCGTTATTTGTGTGTTAGAGTACTCAATAACAAAATTACTTGAAATGCCCTTATGAATAGGATACAGTGCTCTATTATGTATCCTATGCATAGACAGTGCCACGTGTTACATGTCATTATTGTAACTGTGGTAAAAAAAAAAAAAAAAGTATAAATAACAATAAATAACATTATTTTAGGTATAGAAAAGATATACTGCAGTAAGTGTATAAAAAAATATGGCTTCAAGTATAGTGCCAAAAATCAGTCTTATCTTTGCATAAAAATACTGCAGATTATACTTATTACAAGTTACTTAAGCCAAAAGCTTCTATTTTAACAACGACATGCAGAATACTCTGTAAAACAGCCAGCAACTCCATGCCCGCACACATGCTGCGTTTATCTATCATTTTCTCTTCTCTCCCATTTAAAATGAAGCTTAGTGTCTTACACCTATTGCTAAACTCAGCCTGCTGGAAAAAAGGACAGTGCACACAAACAGAGTACACAAGCGCACAAAAGCATCTCATTCTTCCCTACTAATTCCATTAGCCTCTAAACGGGGTTATCTATCTATTTTAGAGAGGTAGATATTTTCTCTTTATTATTTTCATCCTTCTTTTTTGCTCGGCATTCACTTCATGCCTTTCATCTAATCTTCTCTGAGAGCCAAAATTACTTCCTAATCTGAGAAGAAGACTTTCTATTTGGAGATGTGGAGACGAAACACACAAACACACATGCACACACAAAAAATTGTATTCTCAATGAATGGGCCCAGACACAAAGAGAGCTGCTGAACAAAATTCAATTAGGAAATCTCACTCTTAAATGCTCTAGGATTGCATTCCACAGGAGCTCTTCTGCTCTCTCAATCACCTCAGAAACTAGATAAAATCCACTTAAATTAACACTCTTTAAAATACTATTTTACACTTTCTAATGCGACACCACAATGCGGGGAAAAACCATGATGTGATTCAAGGAAAAACTTCCACAAGAAGCCTTGTGGAAGAACTTTACACATACACAAATCAAAACCACCCTAATGTGTGCATTGGATTTAAGTTCACCCAACAAATTTGCTCTCCTCCTGAAATCACTTCTCCATTATCTAATGCACTTATATATACATTTTATTTCACTAGGCTGTGGAGTTGAGAGCGAACAGCATTGATTTAGATTGGGTTTGCTGATTAAATTAGGGTGTCTCTGATCTATGAGAATGTATGATGTTTTAGACAGTGTAAATGCACAATGGTTTGAATGGGAATAGACCTCTAAAGATAATGTAATCAAAGCAGCATCACTCATAGATCAACCAACAAATAAAACACAGACATTCCCCATCATCCTACATCAGCATGCTCTAACTATCTATCTATCTATCTATCTATCTATCTATCTATCTATCTATCTATCTATCTATCTATCTATCTATCTATCTATCTATCCATCCATCCATCCATCCATCCATCCATCCATCCATCCATCCATCCATCCATCCATCCATCCATCCATCCATCCATCCATCATGTGTGTGTATGTCAGTGTCTCAGTTGTTTCTTTAAACCAGTCTTTGAGAAGCAGTATCACGTCTCGGCAACATTAAAACTAATACAAAAAACATACCAAAACAGAAACCACAGCATCCACATCCAATGCACAGACACATACAAACACTAACGCATGAGATCAAACATACAAACGATCATGAACGCACACAAAAAAGGACCATTAACCTGGCTGGTTGCCATGGCAACAGAGCTTGGCTCTCATAATCTAGTGCTGAAACCTTTGACTTAAAGAGCTATGCACGCACACTCAAATGTGTGAATGGCACTGATTTCACTTACTGTGAGACGTCACATTTCATTTCTATAAATCGAGTCTCGCCATACAAGGCATTCTCTCTGCCTAAAGTACACTTTATATCCCTTTTCTTTATCTGTCTCAGTATGTATAGCTCTCTCCATATAGATACACAAAATAATATAGGATAAACGTATCAAAACATAATGCAAGTTAGTGCATGTATGTGTGTGTGAGAGAGAAAGAGAATGATGGACAAATGGTGGAAACCTTATAGCCATAAAACCACTATAAAATATCCCTCTTGCTACAAAATTACTTTAGGAAAATCAATCTGTTTCACTTATGGAAATGTACAATTCCATCTCGCCCACAGCCATTTCCTCGGATACTTGGCTGTATCCCACAACCACCACTTCAAAACTTCATATGTCACAGAAGACACCTTATTATGACACATGCTTGATAGATCCAAGGCAAATTCTGACAAACAACCCTCGTTTCACTTTACACGCCACAAGACAAATTGTGTGTGTTCGAAATTACACTCCCATTTAAAACTCAAATCTTGAGTCTTATTCCCAAGATTCTGTAATACATTTTAAAGTAATGTGTACTTTATTGATTTTAGACCTTAAATAAACATTTTGAAATTTTTTACCCAGTTATTATCTTTAAATTAATAGCTCACAATCTATTCTGAAGGCACAATCAGTTTCTGAAGACAGAACCTTAGATTTGTCTGTACAATGAAAGTATTTGTCTTGTCTATAAAATGCAATTGTATGTGTGGTTGATTCTTATTTGTTATAACTTCAGCTGTTATTTATCGTTACAAGTTGTTTTAAATTGCCAAACAATATATATTGTAAATTGAATAAAAAAGATAAACGACATTTTTATGTTATCTGCAACCAAACTTTTAGGGTGTTCTGTGCAGTTGCTAAGGCATTGCTTTGCATTCTGAGTGGTTGTTAGCATATTGCTCAATAATATTCTTGTCCCTAGATATGGCTCGGCTCCCTCCCTCAGCAGTCATTATATTGTTTGATGCCACTCTGAACGTGAAATCTCTGTACTGTCCTAGGAAGCGATTCTTTTCTCGTAAATTAATTAGCACTGTGTATCCACATAAGATTTCTCACAGCTTCAATTTCATACTGATAATCAGTGGACATACAGATGGACTACATTTGACATGCTGTCCATTCATTTAGCTCTAAAATCTCTATGTTTCTTCCTCAAATGTTTGAGTTCTGCCTTCTGCTCTGAAAGGTATTTTGGTCTGCACCAGAGAACATTAGAAGTAGCTTATGGGGAACATTGCCATAGAAGTTTAATACTCATGGTTAGGGCTCAACAAGAAGGATTGTTTCTGTTGACCCAATCGGGCCAGTAGTTCAGATTTTTACTAATCCTGCCACTATTTTCCTGCCTCTCATACTATCCCCAGGCCAGTGGACCATCCTTTTCAGCCATGAATGTTCAGTACATCACAGAAAACATATTCTAAAGGTGCGTACACACTGCCAGCAACTTTATCGCTGCAGGTCGCCAGTGGCTGGTGGTGAAGTCGCTAGTGGGTGTTCCCACTACTGGTTGCCTAGTAACGTTTATAAATGACATTCACGGATGTCATTACATTGCTGTTGAAAGCGAATCTCTTTTCTTGCCACTAAAAACAAACATTTTGGAGGGAAAAGACTAAATATAAATGGAATCAGTACATAAAATGCTTTATATCAAAGATGAATGAGAAACCAGGCATGCTGTTTGCCAGAGCGGCTGTTTATCTGCGGCGAAAATGCAAATGCCGGTCTGTCTGGGTCCATAAAATCCCTGCAATTTCAGATACACCTTTCCACGCAGTATTTTTCTTAAAAATGTCCTTGTACGTGGGAAGAGACATATCATAGAGCACTGGAAAATTTCTAACAGCAAGAATTAGCCTTTCATCCATCTTTCCGTTACTGCAGGAGCTGAGAGAGAGAGAGGAGGATCACGTGAGTTGGCTCGCATTGAAAATGAATGTTATTGAGGCAGTGTGTACGCACCTTTAATGGTTTTTCATCTGGACGACTGACACATACATTATGTATACAACATTTTGATGTTAATGATTAATAGATTATTTTGTCGCTAATAATTTGATCTACGAAACTTATCGATCATCGATAAATACATTTCAGAACAAATGCGTTTTCATGTAATCATACCAGCATACATACAGTCATCTGCCGCTTGTGTGCTGCTTGTCCGCAACACAGAAAAATAAACACAGACTTGCATCCATCACTTCCTCTTTAGTAAAGATGAAGCGGCCTCAAATGTAATCAATGTTGGAGCATTTGTCTTTAAATTACCATTATGTTTTCTGTATACACCACGAGAGTGTGTTAAAATACAACATACTCTAACATAACAAAAAGCGCTGTTGATCTGCCAGTTTCCTTGTTTTGTACCAACAAAGAGTTTAAAAAAAATATCTCAACTCTGTTGCTCCATAATGCAAGTGAATGGTGATCAGACCTTTGTTGCTCAAAAAATCACATAAAGGAAAAGTAAAAGTAATCCATTTGATTCCAGTGGTTAAATCCATATCTTCAGAAGATATGTAATAGGTGTGGGTGGGAAAGTCCTTTTTTACTCTAAATCTCCACTTCCACATTCACTTTCAGATATGAAAGTGAAACATAACAAGTACCACATGTAACTTTCAGATGTAAAAGTGAAAATGGAGATTTAGAGAAAAAATTACTTAATTTTGTATCTGTTTCTCACCCACACCTATCATATCGCTTCTGAAGATTCTGAAGAATTTAACCACTGGAGACTTATGGATTTCTTCTTTGTTTCCAACATGTGATTTCTGGAGCTACAAAGGTCTGATCACCATTGTATGGACCTACAGAGCTGAGATATTCTTCTAAAAATCTTTGTTTGTGTTCTGCAGAAGAAAGATAGTCCTTCACATCTGGGACGGCATGAAGGTGAGTAAATGATGAGAGAACTTTCATTTTTGGATGAACCATCCCTTTAACAGTAATTAAACAATTCACAAATTTGTACTAAACAGAGCTTAAATGTATTCAAATATACTGCAAATGCCAATAATTTTCTTAAATGTATTCATTTAAAATATATTTAAACAGTAGGCTACATGCACATATTATGAAAATTGATTACGAAAATATCTGAAAATTAACTTTACTAACACAACAGTAGAACCCATTGAACACATCTACACCTCACAGCCTAATTTGTCAATCGAAAAAAAAAAAAAAAATATATATATAGCACCTTCCAAGCCTTAGCAAGCACAGTAATAATTACTTTACAAAATATGTTCATGAAGAGTAACATTAAATTGACTCCTCCTCATCTCTTCATCTCAGTCAGGCTCAACAGGGACACATTTCGAGGGCGTACCACTGTATTTAACCGAGCTTTCATCTTTGTTTACCCTTGCCAGCTGGTCTTGTTCACACATCATAAAACACACACATACAAACATACACCACGCCCTCCAAATATGGTACCTCATGGGGAAGTTTTAATTCAAATTCATCCTTGGCAAAGTTTTTATTGTCTAATTATGTTCAGATTGATTGACACGGCCGATCTGTGTACTTCACCAAATTTTCACACTTGCAGCTTTGGCATATTAACAACTAGAGGAAAACTGCTAAACAAAGAAACATCTGCTCTGAATCCCATAGCAGAGCCGCTGAAATATTTTTTTACGCCACATCTGTTGCTATGACTCATGTGGCAATGCCTCTGCGATAGGCTTTGACTCTACCTTTGCTGCTGTGACTCATGCTGCGAAGCTCAAGGATATTCTCCCACTCTGCCTGGGTGCTGCCTGCACAGAGCCTCGAAGATAAGGTCTGCCTCAGTTTTATACATGCTGATGTGTCTACCCACCTGCCTGTTGCATCATGCTCAGTTGGCTGCTCTGCTTCTCTTGTGCTTATGCTGCATCTGCTTCTGCTGCCAATTCATGCTCCTCTGCTTCTCCTTGCAGCCTAACATCGAGCCCCTAGAGTGGAAGGGGCCCCTGAGGCCCCTCTTCTGTCCAGACTCCAGAGTGTGCATCTAGCAATAAAACTTTATAACTGGACACCCCTCCCATATGATTTACCTTCATCCTTTTTATTCACATCTTATCTTATCTGTCTTTCCTCTCATCCTTTCTCATTTATTTTACCTTTAAGGTTGAAATCATTTGTCCTTGTCTTATCAAATTCCCAGTGTCCTGCAATTATAGGAGGATCCCTAATTGAAAAACAATCCAGAGCTCAAGAGAGTAAATAAACTAAAATAAGAAGAGAATCAATCAGGGACAATTTGTGTGTGTGTGTGTGTGTGTGTGTGTGTGTGTGTGTGTGCGTGTGCGCATGTTTGTGTCTATAAATTTTGGGGAGATTCATTGCTCTGTTTTATAGCCCTCAATTCATTGAGCTTATCAGATACAACACAGTCTATTTACAACAGACTTTATCACATGTACACACACACGCACACCCATGCACGCACACACAGTGTACAGTAAATCTTCTGCCAGTTATCCAGTTGACTGCCATATGTAGAACTCTAAATGTCTGCAGATAAGAAATCTTGATTGTACAAGAGCTTGTATACTCACCTCCCTATGTCTTCCTCTCAGTCCATTTTTCTCTCATTAAATTCAGCATACAACTCTAACAGCATTTCTCTCATCTGTGTATGTGTGTGTACATACAAATACACCAGTCCAACCGTCAGTCTACAAGCTAATCCATTAATTAGTTGCATGACTAACTCACCAACCTCAGGAGGTATCAATCAAACACACACACACACACACACACACACACACACACCTGGACTGCCACAAACACCCAGAGGGATGAAAAATTAGATGTGAAAATGTATGTGGGAACACGCAGATCGATTCACACAGCTATTTGCACATCTGCTTGAAAGAGACAGTGTGTGTGTGAGTGAGTATGTGGGTGTTTGCGCATTGTCCTGCAGTCATATTAAGTATTCCAAACAAACCATCTGAAACCAACACCACCCCCCATCCAACCCCCCATCACTCCCTCCGAGATTTCCCATGATGCTTCAGGGCAGGTGACGTCTGAAGGACATAATTTTGAGTATGTGTGTGTGTGTGTGGATGGATGAAGGATGAAGAATAGATGGGGTGATTAATTTCTCTCTGTAAGGCAGATGTGAGAGGGGTTTAATCTTAGTCTTCTCATCCTTAGAGAGACTAACAGATGTGCATGTATAGTAAGAGGATGCCTGCACTTGTTGCACGCGGTAGCCCCATGGAGCGCAACCGATTTTTGACATATGCACTGTTACCCTGGTGACCTACATCTCGTTACCCAGATAACATATTTTCTGGGTCACGATAGCTCATCCCAGATGCTGTTTATTTCATGCCGCCTTATACTATAAAACAGGTCCTCAGTGGCAACTCAAAAATGCGAGCTCAAAAATATCAACCGAATACCTGCAAGGGAGATGGGAGGTAATTGCACAATTGTAAATTTTTCCTTCATAACTCACAGACTAATAGAAATCTACCTGTATTCTTTTGGTATAAGAAACACAGTAACACAATTTTACAATAAGGTTGCATTCATTAACACTAGCCATCTTAATTAGTTTACAAGAACAACCAATGAATAATACTTTTAATACTTTCATGTATTAATCTTAGTTAATGCTGATTTAAACTAATACATTTTTCATTTAAAGTTGGGTAACACTACAATAAATGTATATATATTAACATTACTTAAAGGGATAGTTCACCCAAAAATGAAAATTCTCTCATGATTTACTCACTCTCCTTGCTTCCCAGATGTGTTTGACTTATTCTTCTGTTGAATACAAAATAATATTTTAATAAGAATATCTCATACAATGCAAGTGAATATTTTTAAACTTCAAAATCCACATACAGGCATCATAAAAGTAATCTATATGACTCCAGTGGTTAAATCCATGTGTTCAGACACGCTATAAGAGGTGTGGGTGAGAAACAGATCAATATTTAAGTAATTTTTGACCATAAATTCTTCTCTCTGCCCAGTAGTGGGTGATAAGCATGAAGAATGTGAATCACCAAAAACAGAAGAAGGAGAAAGTGAAAGTGAAGGGAAAATTACTTAAATATTGATCTGTTTCTCACCCACAACTATCATATCACTTCAAAAGATATAGATGGGTTGCGACCAATCTTGGACTTGCCAGTTCTCAACCGGCCTTAAACAAACTCCCGTTCAAAATGCTCACGCAGAGACAGATCCTAACCTGCGTTCGACAGCTAGATTGGTTCACGGTGGTAGACCTGAAGGACGTGTACTTCCACGTCTCCATCTTGCCTCGACACCGAAGGTCCCCTTCGGCCTGTCCCTGTCCACTCGCGTCTTCACCAAGGTCGCAGAGGCAGGCCTTGTCCGTTCCGAGAAGCCGGCATTCGCATACACAACTACCTCGACAACTGGCTCATCCTGGCTCACTCTCAAGAGTTTCTATGCGCTCACAGGGACCAGGTGCTCAGGCACCTCAGCCGTCTAGGGCTTCAGGTCAACTGAGAAAAGCGCAAGCTCTCTTTTTTCAGCATGTAGTTAGACTCAGTCTCAATAACAGCGTGCCTCACCAACAAGTGTGCGTAGTCAGTGCTCAGGTGCCTCACTCTCTTCGAGCCCGGCACAGCGGTTCATCTAAAACAATTCCAGAGGCTCCTATGGCATATGGCATCCTCATCCGTGGTTGCATCGCTCAGGTTGATACATATGAGACCATTTCAGCACTGGCTTCAGACTCGAGTCCCGAGATGGGCATGGTGCCGCGGCACATACTGTGTGACAATCACCCCGTTCTGCCATCAGACTTTCAACCCTTGGACAGACCTCTGTTTTTTGTGGACCGGAGTCCCCCTACAGCAGGTGTCCAGACAAGTCGTGGTCACCACAGACGCCTCTCAACAGGGTTTGGGAGCCATGTGCAATGGGCACGCTGCTGCTGGCTCCTGGACAGGGCCCCGGCTGCATTGGCACATCAACTGCCGAGAGTTGTTGGCTGCATTCCTTGCCCTGCAGAGGTTTCTCCCACTAATCTGGGGCAAGCACGTCTTCATACAGCACCGTGACGGTAGTGTACATAAATCGTCATGGCACCGTGTGCTCTCGTCACAACTCGCCCGCATTTAATCCTTTGGATTCAGCTCAGGTCGCTGCGTGCCACTCATATCCCTGGTAACCGCAACACGAAGGCAGACGCTCTGTCGCGACAGGTCTCACCCAGCAGAGAGTGGAGGCTCCACCCCCAGGTGGTCCAGCTGATTTGGGGCCGATTTGGCATGGCCTCCCAGAACAACACTCACTGCCCGCTCTGGTACTCCCTGACAGAAGCCCAAGCCCAAACAGCATCTGCACAAGTACTCATTTCCCCCAGTGAGCCTTCTTGCACTGGTGCTGTGCAAAGATCAGGGAGGATGAGGAACAGGTCACCTGGACCTGGATCTCGGATCTCACGCTCCTCGTGACAGAACCTCCCTGGAAAATCCCCCTGAGGAAGGACCTTCTTTCTCAGCAACGGTGCACCCTCTGGCACCTGCACCCAGACCTCTGGAACCTCCACGTCTGGCCCCTGGACAGGACACGGAAAATATGAGTGATCTATCACCTGCAGTTGTAGACACAATCAACCAAGCCAGAGCTCCCTCCACCAGACATCTTTATGCCCTGAAGTGGCGCTTGTTTGCGAATTGGTGTTTTTCCCAAGCCGAAGACCCGCAGAGATGCGCAGTTTGGTCAGTGCTTTCATTCCTGCAGGAGAGGCTGGAGGGGAGGCAGTCCCCCTCCACCTTGAAGATGTATGTAGCCGCTATAGCGGCCCACCACGACGCAGTGGACGTCAAGTCCTTGGGTAAGCACGACTTGATTATCAGGTTCCTTAGAGGCGCCTGGAGACTGAACCCTCCCCAGCCAAGCTTGTTTCCCTCCTGGGATCTCTCAGTGGTCCTCTCAGGCCTTCGGAGACCCCCCTTCGAGCAGCTTGACTCAGTTGAGCTCACAGCACTCTCCCTGAAGATGGCCCTCCTGACAGCGCTAGCCTCCATCAAGAGGGTTGGGGATCTGCAAGCGTTCTCTGTCAGTGACACCTGCCTGGATTTCTGTCTGGCACATACTCACGTTATCCTGAGGCCGCGACCGGGTTACGTGTCCAAGGTTCCTACAACCCCCTTCAGGGATCAGGTCGTGAACCTGCAAGCGCTGTCCCGGGAGGAGGCAGACCCAGCCCTTTCGTTGCTGTGTCCGGTACATGCTTTATTTATCTATTTGGACTGCATGCAAAGCTTTAGATGTTCTGAGCAGCTCTTTGTCTGCTTTGGTGGATAGCGGAAAGAGAACACCATCTCCAAACAGAGGTTAGCTCACTGGGTTGTCGACGCCATCTTGCTGGCCTTCCAGACTCAGGCCATGCATGCCACCTTGCGGGTTCGAGCACACTCGACGAGAAGTGTGGCATCCTCGTACGCACTTGCCAACGGCACCTCCCTAGCAGACATCTGCAGAGCAGAGGTCTGGCAACACGCAATACCTTATCTGAGCCGGCAGAAATCGGTAATGCGGAACAACCGAACGGGTCAGATAGGGTTAGGATGCAACCACACTAAATCATGTCAACACATATAATGTTATGTGTTGTGGCTTTACATGTGTATTTTTATATTTATAGACTAACTTTATAAATTTCAATTGTACGAGCCTTATTATACCCTCAAGTTTTATTTGTATTTTTTTTTTGGTATAAATAAACAAAGGACAAGTGTAAATACCTTTTTTGTGGAAATCAACATTATGCAACAAATGCTGAAGATGAAGCTTAAATTGTTTTCAAGCTGAAACATTCCTTTAAATTTTATCCAACAAAATAGAGATGAAAATAAATAAATAAATAATAAAAATAAATAAAATCAATGTCAAATCATTGAAACAATCGCATTCCTTTTTCATAGGCAGTGAGAAAACTTTACAGAGCATGTGCTCTGTGAAAGGACGTTTCACACAGGACGCGGCAAACGCGAGTATGTAGTTAATTTTCAATAAGAAGCACGCGGTAAGCGGCAAATCACATGTGGTTTTTGCTAATGACACGCAGGCGGCGCATAAGCGGTGCTTGTACACCAAAAATCCTATGGTGTCCCTTGAGGCTCTAAAATATGACATTGCCTCAAACACTCATCTCACTGAACCTGTCACTCAACATCTTCAATTTTTAAAGGTTCTACCATTTATTCCATTAAATTCAAGACGCAGATGAGATGCAGACGTCACATAAACCTTGTGTGTCAGTGAAACATCTAGGCAGATGTCAAACATCATTCACATGATTGCAGTGGAGTGATTTGTGTTCAATTTCGCTAACACGTATTGCAACACGGTATGTAAAATGGCTCAGTGAAGTGTATCAGCGTCTGCCCTAATTACTTCCCTTCACTCATTCTTCTTAATGAACATGACATCTGCGTCTGCCACTTAACTATTGTTCCTGTTATCTCCTAAATATTATGTTTTTTTCTTGGCCAACTTGATCAATGAACTTATAAACTTATTTAAAAAATAAGAAAATATTTATTGTATCACACTCTTTTGTTTATCTACTGCATGGCAAGATTAAATTGTTATATTGTCAGTATAATGCATAACTAGAGTAAATAAAGAGATGCTTAAATTTAAAAACTCAACTAAATATAACATATAAATACATCCATAATTCAAAATATAAATGTAATCAAAGATAGAAAATAAATACAATTATTATCATTTATATGAAATCTACTTATTAATTTGCATTGCATAACATATTATTAGAATAAAAAGATACTTAAATTGACAGTCATTTAGTTTGATACATACAACTTTGTTTCGATTTACATGCATTTTATCCAAAGAAACTTACAAATAAGTCAAATAATATAAACAGAGAGCTTTACAAACTCCCAAAAAATAAGGTCTGTAAAATGTTTCTGGCAGATTCTAGCATGTTCATATTTTGGTCAGCCCCCTGAAGTATTTCAAAAACAAGATAAATATACAAAACGGTCCAAATGTTCCACCATCTCATCAGGGTATAAATGTACAACATAATTGGCCTCTTACATTGAAAAAAAGTGTACAATTTTGAAACAAGGGTGTAAATGGGAATTTAAATACACCTATAAAAAGACCATGAACAACAATAAATGTCTTAAATATCTTAAAACATACAGTTGAAGTCAGAAGTTTACATACACTTAGGTTGAAGTCATTAAAACAAATGTTTTTAACCATTTAACATATTTATATTAGCAAGCTATAGTTTTGCCAAGTCCCTTAGGACATCTACTTTGTGCTTGAAACAAGTAATGTTTCCAACAATTGTTACAAACAGATTGTTTCACATTTAATTGACTATATCACAATTCCAGTAAATTTTCTTGGAAAAATTCCAGAAAATGGCAATTAGCCAATTAGCTTCTGATAGGCTAATTGACAAATTTAAGTCAATTGGAGGTGTACCTGTGGATGTATTTTAAGGCCTACCTTCAAACTCAGTGCCTCTTTGCTTAACATCATGGGAAAATCAAAAGACATCAGCCAAGACCTGACACCATTTAATGAGGTGACAATTTCCAAATGCCTGAGGGTACCACTTTCATCTGTAGAAACAATAGTATGCAAGTATAAACACCATGGGACCACGTAGCCATCATACCAGTGGGCTAAAACACATAACTGTTAATCAGAAGGTTGCTGGTTCGATCCCCACGGCCACCACCATTGTGTCCTTGATCAAGGCACTTAACTCCAGGTTGCTCCAGGGGAATTGTCCCTGTAATAAGTACACTGTAAGTCGCTTTGGATAAAAGCGTCTGCCAAATGGATAAATGTAAACGAAAATAACACTCAGGAAGGAGATGCATTCTGTCTCCTAGAGATGAACGTAGTTTGATGTGAAAAGTGCTAATCAATCCCATAAAACAGCAAATGACCTTGTGAAGATGCTGGAAGAAACAGGTAGACAAGTATCTATATCAACAGTAAAACGAGACCTATATCGACATAACCTGAAAGGCTGCTCAGCAAGGAAGAAGCCATTGTTCCAACACTATAAAAAAGCCAGACTACAGATTGCAAGTGCACATGGGGACAATGTCCTCTGGTATGATGATACAAATATTTAACTGTTTGGCCATAATGACCATTGTTATGTTTGGAGGAAAAAGGGTGAGGCTTGCAAGCTGAAGAACACCATCCCAACCGAGAAGCATGGGTGTGGCAGTATCATGTTGTGGGGGAGCTTTGCTTCAGGAGAGACTGGTACACTTAACAAAATAGATAGCATCATGAGGAAGGAAAATTATGTGGATATATTGAAGCAATATCTCAAGACATCAGCCAGGAAGTTACAGCTCGGCCGCAAATTGGTCTTCCAAATGAATAATGACCCCAAGCGTATCTCCAAAGTTGTGGCAAAATGGCTTAAAGACAACAAAGTCAAGGTAATGGAATGGCCATCACAAAGCCCTGACCTCAATCCAATAGAACATTTGTGGGCAGAACTGAAAATGCATGTGTGAGCAAGGAGGCCTACAAACCTGACTCAGTTACACCAGTTCTGTCTGGAGGAATGGGCCAAAATGCCAGCAACTTATTGTGAGAAGCTTGTGGAAGGCTACCCAAAAAAGTTTGACCCAAGTTAAACAATTTAAAGGCAATGCAACTAAATACTAACAAAGTGTATATCAACTTCTGATCCACTAGGAATGTGATGAAAGAAATAAAAGCTGAAATAAATAATTATCTCTACTATTATTCTGACATTTCACATTCTTAAAATAAAATAGTGATCCTAACGGACTTAAGACAAGGAATGTTTTCTACGATTTAATGAAAACCTGAGTTTAAATGTATTTGGGTAAGGTGTATGTAAACTTCTGACTTCAGCTGTAAGCCTTGATTTACTTTCTTGACTTACTGTTTTTATCCCTGTCATGATCTAATGTTATAATTACATTTTAGACCCCAATAGAACCGTTAAGAAATGAAAGTAATACATATTTTAGTAGGCTGAAAAAATTATTAAAATGTACATGAACTATTTTACAGACTTTAGGTGTAGGTTCCTAATAAGAAGAGTTTGATAGCGGAATACATGGTAAACAACTCCATTACCCATGGTACATCAGAGAAAGTGTGAAGTGGCATAGGTAGATGTCACGTTCATTCAGACAAGCGAGTGAAGCGATGTGAAGCCACACTCAGAGGTCATTTAAGGCACACGCAGACATGGCGTTAAAGAGACGCAGACATCACGTTCAGTGAGACCAGTGCGTGATGCAAGATCATAATTTTGACACTAAAGGGACGCCATAAAATCCTGCTGCTTTCACATGCATGGCTCTATTTTATCTATTTCTGAGCGGCTGCGTCAGACGCGTCTGCTTTATTCACAGCCAATCATACAAACCTTTACTGAGCTCATAGCAGACTGCTGAAAACATAGAATAGGAATTTCCTGAGTTATTTTATGCCTCATAAATATCGTAGAGATTTGAAAAAGCACGAGTTGGTTTGCCAGGAAAAAAAGAAAAGAAAGAAAGTTAATAGAACTCAGTGGGTGTCTGTTTAAAATATGTTTGGTCCAACTGCATCTAGATGTTACAATAGTGCTGCCAGGGCACATCTCAGTCAGGTGAGGTAAAATAGGTGCAGAATATTTCTCTCACATACACTGCAAGTCTGCTGCTGTTGTTGTGCGTGTAGGTGACTTCGCAAGTTCTTATTGATTGTAACTATGGCAACAGCCGCCCCTGAAATCGTAACGCGAGTCCCGCCTTGACTGCACAAAATGCTTTCTCTATGAGAGAAAGCAGCAGCACGCGGCAACTCCGCTGCTTGCCGTGGCCCGGGTGAAACGGCCTTAAGTCTGATCACTCTAGCTTATCTATATTTGAATACATTTATTGTTACAATAGGTCCCCCGTTACAATTGCCCACAGTCTCCATTAGCATGAGCAATTCCCTACAAGTAGCAAGCCTTAGTGTGGGGAAATTAAGCCAGTGTCAGTTACGGACTCCGAACCGTCAGCTAATCCACAGTACATATGCATCAGATCTACTGCAGTGTCAAAACACCATGATGACAATGACATCCAACTGGGTAACCCAGAGAAGTACGAAAATCTATACGTGTTTGTGTGTGTGTGTGTGTGTGTGTGTGTGTGTGTGTGTGTGGATTGGCGAGTTTGGGTGGTTTACTAGGACATATTTTTAGATTACAAACTGGCAATTACAAGGGTATTATGCTATAAATTTGGTTTATCTAGTGTCCCCATTATTCAAATCGCTTAAAAAACATAGGCTACTAAACAATGTTTTTTTTTTTTTTTTTTACATTTAAAAATGCAGGAAGATTTTTGTGATGGTTAGGTTTAGTGTTAGGGCCGGGGATAGAATCTATAGTTGGTACATTATAAAAATCATGTCTATGGAGAGTCCACATAAGGATAGATGCACCAGCATGTGTGTGTGTGTGTGTGTGTGTGTTTGTGTGGCAATGGCAGTTAAATCATTATGTCTATGAGAGTCCTCATCAGGATAGGTGCACCAGCATGTGTGTGTGTTTGTGTGGCAATGGCAGTTAAAGTGACAAACTTTGATGACAGGACATTTAATGAGGTGACAGGAAAATGACACACATTGTAAAGACACCGCTCTAACAGAGACAGGACGACGCTGACACAAACACACACACACACACACACACATGAACATTGCACACTGAAAACTGCACACTGGGAGTTTTCCTAAGCCTCAAAGGAGAAAAAACAATCAAGATTTACCAAATAACCTTTTTACAAATTTGACAGAAGATACAGTGTTTGAGGGAAAGAGCTGGTGTGGTTATTTAGTGTGATTGTTCTGTGACAATAATGACCTATAATGATTTAAAAGGAATACATCATGTAAAAAATGCAACTTAAAAGAAAATAACATGAAATAACATGAAATAATTCTGTAATTACTCTAGAAAAAATATCTGCATCTTTGGTGATTGACTGAAATGGTTTAGTGGAAAATTATGTCTTTCTGGAGAGATAGACTTTTTTGTTTTATAAAAGCGAGACATAATGCAAGTTGTTTGCACTCAATCACCATGCACTACACGGACAGAGAATACGGTAGTTAATAAGGCCCTGATAGCGTTTTATTTAAAAGGAAAGTATGTGCTGTATTTTTATCTAATCCAAACACCTCTCTTCACATCTGCTCTTTAAAACAAAAGTTACACTCTTCCCTTTCACATTACATTTAAAGCCCTAACCCTCTCCGGTAGCACTTCCAAACACACACACACACATATAAACACTGCATGAAATTAGGCAGTTAAGTCATTTCTTATTAACTATCAGAAGAGGAAGGCAGAGATAAAGAAACAAACACACAGGTACATGTCTGAGAGTGCTGAACCTTACTGAATAGCAGTGTGAGCTAAATAATGCACTTGGCCTTTCACACAGTCACTTAATTAATGACAAAGTCATTCAACGCCATATTCTAGCCTTTACACACACGCACACATACGTACTCATGCACATGTTTGGCCACTGAGGTTCACACAGTAAGAGGGCTACTTTAGTGACAAACAATCAGTACCATTATAAAATAAAATAAAAATGTGTGACAAAAAATGTAAGAATATTATGGATAAAAGATTAAGAACTCAGAACTAGGTTTGGTAAAGGAATATTCTGGGATCAATACAAGTTAAGCTCAATTGACATTGAATTTGTGGCATATTGTCTATTACCATAAATATTGTTTTTCGACTTGTCTGTCCTTTTCTTAAAAAAAAAAAAAAAAAACATAAATCATGGTTAAAGTGAGGCACATACATTGGATTTGAATGGGGACAATTTTTGGAGGGTTTAAAGGCAGAAATGTGAAGCTTATAATTTTATAAAAGCACTTAAATTAATTCTTCTGTTAAAACTCTTTTTTTTTAGCTGTAAAATACTTTAAATCAATGTTATTAAAGTTGTTTTAGGGTTTGTTGACATTACATGGTAACAAAGTTGTAACATTAGCTATAACTTTACACAAAAAGTTAGTAAGCAATTTTATCACACTAAAATCATACTTACATGTATATTGTTTATGTCTTGTGACAATATTTTTGAAAAAGTGAGTATTTTAAAGTGTTCAAATTGGCCCCCAATCACTTCTATTGTAAGTGCCTCACTGTAAACCAGATTTCTGCTTTTATTGAAGTAAAGGAGGGGCAAGTCAAAATAAATTTTTGAGTTAATCAATATTATGCCACAAATTCTGTCGATTGAGCTGAACTTGTACTGAACCCGGAATATTCCTTTAACTGAGAATCGGTTCTTTTTCAGACTTGGTACTTTTATTTTAATATCTCAACCATATGATGCTCATGACTTTCGGTTCCCTTAATAGTTCTCGAACAATGTGGACATCTCAGTTCAAAAATATTCTGACAGTGATTAGATTACAATGTGTGTGTGTGTGTGTGTGTGTGTATGTGTGTGTGTGTGTGTGTGTGTGTGTATTTAAGTAATATCAAACGAGCAAGCGTGGTATATGGCCCTACATCAGCACTGCTGTGATTCGGCCAGTGCTGATGTAGGGCCATATAGCATGATTTCGAGTGTGATATTGCTTGTATACAACAGTTCAATGAACAAGTGAATTAAAAAAAATGAGGAAAAACCGAGTAAGGTCATAAAAACGCATTTGTGCATGGAACTACTTTATTACGCTATGAATCAGAATCTGCCATTCACTTCAGAAATAGTATCACGGCTTGTGCTGTTTCTAACAAGTTATTGGATAAACAAGGATGGCTTGATGTGTGTGTGTGTTTGTGTGTGATAGAGAGAGAGAGAGAGAGAGAGAAGAGGGAGAGACGGAGCGTGTGCGATCACCTGTTGCCACTCCCAAGCTGATATGCTGTCAGCTTTCTGAAGGTCAGCTTTCTCAGTGGAAAAATAGCATCCAAGCGGGGGTATTTCTCCCTATTTCTTGGTAGCCGTGCAAGAGTCATTCACTATAGAAACAGCAATGTCCTCCAGCATTTTTAAACAGTGTGTATCCAATGTGGAAATGCGGTAAGCGCCTCGAGTCCTGTAATCAAACAGTCCATTGTATCTCTCAGCTGTGATGAGCCTTAATATTGAAATTGTTCATTTAAAGCTGTTTAAAACAATGTCCTAGCTTAAGTAATGTAGTGGTAATATGAGCGATCAAAGAGCGCTGTTCTATGTAATCAATGACTAACGGATCCAATTTACGTCACCAACTGGCTCATATTACACACAAAAATGATCTTTTGCCACCACCTGCTGGCTAACATATGGATTTAAAAAAATAAAGACAGTAACTCCTAACAGATCTGCAATGCTCTTACATGTTATTTTAGAACTGCACAAACACAAGCGGAGTGATATCCACAGTGAAGCGTCCGAGTGCTGATGCTGTCAGACCATCAGTGCTCATGGTACGGCTCTCGTCCAATCAGATTTTAGGACTGGAATTACTGTTGTATACAAATTTACTTCTGATGTTATATCTTCTCTGTTGAAATCTGAAATGACCTGATCATTTAGCAACAGATTGCTGAGGGCAGTAAATGCTATAAAATTTACATTTCTTATTTCCAAATAAGTGAAACAATAAAAATTAATGGTAACTGAGGCTAACATTCTAGCTAAGAAAATCTAGCAGGTTTGAAACAACTTGAAGGTAATGATTTTGATTTTGGATTTTTCCTTTTTATTAATGAAATATCCCTTAAGGAGTCTTAAAAGGTCTTCATTTGGTCTGAAAGATTATATCCTAAAATTATGTTTAAGCTTCTTTAAATTCCTTCTTCAAAATTGACAAATGTAAGCATATTGATAAAACATAAATAAAAAGTACTTGACACTATGTGTGAGATGCCTGCTTCTCTCTGTAAAACAACTACAACAACAACAACAACACATCAGCCAAATACTTGACATTAATTAATCAAACTATCAATCAATTAACACAATAGGATTAACAAGTTTAAGGAAGGGATTTACACATGAATATATTATGACTCTCTCTGTCTCTCATTGCCTCTCTGTTGCATGCTGGGATTGGGTGTGTTCAAGACTGGCATGCAAAGGAGTGCTGTGTGCTGGGTTCTTTGAGCCCTTTTTCTATTTTGTTATTTTTCAGTGAGTGGCACACTGTGGTCTGCCAAGTGCCTGAGAGTTGTTATGCATGGCATCTGTCCCTGTGAAGGAAAGCCACCTCTTCCCCTTGGTAACAGTTCAGGTGTGTGCCGTAGGCTAGTTTCACAGGACACTTTTACCAGAACATGAATTTGGCATAAATTAAAAAAAAAAAAAGAAATAGCTTTTCTATTTTTGAAAAAGCATTTGCTGATTAGTCAGCTGACTGAGAGCACTACTTAGGATGAACATATTTGAATAGCCATGTGATTTGCCCATTTCAATCTCCAAAAACCATCCTTTCATTGGGAACCAAGCCGATTTTGGAAAGTGCATTCAAAATAACTGATTCCTAAGAAAATGCAGCACCTTTGCTACTTTTGTCAACCTTTATTCACTCTCATGTCATTTTAAACCCATATGACTTACCTTCTTCGGCAAAACATAAAATCTAATAATTTAATAAATGTAAATAACACTAAACCTCATTGGTTCTTGTGTCATGACGTTTGGAACAACATAAGGGTGAATAAATGATGACATAATTAAAATTTTTGGGTGAACTATTCCTTAACAAGACATGACACTGTAAAGTAGCAAGTGGTAAACACTCTCTTATGTAAATCTGAATTTTTGTTTACTTGGTTTCTATTTCTACAGACCCTGCCGACTTTGAAATCTCATTGATTCAAAATCCAACTGGGTAACATTTGTTAACATTAGTTATCAACATTAGTTGACATGAACTAACAATGCTTTTACAGCAGATATTAATTTTGATTAATGTTAATTTCAACTTACTGTATACTAATCCATTTTTAAAATCAAAATTTGTATTTGTTCACAGTAGTTAACAATTATCAATTGTATTTTAATTAACAAACATTCATGAAGATTAATAAACACTGTAAAAATATACTGTTAATTGTTTGTTCATGATATGCCTAATGCATTAACTAATGTTAACGAATGGAACCTTTTTGTAAAGTTTTACCTATAACTGTACATAAAACATTCAATATCTTCTAACTGAATGTGATTATGCCACATTGGCAACAGTTTCATGTTCAATGTGGACAAACAGACTGGTTAGAAAAGGCTTCCTTCAAACCTCTATAACTTTAGGAATATCACTGAAAAATGTAATAAAGGATATTAAGGCTACAGAAGGTCTTCCCATAAACATGGCCAGTCTTCTGAATTATTACTACCTTTTACTGTATGGGAAAACTGGAGACATGCTTCAATCCTGTGTAGATAATAATTCATTGTGTGATTTTATTACCATGTATGTTAAGGACTGTGATGCAAATTTTCTTAATGTCTATTAACAAAATGCATCACAGACCTAAACATACAGTACATGTTAATAAAAGCCATTTATTGTCTCATTCTTACCTCATACTTTAGCAAAATGTTTTCATGCCAATGAGCATAGTATGTGTGAATCCATAATCACGTCAAAAATAGGTACATTTCCTAGTTTGTGTTGCCAAAGCCACTGGGATTGGTATCATAAAGGCTGTTTTAAATGGGATGCTGTGGGCAGCAGGCTTTGCTTGCGATCTTGCTGCTTCTCGTTTGTACAGCCGTTTTCCATTCACATGAGAAGTGGTGCGAAACATGCCAGTAGAAGTTCAATAATGCTCCGTACTGCTTCAGCTCAGTTACTGCATCTATGAGGCAATTACTGTAAATATTGTATTAGTTGTTTAATTTTTTCATAAAATGTTTTACAACTATAAATATTGTAATAAGCTATTTTTATATTAATGTAAAATTAGAATATCAAGGCTAAACAATGTAATTGTAAATATTGATGGTGTCTTGCCACCTGTATCCACATTTGATGATTTCCCCATTTTCTTTAATGACTAAAGAAACAGACTGCATGTTACTTCATATTTTTATTGGCAAATTGGTATAGTATAAATAATATAACAACATTAAAATGGGAGGGCTACAAACGAACATTAAAAATCCACAAAACACTCTGCCAATAATCCGCCTGGGAATTGTACTTTTTGTTTATCTAAAGATGTTTCAGACACCTGTTGCGGAAGACAAAATTAAAGTAGGCAGTCCAAACAAAAGCTTTACATGTTTATGCAGTCTATTTTCACCTGACTTGTCCACTCACAGCTTTCTATGAGGCTGTTTTCCTATTTAAGCCTCTATAAACACTCAAAGAAATGTTATATAGATAAAGAAATTCAGCAACAGAGAGTATATTCGTCTCCATGATGTTTTTTACTACATAGAGTAAAATGTTGTTTGGTTGGTTGGGAATAAATTCAGCTCTTATTGATCAATGACAAGCAGCAGCCGTGGAGAGATTAAATAATTTTATCTTGTACGGTGTGCGCCGTAAGCATTCGTGCACAACAAAGTGGCAGCATTCTCGTGTACGAGCTTGGAATGCGGCGCTGCTCGACTGTCGCCTCCGTTTTGCCGCCTGCCACACCTCTCTCATTGAAAATGAATAGAGAACCCACGGTTACTGCATTCCCATGTAAAACCACCTTAAGACAGAAAAAACAATCCTTTCCCTTTTCCATCTTAGAGGATAGAGACTAGAACCAAAAGAATACATACAAAATTAGGTCTGATATGTGTGTGTTTGTGTGTGTATATGTGTGTGTGTGTGTGTGTGTGTGTGTGTTTGTTTTCCCCTTGGCTCATTTTAATTAAACAATAATCTTATTTTATTTTTTTCATCTGTTTTAATGACAGACCTCAAGCTCATGCTCAGGCACAACCTGAGTGCATCAGGTGAATATGTGTTAGGTTTGTCTAACAAACTGGGAGCATAAATAGCAGTAAGATAACAAGCCATGTTACACACTAAATGTATCAAATCATTGGCATTTTCACAGCAATGTAAAACATACATTATTTGGACACTTATGTCTCTTAATAATGTATAAATATTATTGTATTAAATACAAAATATCACACAAATTGTCAACTGAACCGAAACGGTACTAGAGCTTTTCTCAGGACTAACTTCATTTTACTTAGACATTTTGCAGTGACTTTTAAGCGATTTTTAATAATTTACATGAAGCCAGTTCCCCTCAATTTCACAAGTATCCAACAGAGTAACCATGCATGAAGTTCAGCACATCATCCAGGGCTGGGTTGATATGGTTTTCAAAAACAAAAAAAATAAAATAAGTTGGCTACATTTTGGCTGATCAGGTGCTGGACAAGCAAAATAACTGTATCAAAACTCCTATATATCATGCAAGGGACAGCAGTACTTATTTATATCCCTAGCCTAGCTCAGGGACATATAATGTTTTCTATTTTTATGTTGTATGCAAATGTGTATATTTTTTTAATAATTACTTTGTCTTCATTATTATAATAACAGTTTATTTTTACAATATGTATGTAATGTTTAATGTATGTGTTCATGTATTTCATGTCTTTTATTTTGAAAAGATTAGTTCCTGTTCATGTCATGTCATGTGTTCCCTAGTCATGTGATTCCTGTTTTCCTCCATGTTCATGTGTCTTGTGTTCATTGGTTTATTGTTGAATTATCTTCAGTTCTGTCTTTTCATTGGTTAACTTGTATGTTTGTTCTCCCATGTCTTGTATTTAAGCCTCATGTTTGCCATTGTCAAGTGTTGATGTGAGTTTGTGTAGCATATTTCAAGTTCATGTTAAGTCAAGTTCATGTTTATGTTTCAAGTTTATAGTATGTTTAATTAATGTTAATAGTTAGGGTTTTTGGATTTCACGTTTATTAATAAATTGCACTTTGTTTCCTCATTTCATCATTTTCAACATTGCCATTGCCAAATACAACATTACTGTGTACAACTTACAAATATATACATTGTGTTTAGATACATTTGAATAACACTAAAATGTTACTTTCTCTTTAAGAATGGCAGCAGTTCAACAAGCATCTCGCAGTGTTTCATTTTAGCATGCATAAACCAAATTGAGGGGTCGCTCGTGCAGCTTTTATAACGCATTCATATGTGTTTATTAAATTTCTAAAAGCTAAATTCAAACAACTTAAATACTTCAAGGACCTTTTGCAAAACCTGCAAATATTGTAAAAAAAAAAAGAAACAGAAGATTTGATGTTTGACAGTTCATTTAATTTAAAAGGTTGCAAATCTCGAACTTTGCTTCGATAGGCTCCGTAATTTATTTTGGTTTACAATTTCAAAATTCAATATATTGTCTTATCCCTAACATTAACAGTAGAATTTAAACTCAGTTTTTCACAATTCCTCACATTTAATTGTAGAAAACATTCCCTGTCTTAGGTGTCACGATTCCCTGTCGTCTACTCTGTGTTTCTCCCCTGTCACCTGTCTTGAACTACACTTCCCATAATCCCCTGCCCTCATCACTGCCAGTGTCATTGTTCTCACCTGAGTTTAATTTAATCATCATCCTTCTGTATTTAAACCATGTTGTTTGTTCATTCATTGTCGGTCGTCAAATGTGAATGTTTTGGTTGTCCTCGATGTTTCTCCTGCCCGTGCTTTCTGTGCTCTTCGTGTTTATGTTTTGTTTTCCCCTTGTGGATGTTTTGTTTGTTCCCAGGGTTGTTCAGTTATTTTGAGTTATCCTGTTGACCCTTTTGTTCCTTTATTAAAGTGCTGCATTTAGATCTCCACTCCTCGTCTGCCCTCGTCTGATTCATAACAGTAGGTTAGGATCACTACTTTATTTTAAGAATGTGAAATGTCTGAATAATAGTAGAGAGAATTATTTCTTTCAGCTTTTATTTCTTTCAGCACATTCCCAGTGGGTCAGAAGTTTACAGACACTTTGTTAGTCTTTAGTTGCATTGCCTTTAAATAGTTTAACTTGGGTCACATGTTTTAGGTAGCCTTCCACAAGCTACTCACAATAAGTTCCTGGAATTTTGTCCCATTCCTCCAGACAGAACCGGTGTAACTGTGTCAGGTTTCTAGGCCTCCTTGCTCTCACACGCATTTTCAGTTCTGCCCACAAATGTTCTATCGGATTGAGGTCAGGGATTTATGATGGCCACTCCAATACCTTGACTTTGTTGTCCTTAAGCCATTTTGTCACAACTTCGGAGGTATGCTTGGGTTTAGTGTCCATTTGGAAGACCCATTTGCGACGAGCTTGAACTTCCTGGCTGATGTCTTGAGATGTTGCTTCAACATATCCACATAATTTCCTTCCTCATGATGCAATCTATTTTGTGAAGTGCACCAGTCCCTCCTGCAGCAAAGCTCCCCACAACATGATACTGCCACACCCATGCTTCACGGTTGGGATGGTGATCTTCGGCTTGCAATCTTACCTTTTTTACTCCAAACATAATGATGGTCATTATGGCCAAACAGCTCAATTTGTCTGTCTGGCTATTTATGGCATTTATGGAGCAGTGGCTTCTTCCTTGCTGAGCAGCCTTTCAGTTTGCTGATATAGGACTAATTTTACTGTGGATCTAGATACATTTCTACCCGTTTCATCTTCACAAGGTCCTTTGCTGTTGTTCTGGGATTCATTTGCACTTTTCGCACCAAACTACATTCATCTCTAGAAAACAGAATTCATCTCCTTCCTGAGCGGTATGAAGGCTGCATGGTCCCATGGTGTGTATACTTGCGTACTATTGTTTGTAAAGATGAACATGGTACCATCAGCAATTTTGAAATTGCTCCCAAGGATGAACCAGTCTTGTGGAGGTCTTGGCTTATTTCTTTTGATTTTCCCATGATGTCAAGCAAAGAGGCACTTAGTTTGAAGGTAGGCCTTAAAATACATCCACAGGAACACCTCAAATTGACTCAAATTAGTCAATCAGAAGTTAATTGTCTAATTGAATAAAGGTTTGAAATCATTTTCGGAATTTTCCAAGCTGCTTAAAGGCACTGTTAACTTAGTGTATGTAAACTTCTGACCCACTGGAATTGTGATATAGCCAATTAAAAGTGAAACAATCTATCGCTAAACAATTGTTGGAAAAATTACTCATGCCATGCACAAAGTAGATATCCTAAGCGACTTGCCAAAACTATAGTTTGAAGAGTAAATTAGACACATTTTACATGTATTGTACAAGTTGTGCAAAATCGTCTGCTGTTTTACAGCTTATTTAAAAAAAAATAAAAGGATGGGCCATGGTGCCAATAAAAATGGGCCATGTTGCCAATGCATTATTACACAGATATAAAACATATTGAATGCTGAAGATTAAAATCTCAAAACTATTATTTTCTCTGGCTGCCATTCAGTCTCTACAAGCTTACTGCAGCTTCTTGAACGCCCAGGTCCTTCTCAGTCTCTATCGTGCACACACTGGGTCTCTCTTGGGTGGTTTGCTTTTAAAACAGGTTCAGGTGAAAGCCAATAAGCGTGTTCGTACGATGTGAAGAGATACAGCAGCTTGCCTGTATCACTCGCCGGCTTGCGGTTTAAGTCTTCATTCTCCGTAGAGTAAATGCGCTCCTTTGTTTATTATGCCCGGAGCATGCATTGCATGCAATGAATAAGCATGCACTGCTTCACACAATCAGATTCTGTGCGATGATTTGCAGTTGAGTCAAGCGAGTACCTCCTGAAAATGCATGTATGCCAATGTTAGCCACAGAAAGTGGGGAAAAACATTGGTGAAATTTCATCCATTGTACAAAAGTGCTGGGTTTGTTCCTAGTAGGCAGGAGATGTTCTAACCCCACCCCCTCCCTAACCTAACCCTGTAAGGCTTTATATATATATATATATATATATATATATATATATATATATATATATATATATATACTTAGATAACAACCTCAACGGCTCTACAATAGGAGAAAGCATATGGTCAACAAGCGTATTACGACAGTAAGTCATCCTTTGTGGATATTGTAGAAATGAGTAGAGAGAGCCGTAAAGTGACAATCCCTGTCGCAAAATCGTCTGTGACTTCTCTTAAAAAACAGCAATTTATTATTTTACCATAAATTAATTTATCATTTCATTCCAAAAGGATTTTTTATTGTAAAACATGTTGAAGATTAGCTGAAATGCAGTTAATTCATTAAGTAATGAGATGTTTCCTCACAAAAGCAGTTTAATATTTTTGGTCTGACTTCCCAGAAGAGAAAGACATTTTTAATGTGTTTACATGCTAAAAATGTATTTTGTCAACATTTAAGAGTACATTAACATATTGCCTCAAAGCTAACACACATAAATTAAAAAGTCTTAAAACGTGCAAATACTTTTTGGGGCCAATGTATCTTAACCTTCTAGTGTGCCTGCATGCACACTTCTGATTATGACCTAAAGGAGGTGTGATGAATATTAACAGATTTTACAGACACAGGTCATGCTCATTGGTTCTTTTTGTGATGGGAATGCTAGTAAACATCACTAATACTTCCTGTTGCATCAATAAGAATGGTGGGAGAGAAAGACAAAAAAGGGAGGGAAAAATGATGATGATGATGATAATATTTTGAATAATATTACCATTAGTAAATGCTCTGTTACATGCTTCATAACACCCTCTGGCTGCATGTGTTAATGTTCTCTGCTGATTACCCTTCAGACCACAGCACAGTGATATTAGAACACACACACACACACACACACACACACACACACACACACACACACACACACATGCATTCATAGATAAAAGCAAAAATAGTTTAGGAAAGCATTGCTGGGGATGGTTTGAAGTGAACATGGATGGGTGTACGTGTGTGTGTGTGTGTGTGTGTGTGTGTGTGTGTGTGTGTGTGTGTGTGTGTGTGTGTGTGTGTGTGTGTGTGTGTGTGTTCCAGAATGGACCACCTTGCCAAGCATCTGCTATGGATGGAAGCCAGAGTCAAATCTGGGCTGTGTTGCATCTCTCTCTCTTTCCTTCAAGTGTCAGCTGTACGGAGTAGGCACTGAGTGTGTTTTCTGTGATCAAAACAATGGAAACACATGTTCTGTCTCTCTCTGTGAAAGGGAAGATTTCCTCCATCACATGTCCTTTCCAATATGGTGACAGACAGAGAGAAAGAGAGACAGACAGAAGGGAAAGGCAAAAGAGAAAAGAAAGAGGTTCAGAACAGGAGGAAAGAAATACAAAAGGTAGAGGTAGAGACCTGGTATACCTAAAGTGAAATTCAATTATATAACTGAAACCTTTCTGTACTGAATGAAAGAAGTGTATTTATAATAAAAATGTATCTCGCCTCACCCCCTTTACCCCCCATCTTGTACTTACAATGCATTCTGAAGTATACATGCGATGCTGCCTTAGAATTGTGAAAATTAGGTTTCTTAAGATACCTTAAAATTCTGCCTCCTCAGGCAGTTCTCAATGTTTTGTAACAGAGCAACAGAAGTGTGAAATGTCTCGCCAAAGACAAGTCTTTTTTAGCGTGGAATGAAATGGAGAGTTTTAAAAAGAGAATGCAAGTGTGGTGTAGTGCTTTCAAGCAAGACAGTGGGGACATGAAGGAAATGAAAGTGTGTTTGAAGAGAGATGAGAGTGCAGGGGAAAGAGAGGACGAACTTTAGGGTTTTGCAGGGGGGATTCAACTCAGAGAGATGCATTAATCTGAGGAAACAAATTTATACTCTCTAACATACATATACACAGATGCACACTGGCATGCATATAAAGCAGACACATGGGTACTTATTACACACATAGATGGAAGGGAAAGAGAGAGATCCCACATGTTGACAACTTGCCTAACAATGGAAAAACTCCCATCTATTAGTGCTGGTACAAGCAGCTACATTCTGCCTGCCGTGTCTTGTCTACTCCTCCAACGTGATCTCATGAGAATTCACAAGTATTCTTACATAAAGTTTGATTCAAGCAAACATACATTTTATATGCTTAATAAATGGTTATGGTTATGGTTAAGTTTAGAAGTAGGTTTGGGATTAGCGGCTGAAAAATATACATAAATGTATGTATTGTATCAAAAAATATAAATGTTTTATATTATTGAAATATGGTTATGTTTAGAGGTTTGGGTAGGGTTAACGGATCTAAAATATCTATAAAACAATAAAAATGTACAAATATATTTATAATCAATTCATGTATTCAAATATATTTGTAAAGGATTTGTCAATATTTTACATTTCTAAAGCTGTAAATACCTAAAAAGATTTTAGATGCTTTCAAACGTCAATATTGTATATTTTAGTGTCTATCCACGTTTTATGTACATTTCATTTAATGTACGTTTAATGTTACAAATATTAACGTACAAATAGCTACGTATATTAATGAGATCAGGCTGACTCCACTCACTTAAATTCACATTTACATTGGTGTTATTTCTTGTTATATTAAACAACAATTCTGGTCATCTAATTTTAATGGACAAGTGGCATTCAAAGATGATAGCTGATCTTTCTTATAAAAGCACAGAAAGTTTGCAAAACTTTACAATAAATTTGTATTTGTAAACATTAGTTACAGTAACTTCATTAGTCAACATACACTAATAATGAACAATACTTTTACAGCATTTATTTATCTTAGTTAATGTTAATTTCAACATGTACTACTATTTCTATTTATTTAAAGGCATAGTTAACTTTTAAACAAAACTATTCTCTCATTGTTTACTTAACCTTACGCCATCTCAAACTCGTACGACTTCGTTCATGAGAGAACCTCGAGTACACTTCCTTGCCCTTGACGCATGCACAGTGCGTGTACAGTGTATCAAGTGCGCGTTATCGAGCTTTTCTCATGAACTTGCAAAGGAGACTGCAGATGTCAAGAGAATTATAATTAAAACAAGTTTCTGTTTACATTTTGGTCTGTTTCTCACCCAAAACCGATCATATCGCTTCAGAAGACATGGATTAAACCACTAGAGTCGTATAGATTATTTTTAATGCTGCCTTTATGTTCTTTTTGGAGCTTGACATTTTTGGATCCCATTGACTTGCATTGTATGGAATAATACACATATATAATTTAAAATATCTTCGTTAGTGTTCTGTATAAGAAAGAATGTCATACAAGTTTGAAATGGCATAAGGGTCTATGAGTAAATTATGAGAATATTAAATAATTCTTTGGTGAACTATTTCCTTTAGATATCAATATGTAAACACTAGTAAATGCATTATGAATTAAAAAAGAACACTTGTGTTCTCATTAATTAACATTAACAAAGATAAAAAAAAATAGTACAAAATATAATTAATTGTTAGTTAATGGTATTTAATACATTTACTAAAGTTAACCTGTTGATACGCACCCACTTTTTGAGCACAAACTATGAAAATGACATACCTGAACTTAAATGGTTGTATTTACTGACCCTTTGGAGTATGGACACAGATGTAGTATCTTTTGAAAGAAGACACTTTGGGCTTTCCAAGTTTCAGAATTATTATAAGTTGTTATTTTTTTTAGTTAGAGAAGCTGAAGTTTATAGTATTGGAAATATTTTGTGCTGAACATATTTTTATAATCTAAACAAAAACAATAATAAAAGTACCAAGACAACCTAGAAATACAATGTTCTCAAAGCCACAAGTCTAAAGAAGTTATGTTTCAAATTTGAAAATGATTAACAAAAAATGATGTTCCTGCAAGCTTTTTTCTCAGTAAAATCACTGGAAGCGTACAGAGTAAAATTAAGGCACCACCTTTCAAGACTGCACTACTTGGCTATTATGAATAAAACAACACTGCCTTTTTAAAAATAGACTTTGGAGACAGGCTCATTTGGTTTATGAGACTCTAATATATAAGATCATATACAGTTTTACAACATGAATGCTGCTCAGATTGCATAGTTTGTTGAAGTACAATGATGAAGGGTAATTCTTTCAGTCAAGATCTCATGTAAACAATGGGAATATATCAATATTTCTCAGATTTATCACTTTTATGGACAAAAAGTGCTATTGGATGTTTTTCAATGAACACTTGTCATCGACAATTGATCCAAGTGTGGTGAACTGGATTCATCTGGCGATCGTTTTTCATAACAAATGTATGAAGTCCCATTTTGATATTGCATGTTTTCATTTGTACTCCTGGCACAAATAACTAAATTGCTGTTCCTGGAGCATTGCTATCGTGAAACAGAGATCGGATATCAATGTTGAACCCTTAGACCTTTGAAAAGATGTATAATTTGTTAACATTAATTACATTTATAGATGATAAATGATATATTAAATGTAAGCAGAGTGACATCACCACCGAGTGAGGGGGAATTGCATATCAGCAGGATAAAGGTGCTCTATGTAATATTTTTACTGTAATAAATCATAAAATGACCATAATATGTCATTAGAGAATTAGGAAACATGCTAAATTGAAATACTGGCTTCTCTGATAACAATGCTACAATGCTATTCTACTTTGAAGTTTCCATTCCGGGCCGGAATTTCAGTTTATGTTTTGGTATGTTGATCCCGCCCACTGCCCACTCACCAATAGTTTTTCGACACCGTCGGGTTGCTAGATTTGAAAAAAATTTTCAGGGAAACAACACTGTGTGCTGCAGCTGTGGAAGCCAGCAAACAAACTGGATCAGAGACAACAGATTCCACCCGACATAAAAAGCCTCGCCATCCGTCTAAAAACCAACATGACCAGAGGCATAGTAAAGCAAGGATAAATATTGGAGATGCCTTTGGAAGATGGAGACAGCTTAAAGACCAGAAATCCTTTAAAACGGATTCTGAGTTGGCTTATTTCCATGTCAACATTCTGGCAACCCGCATGAGCTTTGAGTCTGGGGCGGAGCAGACAAACCTCCAATAGTTTGAATTTGGACTGCAGTACCCATTTCAAATGCTTGTTGTCAATCTTACATATAGCACCTTTAACAAAAGTACCTTGAGTCAGTCCATTTCAACTCAACGAGAGGTCCCTGGCCTATATTTTATTACATTTTTTATATATACACCACCGTTCAAAAGTTTAGGGTCACTTACTCATTCTTTATTATAATTATTTTCCCATTTTAGAATAATAGTAAAGTCATCAAAACTATGGAATAACATAAACGGAACAAATAACAAAATCCAAAATAAATCAAAACTGTATTATATTTTAGCATCTTCAAAGTAGTCACACTTTGCCTAGAATATGCAGACATGTACTCATGACATTTTCTAAACCAACTTCTTGAGCTATCACACTGAAATGATTTTTAAACAGTATTGAAGGAGTTCCCATCTATGTTGGGCACTTTTTGGCTGCTTTCCTTTATTATTTGGTCCAAGTCATCAATTAAAAAATAAAATAATTTTTTTTTTGTTTTATAATTAAATAAATTCATATGGTGGCACAATTATATTTTTGTCTACAAAAGTGAATTCAAAAATCTTTTTAATTATTATTTCTGGTGAAAGAAATACAAAAATCTTGAAAAAAAAAAAAATATTAAATGACAATATTATCCATTATTTTGTAAAGGGTTGTCAAAATGAAAATTTTCACCAATGATTATGGATACAGATCAAAAAATAATCTTAGATAGGTAACAGCATCATTATTTTGTTTTTGCTACTTTTTTCTTTTGCTATTTTTATTTTTGATTGGTTTCACTGCTTTGGCTTCTAAAGAAACTATTTTCATTGGTGGAGCAAAACTAAACTAATATACTATAGACAGCTTATCTATATCACTTATACCTAAAATGTAAGTTACTTGATATAACCTTCTTGTTTATAGAACTGTTGTTAGAACTGATCACCTGTGGCACTCTGCTTCAGCACTTCAATAAATGTAAGTGCAGCATAGTTCTAGCGGGAAGACTAGCAGCGGTAAATCATCGCACCATTAGCTGGGTAATTCCCAGCCCATCACATGTAAGCCATTGCTTTATAAGTCTGCTCACAATCTATCACATTGCTGTTTCAGTGTGCTAACGCGGCAACCTCCACCACCCCACCACCACCAGTTGAGTCCCATCCTGCACGGGGGTAGGCTCCTCGTCACTGCCTCCTATCTCCGGCAGGATAATGGGGTTCTGAGTACAACAACTTTGGACCGCCAGAGGGGGCCTACGCCAAAGAGAGACATTACTTTTCTGTTTTATATTCATCAAATAAATGTCATCTTCAATTTCACTCATGTCTGCGAGTCTTCCTGATTGAATGTTGCTTTATTATTATTTTTGTGTTAATCATTTTTATAATTAGCTAACTATTGTATTCATTACTTTTGTCATTATGCCCCCCACCAACCCACAATTATGCATTTTGCAATGTTCGTTATTATAACAATGTTTGTTATTATAACAAGTGCTTTGGCAAAACAAATATTACATTATTTGCCATGCCTATAAAACACATTGTAACACTGAATCTTTGAAAGGCAGAGACAGAAAAAAAAGAAAAAAAGAAAGAGAAAGTGCCTCCGGGAGAGTAAAAAATGCAAATGTAAAAAGTACAAACAGTACCAGCAACAGATGCTGTGGGAGAAAAGATAGAATGAGAGAGAGAAAGAGAAAGAGAGGAAGAGAGTGATAAATATGCGCAGTTTGAATAGAAATGGACAGAATGCAGCAGAGGAATGGGGTGGATAGGAACACAAAGTGATTTTGTGAACAGAGAGAAAGGCTAGTGTCTTAAAAACACACACATGTGTGACAGAGAGAGAGAGAGAGAGAGAGAGAGAGAGAGAGAGAGAGAGAGAGAGAGAGGGGAAGACAGAAAATCTCATCCCATTTTTCTCTCAAGATGTATTACTTTTCCTCTTTCTGAAATGACAGGAGTAATTTTAAAATGTCTCATCAAGCCACCCTTCAACACAGAGACAACCACGCACATGTGGAAGAGTGGAGTTCAAAAGGGATTGTTTGAGAGACCGCACTCAAGATTAAAACAGCGGAAACCTCATTAAAACCGACACTAAATGAGACTTCAGTTAAATGCGTCAGCCGTGTAAACATCACCCAAATTACACAGGTACCAAAACCTATTTCAAAAATAGTTCACAGCCCCATATCTCCTCTATAATAATAATGTTCAGCAAATATCCACCATGTGAAAGTCTGTGTGGCGAGCACGTTCAAAAAGATCATTACAAGTGCTGGATGATTAAAGGAAGCATCATTAGCAAAGATATCATTAAAACAGAGGATGGACTGGTACAAACCACATGTGTTCAATTATTGGGCTATAGAGGTGCAAAGCTACAAACACAATCGCTGAGGGTTCAACTCAATCTTCTGTTTTTAATCATTAAAGCTTCTGTGCAGCTCAGAGAGCCCTCCAGGCTGGAAAAACAGCTATCAAACTTTCACAATTCCACTTTTTCTGAAGGGGGTAATAAAGTCCTGATGTATATGTGAGAGAAATTGCATTAACTGTGGCCCAGCACCCCGGAGCAAATAAATGCACGAGTGTAACATGTTTGGACAGCTCAAACTAGGGCTGCACGATATATTGAAATTATTGAAATATCGCAAATGTACATATCGCGATATGCATATCGCAAAGGCAAGTGAAAACGGAATTATATTAATATAGTAACATTCAAGGCGATGCACATGGCAGAGAATACAGTGGGTGCGCAACTGTGTGTCACAGTGTGGAAATACACTGATCCTTTGAGTGCTTCAGGGCTCGATATTTTCCAAATATATTTTCTCCATTGTCATTTCAACATTAACAGACTGGGTGATTACATGAGAGAAGACTTGTTTCAGTAAGTTGTGCTTTATATTTCAACATAACCGCTGATGTTCATTCTATTTTTTCTCTCGTGCTGGACGTTGGAGTGCGAGAGCATTGTGCCCTGCTCCATTTGAATTTCTACTGCAATCTGTCACACACAGCATTAAAGAGCATGAATACAAATTTCATGATAAAAGTGACAAATTGAAAGCTGAAGCTAAAATCATGTTTCTCATAAATCTACTTGCTGTGCTGTTCTGTGCTTCCAATCTGAGTTAAGTCCCACATTGAATTAACTAATTAACACGAGCATGAATTACATTGTAAAAATAAATAAATTAAAAATAAAATAAAAGTAATAAAAAACGTCATATTTTGCAACACTTTTAGGATATCAAATAATATGGTGAAATTAGCTTTATATTCATATGCGCAGTAAAAATAGATTACAATTAAGATTAATTGTAATAGCGGCTACATAGCTAATAAAACTGTGCATATTATACACAGTCTATATGCAATTTGGTACAAAACACAACAATATTTGTGATCTCCGTTTTTTCCAATAAACTTCAGTTTATTTGGGCGGTGGGGTTTCCGATATTCTGTATGCTTCTATAATGTCATCATAGCAATATCATATTGCATATCACATATCACATTTTTCAACAACTTATTGCCTATTGCATTTTTTCTCAATATCCCTAGTGCAGCCCTAGCTCAAACGGCAACCAATTTGGCAGGTTAGGTGTCGCTGCTACTGAAAGAACCGCCTTTTCTATTTCTCCTTCATGTATGAATAAGCCTTCCTAAAGTGAGAGCGGTGGTAAATGAGAAAAGTGCTTAGTACTGTCATTATTGAACACTAAACAGTCTATTCTGTGTTTTGTTTTATTAGATTGAGCCAAGTCTATAAAACTAAATGATGAAAAATAGAAATTTCCCTAATGTCAAAAATGGAAATAGCTGGGTAATCTGCTTTTATACTGTGAGTCTTATGCAAGGAACTATGATGTAACTTGTAAATTTGATTTGATACAATTTTCCTTTCTAAATCATTCTGTTGCTTTTTTTTTAAACTCACTGGTAATTGTGTTACACAAACCATAGTATGCCACCATCCTTTCTATTCTAAAATCCTTTTAATGGTTCTCAGAATTTAGCCCTCTCATAAATCTCTGTGTGCTCAAGAGATTATTCTCCAGACTGGAGCATTAAGACTGTCTACTGCAGGCTTCATTATTGCTTGGAGTTAAATACCAAAAAAAAAAAAAAACCTAGAAGGAAGATTTCAATCAGTTATAAGGCAACTAAAAGATTAAACTCTATGACCAATTTTTTTACACCTTTATTAGTATTTTATTAATGGGCCTTTGGCTTTGGCTGGCGTGCAAAACGAGCTCAAAAACACATTTCATGGCGCATTGTTCGTCTTCTTACCCACATCATCTCATCTGTTGCTTTTATGAGTGGTTTTGGGGCAAGTGACCTAGAACGTACCTTGGGGGGGGTGAACTATTTCCTGGTCGTCTGAAGGGCGTAAAGATTAATAATGTCAGTGAGAGATGGAGACATTATTTTCAGTCATAGAGAACATATTCTCTACATTTTTTATACCGCACTGAAAACATGAATTTCTATTGCTACAAAAAGGGATTTAGATGTTTTATAAGCATGTAATAATGCACGTAACATGTGAGAGATGGAGCTGCCTAGAATTTATTTTTATTTATGAAGGACACATTTTCTTTTTTTCTTTTTTTTTTACATTATTAATACACATTTCTGATGCTACAAAAAGCATTATATATGTTTTATAAGCATGAAACATTGCTCATAATATCACAGCAACTGTTGCCTTTTAAATACACGTACTGAGGATAAAAAGAGAATTTTATTGGTCCTCAGAGGAGTGGAAAACCTCACGCCCTTCTCCAAACTGTAAAATCTGCCTCCACATCCACCTATCTCACTCTCTTTCCTCCCTTCTGCCTCATTCACTCTAAAACCGATGGCATGGGAATGACAGCTCTGATGCCTGAACTTTAAATGATAGAGATTAAATTAATTCATAGGAGAAAATCCATAATTTCAGATCCGGAATCTCTTCCACCTACAAGCATAAAGAATTAATAGAGTAATCTTACTGCGAGGCAGAGAGAGGGAGAGGAATAAAGAAATAAAGGAAGAGAGGGAGGGAGGGAGGGAGGGAGGGAGGGAGATAGGTCAATTTCTTCTATTTTGTACCTCTGACAATTTCCTGTCAGAAGATGAAGAAACACAACTAAATAAATAACCAAATTTAAAAATAAATAAATAAACAAACAGAACAAATAAAAGCTTATTTCTGTCTGAATATGCAATGAAGGCCTGTTCTGCTGCTATTAAATGAGATGATGGAGGGAAGAAAAGAGAGGGAGATAGAGAGAAAAAAAAAACAGAAAGACGAGTTAGATTTGTTCTTTTTCTATCTCCGTCTTTTCTGTATTCATATGAGATTGTGGCAGTCATAATTCAATACAGAGGGGAGGTGTGACTGCATTGTGGTGTGAGGGGCATGCTACGTGGGCAGAGTATAGATATACATGCATTCTGCGTGTGTTTGCGTGTGTGTGCATATGTGTGCGTTTCTGCTCTAAGGCACTGTGGCAGAACATCTGCGATGTTATTGTATAGGTTAGTGAAAAATAATGGCTATTAAAGTTGCATATAACACACACAGGCATGCTGTGATCCAGTTGTGTGCTTTAGATGTTCAAGGACTCATGGTATAACCTATGTGGACACAGACACACGCATATGCTGTGGAATGGCTGTGATGGTTAAACAACAGAATCCTTGCTTTGAGATCTGAGAGCCAAATGCATTTGCACAGTGTCATCTTGAGAATTGACTGTTACATGAGCTAATCTATCTCTCACATGCACATACAAAAGCTATACACACACTATGTGAAATGTGTAGCTGTTCCCTCATGCTCAATTTGTATTGCAAATGTGTAGTTTTTCCATTTTTCAGACATTCATTGTATTAATTGTATTATTGTCTGATAATCATATGTCCTGGTAAAACTGCTGCATGCCTGTCTCAATTACATCACCTTTGACTTTCATTATAATCTCATTTTACCTTTTCAGGACTTGGTAAATTAAAAACCTTTATTATGATAATGAATTTACTGTGTAATCTGCAGTCTGCCGCTGTTTGAGGAAGAACAAACTACGGCATTTATAGCCTCCAGCGGTTTGACATGGGTTGAACTGTAAAGATGGGAGTCTGCACAGAGACATGGGACCTCACCTCAGGTCTGGGGGAAGAGCACAGCTCCCGACAGGAATAGACTCTTATAGCACCTGCGATGGCAGCAGCAACTGCAGGTCTCGAGAGACTGAGAACACAGGTGTTGTGCGCTCTAAAAACCAGTCGCAAATCTATACGCAAAACTAGTATGCGAGCATCAAGAGCAGATAACGTGAAACACAGATACTATTAAGAAGCCCTTTGCTCTTTTGCTAAAGATAATTGTAATATTCTACAGTATCCTATGTTTCTGAGTGGTATTTAGCATGTTAGTAGGAATGTGCAAAACTACATATTTTCAAATGGACATGTCTGTTAACTTGTCAATCTTAAGGAAGGTATAATTAGGCTGATGTTGGTTGCACCTGACCCAATAGTAAATCTTTCTTTCTATAAAAAAAAAAATCAATATTTTCAGAAGCGATATGTGTGGTTGAGAAACAGAACAACATTTAAGTCCTTTTTTACTCTAAATTTCCACTTTCACATTCAAATTCAGATGTTAAAGTGGAACAAAACAGGCACCGCATATGACTTTCAGATGTAAAAGTGGAGATTTAGAGTAAAAAAGGACTGTTTCTCATTCTCAGCTATTATATCACTTCTGAATATTTAGTTCCCCTTCTGTCGCTCCACGTTGTGTCGGAGAAGCGACACTAGGGGTCTCTCTTGAGTGCCGATATTCACCTCTGATCTTATTGAAAAGGGCCAATGGGAGTTGGCAGTCGGTATTTGCATATCCCGCCCCCGGACATACGGGTATTTAAGCGCGCAAATACGGGAGTTCATTCAGAAAATTTCTTCGAGCCGATGGTCTGTCTGCAGTTTGCTGCGAAGTTACACGCCACTTAAACGTTCCTGTTTTCCTCTGACGATCTGCATGCTGTTGGATCTTGACGGCGCACAACAGCGGCTTTCTCCTTCTCAGTGCACGGCGTGCACTGTTGCCCCTGAGCGCTTCGACAGCGCAGACACGCATACACACACACACTGTGTATTAAAAGAGTTTTTTACTAAAAGAGTAATTTTCTCTAAAAGAGCAAACACAGCGGTGTTGAACGTCCTTTTAAGGACGCGTCTTTTCAAGATGCCTTTCCGCCTCTGTGTCGCTCCTGGATGCGGTAGAGTGCTCTCTGCTTCAGACGGCCACAGGCGCTGTCTCGTGTGTTTGGGCCGCGATCACACCGAGGCGGCGTTTATGGATGGTTCATGTTCTCACTGCGAGAACATGACCATGACCACGCTGCGGTCGCGGCTCGCTTTCAACAGAAAGCAAGCCACCCCAGCTGCACCCCGCATTGCTCCTTCTTCCCACGGGATTAAGGACGGTGCGGTTGGCGCTGGGGGCGATTTGGGGCGGCAGCGGGTGCAGTTTCGCCGGTAGCCCCCGCGAACCTCCTGCTTCCCGACACGCTCGCTGGTCTCCGTCCACGCTCGCGGCGATAGCGGCTCGCCTCACGGCCCGGCTGTCTATCCTCCCGAGTCTGAAGCAGATGAGCTCGCCCTGCATCGGAGAGTGCGGTGTCTGATGCTGAGGACTCCCCTGGACTGCCGCCTTAGGGCCAGCAGGCCCAGGCTGAGGCCGACGCTCAGATGTCCGACATGCTTGCCCGGGCCGCCTTGAGCGTGGGGTTGGACTGGAACCCTCCATCCTCCCCACAGCCTTCTCGGTTGGATGATTGGTTCCTGGGGGCAGCGGCCTCGCATCCCCCCGGTCCCTTTCTTCCCGGAGGTGCATGATGAGCTGACATCTACGTGGAGAGCCCCGCTCTCCGCTCGTCTAGGTGCCACCCGCTCCACTCTCTCCACCCTCGACGGCGGAGAGCGCCACGGGTACGACGCGATTCCCCAGGTTGATAGGGCAGTTGCGCACCATCTATGCCCCGGTAGCCCTACCTCCTGGCGGGGTCGCCCCGTACTCCCATCCAAGACCTGTAGGACAACATCCTCGCTTAACGCGAAGGCCTACACTACGGCTGGACGCGCTGCCTCTGCCCTGCATGCAATGGCCCTCCTGCAAGTCCACCAGGCCAAAGCTCTCAGAAACATGCACGGGGGTGGACCTGATCCTGATGTGCTGCAGGAACTGCGCTCAGCGGCCGACCTCGCCCTGAGAGCGACGAAGGCCACAGCGCAGGCACTCGGACAGACGATGGCCACTCTAGTGGTCCAGGAACGCCATCTTTGGCTCAACCTGGTCGAGATGCGTGAGGCTGACAAAAACCGCTTCCTGGACGCACCTGTCTCCCAGATTGGCCTTTTCGGTGACACCGTCGAGGACTTCGCCCAACAGTTCTCCGCGGTGAAGAAGCAGACGGAGGCCATTTCAGCACATCATGCCCCGCCGCGAGACTTGCCGCTACGGGCCCTGCCCTGTCTGCTCGCCGAGGGCGCCCCCTGCGAGGAAACCAGCTCCTACTCCGCCTCAACCCGGGCCCAGCTCTCAGCCCCAGCGTCGAGCACTCCGCAAGCGGCGCACGCCCCTGTCTCACGAACCACCTCCAGGACCCGGAAGGCTCCCAAGCATTCCTGAGACAGCCGACCCAGAGCCGAAGACGTTAGCTCCGGAGGTGGTAAGACCGCTCCGTCCCCCGGTGGAGGGCCGGGAGGAGAATCCTTTGTCTTTTCATTTGCCACACCCCCTGACGGGGGCTGTGGTACCCACATACTCAATAAAAGAGCTATTTCCTTTGCCTCTGGGTCACCTGGCCCGCAAATGCCGTTCTCACGGCAATGTGCTTTCAGATCACAACAGTCCCGGTACACCGGACGCGGCGATCCCGCCTTCCGCCTGCCCACGACTGTCCCCCGGCTGGCTGGTTCAGACGAGTCCAGAGGACGCCAACATCAGACCTCCTCCTCAGTCAAGAACCCGCCCCCTGCCGGGCGCGCGGAGCAAGGTAAGTGCTTTGAGTCTATTCTCAGCACCTCAGCCTCAGGCTGCAACGAAGCCGCCCGACGCTGCATTACCTGTTCCGCCCCGCTGCGAGGCCCCGCCGGGTACGTCCAAAATACTCGTCCCTTTGATGCCCCTAGCGCAGAGCTGGGAAGCGTGGCTTTCGCTTCCCAACGCATCACGCTGGCTGCACCGGACCATTCGACTCGGTTACGCAATTCAGTTTGCCCGGCTCCTGCCCCCCTTCAGGGGCGTCCGCTTTCCGCAGTACACGGCGAGCATGCCAGTTACCTGCGCACAGAAATTGCGACCCTCTTAGCCAAGGGCGCGGTAGAGCCCGTCCCTCCAACCGAAATGAGGAAGGGTTTCTACAGCCCTTACTTCATTGTACCCAAGAAAGGCGGCGGCTTACGACCAATCCTGGACTTGCGAGTTTTCAATCAGGCCTTGTTAAAACTCCCGCTCAAAATGCTTACGCAGAGAAATATTCTGGCTGGCGCTCAGCATCTAGATTGGTTCGCAGCGGTGGACCTGAAGGACGCTGCACTTCCACGCCTCAATTTTGCCACGACACCCGACCCTTCCTACAGTTCGGCTCGACGGCCAGGCATTTCAGTACAAAGTCCTCCCCTTCGGCCTGTCTCTGTCCCCTTGCATCTTCACGAAAGTCGCAGAGGCAGCCCTTGCCCCGCTACGAGTAGCCGGCATCCGCATTCTCAACTACCTCGACGACTGGCTCATCCTAGCACACTCTCGAGAGTTACTATGCACACACAGAGACCAGGTGCTCTGGCACATCAGCCGCTTGGGGCTTCAGGTCAACTGGGAAAAGAGCAAGCTCACTCCGGTTCAGAGCATCTCTTTTCTCGGATTGGAGTTAGACTCAGTCTCAATGACAGCACGTCTCACAAGCGAGCGTGCTCAGTCGGTGCTGGACTGCCTTGCTTCCTTCAAGCCAGGCACAGTGGTCCCTCTAAAACTTTTCCAGAGGCTCCTGGGGCATATGGCGTCCTCCGCGGCAGTCGCGCCGCTGGGGCTGATGCATATGAGACCACTCCAGCACTGGCTCCAGACTCGAGTCCCGAGACAAGCATGGCACCGCGGCACGCATCGGGTAAGGATCACCCCCGCCTGCCTCAAAACACTCCGACCCTGGACAGACCTCTGCTTTTTACGGGCAGGAGTGCCCCTGCAGCAGGTGTCCCGACGCGTCCTGGTCACAACCGACGCCTCCCGGTCCGGGTGGGGTGCCGTGTGCAGTGGGCACGCAACAGCGGGCCGTTGGAAAGGGGCCCCGCTGCGTTGGCACATCAATTGCCTGGAGTTGCTGACCGACCTTCTTGCTCTCAGGAAGTTCCTCCCGTTAGTTCGGGACAAACATGTCCTCGTGAGATCGGACAGCACCACGGTGGTGGCGTACATAAATCGCCAAGTGGCGTACGCTCCCGCCACATGTCACAACTCGCCCGCCGTCTCCTCCTATGGAGCCAGCAGCGACTCAAGTCGCTGCGTGCCACTCACATCCCCGGCAAGCTCAACGTCGTAGCGGACGCGCTATCATGACAACGCCTGCCCGGCGGGGAGTGGAGGCTTCACCCCCAGTCGGCCCAGCTGATTTGGGAACGTTTGGCAAGGCCCAGGTAGACCTGTTCTCCGCCCAGGAAACCTCCCACTGCCCGCTCTGGTACGCCCTAGCAGAGGCTCCCCTCGGGACAGACGCGCTGGCACACAGCTGGCCCTCGGGGCTGCGCAAGTACGCATTTCCCCAGTGAGCCTTCTTGCACCGGTGCTGTGCAAGGTCAGGGAGGACGAGGAGCAAGTCACGTTGGTGGCCCCCTACTGGCCCACTCGGACTTGGTTCTCGGAACTCAGGCTCCTCGCGACAGCTCCTCCCTGGCGAATTCCCCTGAGAAAGGACCTCCTCTCTCAGGGACGGGCATGCTCTGGCACCCGCGCCAGACCTCTGGAACCTCCACGCCTGGTCCCTGGACGGACGCTGAAGAGCTAGCCGGCTTACCGGCGACCGCTGTGAATACCATCAACCAAGCCAGAGCCCCTCTACCAGGCACCTTTACGCCCTAAAGTGGTGCTTGTTCGCAGATTGGTGTTCTTCCCGAGTCGAAGACCACGAGAGATGCGCGATTAGGTCAGTGCTTCTGTTCCTACAGGAGAGGCTGGACAGGAGGCTGTCCCCGTCCACCCTCAAGGTGTATGTTGCCGCTATCGCCGCCACCATGTTCCTGTAGACGGCAAGTCTTTGTGTAACCACGACCTGATCCTCAGGTTCCTGAGAGGCGCCCGGAGGTTGAATCCCTCCCGGCCAGGCCTAGTTCCCTCCTGGGATCTCTCGGTAGTCTTGGCAGGACTCCAGAGACCTCCCTTCGAGCCGCTCGAATCAGTTGGACTCAGGGCCCTCTCTCTTAAGACGGCCCTGCTGATCACGCTCGCCTCCATTAAGAGGGTCGGGGACCTGCAAGCGTTCTCTGTCAGCGACACTTACCTGAAGTTCGGTCCGGCAGATACGTCTGTGATCCTAAGACCGCTGACCGGGCTATGTGCCCAAGGTTCCTACCACACCATTCCGAGATCAGGTAGTGAACCTGCAAGCGCTGCCCCGGAGGAGGCAGACCCGCCCTTTCGTTGCTGTGTCCAGTGCGCGCCCTGCGCATTTACCTGGACCGCACACAGAGCACCAGACGCTCTGAGCAGCTCTTTGTCTGCTTTGGGGACGGCAGAAAGGGAATGCCGTCTCCAAACAGAGGCTCGCCCACTGGGTTGTCGATGCCATCACACTGGCTTATCACACCCAGGCCGTGCCCCTACCCTTACGGGTCCGAGCTCACTCAACAAGGGGTGTTGCGTCCTCGTGGGCACTGGCCAAGGGCACCTCCCTAGCAGACATCTGCAGAGCCGCGGGTTGGGCAACACCCAACACCTTCGCGAGGTTTTACAACCTCCGCGTTGAGTCGGTTGTGTCTCGTGTTTTCTCAGGTCTGAGCCCGTAGAACTCGGTAACACGTAGACCGACCGGCCGGGTGGATCGCTTGCGCCCAGCGCCCTTTTCCTGACGTCAAGTTAAAGTGGTGCGCCTTCTTCCCAGGTCGCCCCACTCCGAGTCGGGCCCCTGGTCGATTCCTCCCCAGCCCTCCGGGTCCGCGGTTCAGCGGAGGAACTCGCCGACCCAAGCCACTGCGGGTACCCTGATGGCCACCCCGTACTGGTATAGGGGCTCCACAGGTAAAATAAGAAGGCCTCCTGTTCGGACTCCCCCTGTGTGTAATTCCACGGTTCTGTCCCCTTACGAGCGGACCCCCGTGTCTCCCTTAGAAAGTTACAGCTGCCTCGGTCGCCGTGCTGTAGCAACTCCCCCCTTTCAAGGCTGGATCTACCACCGCACCATACTTTCCACACGAGCCCTAAGACGGCCGTGTGACGTGTCTACCACTTTTCCTCCCCAAGAAAAAGGGCAGGTGTGGTCTCCGCAGGGTCTGGGTAAGACCCCCTTCCCTATATGCGTGTAAGGGCCCCAGCCGTGATTGCTCTATGCGAGAAACATAGAGACAAAGAGGCCCAGCCAGGCTGGCCCGTTCCCATGTTGGCAAACATCGCCTTGTTCCCCTCCCAGGGTAACTAGAAGGACTCCGATGTTCTTATGGGGCATTGGGGAAGGGTACGTGCAGCCAGGTACAGACGATGCGTGGCACTGGATGAAATCCCTGCCCGCCTCTGTATCGGCGGTCCACGTACAAGGTTCAGCGCATGGCAAGATTGGAATGGGTCCCCTAGTGTCGCTTCTCTGACACAACGTGGAGAGAGCGACAGAAGGGGAACGTTTGGTTACGTATGAGGGAACGTCGTCCCCTGAGGGAGGGAACGACACGTTGTGTCTTTCCTCCGCCATGTCACTGAACCGAGCCACTGTTGTGGCCGGACCATTTCCAGCTCCTCAGAGAAATCCTGAATGAACTCCCGTATTTGCGCCGCTTAAATACCCGTATGTCCGGGGGCGGGATATGCAAATACCGACTGCCAACTCCCATTGGCCCTTCTCAATAAGATCAGAGGTGAATATCGGCGCTCAAGAGAGACCCCTAGTGTCGCTTCTCCGACACAACGTGTCGTTCCCTCCCTCGGGGAACGGAGGTTACATACGTAACCAAACGATTTAACCACTGGAGTCATTTTTCGTTTATGTTTCCCTTATGTGATTATTGGAGCTACAAATCTGTAGACAAGTCTGATCACCTTTCACTTTCATTGTATGGACCTAGAGAGCTGAGCTATTCTTCTAAAAACCTTCGTTTGTGTTCAGCAGAAGAAAGAAAGTGAGACACATCTGGGATAGCAAGAAGGTGAGTAAATGATGAGAGAAATTAAATTTTTGGGTGAACTATCCCTTTAAGGGCTGTTCACATAAGTTTTTATATTGTTTTCAAAAACAGCTGGACAAACAAAATAGAATGGAACAGGGGTAGCAAGATGCAATTTCTTAAAGTTGGACTATTTAAAAGTGCTTGTGGCGGGATGCTCTAAAAAATAGCAAGAGACAAGAGAAAACTGCCACAGACTTCCATTTGAATGTGTGTGGAGCAGCTTTGTTTTAAAGGCTCAACTTTTTCAAGAGGGTTTTATCAAGCAAACTGTCTAAGGCAAAAGTACAGCATGCTGTCAGCACACTAATCAAAGTACTGGTAAAAAATATAAAAATAAATAATATACTAAAAATTTGATACAAACTATTCAACCTTACTAATCAACTGTTTGGTTGCTGGATGATGTCATCGTGACCCATCTCTATTAAGAAGCTATCTGCCGTTGCAGTATTCTGTGTTACTAATAGTGTATGCTAGTACATCTTACTGTTTATTTGTTTTTTAAAATGTGTTTCTCAGGAGACATTTTAGGCAAAATTTTAAACAATTGTGATAGTTCTAGTCAGGCGCTTGGTGGGGCTTGGGGACAGAAAAAGCAGCAGTGTACATAAATATATGAGTACATATTTCCCAGGTTATTATGATTCGTTTTAGAGAAAGGGACCTTTTGAATGCTACTTCCACACTGTTTTGTTTCAACGAGCAGAAACATCGACACTATGTAATTGACTTCATGAGCTCTCGATAAGCATGTCTGCAGTGTATTTCACAGACAGCGTTATGGAGCAGTTCAGCTGAGAAGTTTTTGATTTTCAAGAACCTCTCAACTGACTCTGGATTTAGAGAAGTTTAACTGTAGAGAGCTTTCTTCATTTACCTGATCTCTCTCTCTCTCACACACACACACACATATACAGAGAGATTGGCCTTAATGCGTCTGTCCGGCCTTTGTAATTAATTTTAATTTGGATCTATTGGATCAGGAGAAATTAATTCAATCTCTCTAGACACAAAGCTGGTATCCATACCACATCCATCTTTCTGTGAGCAAGTGAAGAGAAAGAGAGAGAGAGAGAGAGAGAGAGAGAGAGAGAGAGAGAGCGAGATAGAGAGAGAGAGCATACTAACTGCTCATTCAGAAGGAAGCAAAACATGTATATAGACTTCTTTATGAGTCCAAGGTGAGACTAGATGGAAGAAAAAATTGTTTTGAAATGATTTTCATAATTTTGAGAGTAAATATACAGCTGAATTTGAAAATGCTCTCTTGAAGAGCCATACCATGTAGTATCTATTTTATTTTTCCCCAGAACTCCAGTTATATTGTTAGTCAAGGTTTCCCAGCACTTTCCCTTTCACTGCATTTGGCTAGTTTTTCTTGACCATTTAGTGACCTTTAGAATTAAAGAGGCTGGGATTTCTAGTGCACCATATCTATATTAGGGGTGTAAAAAATATAGTATTGATAAAAACGATAAAATACCATATGTATCGTCATGTCCTGGTGCTACAGTATATCAAACATGCCATTTTATTTACGTATCAATCAATCCACGCAGAAGTGTAAAGCACAAACTTAAGGTCAAACTGAAATGATCAGGGTCCTTAGTAAAAATAAACTTCAGCTACTCAAATCTAATACTGGGATCCTCTGGAAGGCAATCAAGAGCATTAACAACACGCAGGAACAAAACAACATATGGCAGAGGTTCCTCATATAGACATTAATAAGATTTAAACATTTTCGGAAGAAACTGTGAGTTGTTCTTGCCCATGTAAAAATAGAATCAGGGTTTTCAAAACCTCTAACCCTAAGTACAAGCAACTGTAATAGTAATGATTGCCTTTGCAAACACTATCATCTTTTTGTGCTCAGAAATAATAATTACTTCTCCATGACTGGGCAGGCCAAGCTGCTGAATACATAAACATCACGAACAAAGATTTCAGAACAAACCTTTTTGGCAGCTTAGTTTCAATAAATGGGGAGGAGGCTTTGTGTTAGTATGTATATCTAAAAACTAGGCTACAACACTACTATTTCTCAACTTGCATTTCAAAACAGAAAAAACAACCATCATATACATGAAATGGCCTCTTTAATTTAGCATGCAACCAATTTAGATAATATTTATTTTAAGTGTATCTTCAATGTTAACATCTAAATTAACATTCTCTGCAGACGTTGTCATATTATGTGAGTAAATAAGAATATCCAAAGCAAAAAGCAGACAACAGATACAAGTAAAGTACAAAATAAAAGCACTACAATTTAAATATATAGTGCAGATGTGGTGCTTACCAGAAAGTACAAGGATGAATTTATAGGAGTTCATATGTGACTGATATTGGAGGAAGTCTGGACATTTTATTTGCATATATACATATATATATTTTTTCTTTTCTTTCAGTTCAGTCAACAGAATTGGTAATCTGGAGGAAAGTGAACCTTAAAAAGGTGTCTTAAAGCAATAGTTCATCCAAAAATAAAAATTATTTCATTGCTTATTTCTGTGGAACAAAGGCAGAATGTTAGAAATCTGACAGCTTCAGTCACCATTCAATTTAGCATCTTTTTACATCCAATGAAAGTGAATGGTGAATAAGATTGTGCTCTAAGGCATGGCGACTAAGTTTGTCAATCTCCTTTAGTGTTAAACAGAAAGAAAAAGTGATACAAGTTTGGAATGACAATAAAGTGAATAATGACATATATTTCTTTTTTGGGAGAACTGTTCCTTTAGGATGTGAGTTTTGGGAGGAGAAACTGTGGAGAAAATTCTAGATCTGGAGAAATGGGAGCCATTTGTGTGGAGAAACAAGGGCGGAACAAGACCAGATATACCCAATCATCAGCAAGACAATGGTCTACAATATTCCCACAGGGGTCAATCAAATACAACGTAACGTATGTGTGTTTAACAATAAAATAACATTAATGTGTGTGTATATGTGTGTGAGAGATTATGGAGTGTGGCTTACACACCAAAGCAGTTATTAGTGAGCCGCATAAATATTGCATCAGTGAGTAGTGTAGAGGAAATGTTGTGTGTGTGTGTGTGTGTGTGTAGCTAGACTCGGAAGTCTGTTTAACTGAATGTGAATCTCCCTCTGCGCCAACACTCATTAAAATTGTAAAGTCATACACTGATGAGGGCACTTAAGAGTAATCCACATACACACAGACACACACGCATGCACATGAATGAAATATTTTGCACATCATCATCATCATCATCATGACAATCTGGCTGACCTAAAAGAACCTCTCTGATGTATTGTTTCTCTTACCATTCTCAGGCTCGGACTTGCGCTCTTGTTCCGTATCGGTGAGGGACAGGACAGAGTTTGCTCGGCTGGACAGGCAGGAACTGTGCTCTGACTTGACTTCCTGCATCCACAACCGCAGGGCGTGGTCAGGAGAGGCCCCACCCTCTGACTCAGGGTCTGAGGCAACACCTGCCGACACGCCCCTGGGGTATGCAAGCTCCTGATTGGCTGCATGAAGTTCCGTTTGGAAATCAGGGAACGCAGTCTGGGAGGGGTCAGAGAAATCTGAGAGAATCAGAAAGAGAGGTACATGCTAATAACTTAAATCTTATGTGCAAATTTGTGGAAGCACACACACACACAAACATACACGACTTACAGGCTAGTGAATTACAGCTCAGTGTTGGAGCTATGTATAGACTGAAGAGATTTCTTGAGCCATGCTGAGAAACTATATTCTTTTTTCAGAGATGGAGAATAGCTTGAAAAACCCCAAATAAACATTTTACACAAAGAAGTCTGCTTTTAACCACACAAAATGTGAAAACTATTACAATTCCCCCAAGAATCTCATAGAGTGGAGGAGACATAGGGTTTTCACACCAAAAATATTACCATAAACAAGAACTAAATAAAAAATTAAAAAATCGTATACTGAAATAAAAATCAGCATAACTGAAAAAAATTTACCTAAACTAAAATACATTTTCATTGTTTTAAAAAAAATAATAATAACAATATCTTAATCGTAAATATTTAGTTTTTTTTGCGATATGTTTTTAAACTTTTAAACCCGCCATCACCTTAACATACAGATGCCACTAGGTGGCGATAATACAAGCAGATGGTCTAAAGGTCCTCAATACATTAGCAAAGACAGAGAGGGAGCCAATCACTACTACTTCATGGAGAGAAGTAAAGCAGTTAGAAAACTAGAGTGACCAGAAGTCAGTTCCGGTTTTATGAGGTGTGTCTGTCATTTCTCCAAAAAATATAATAATGTCCCAGTTTCAGCTGTTAGGCTCACTGATTTTGTTTTTCATTGAAATTAAATACCCTCAACATCCTTCTTGGTATCTTGTCTGATATTTTATTGCATTGCACGATGATTTCACGATACTTTAATTATAGTTTTGCTGCAATCCGCTCAAAATCTGGTTACCATGACGACTCACATGCTTGGCGATTAGAAATGCCCAAATGAAAATGCATGTTCAACAAGCTAAAAGAAGCCAATCTATTTCTTTGCACAACACGTGAAATGGAGCTGAAATGTTTTCCTGTCACTGTAAATGTTCACTTTCCCATAGCCACAGTGATAAATAAGAGATCATATTTAGGGTGACCAGATTCCAGCTTGTGGAGAATGGGACAGCCCCCTCCCAGCAAAAATGAAATTGACGTATCTTTATTAATGCGAAGTAGATGGTGCATCTGCCGCACCTGTAACTGTTGTCACCTTGTACTTTTACACTGGCAGCAATTTTTCTCAGTATGTGCTTGTCTTTCAAGAGTTTATGGTACAGTAAAATGCAGAGCATTGCCTTCATGACTGTTACAGTAGCCACGTTTACATGCAACCAAATAATCCATTTAGAATCTGACTGATAGCTCAATCGGATTGAAAAGCCTTCATGTAAACACAAAAATTATCTGATTGAGCTGGATCCGAATTAAATTTCAATCCGATTGAAGGGTGTGTTGTAGACCTAAAATAATCTGACTAAAATAAAAATATTAGCCATGGCCAGATATACCTTGTGCTCATGCGCAGAGATGTGGTGTATATGTATTTTTATATATGATACTCTTTGCGTGAACCTACAAAGCAATGACAAAACACATTATTAAGGGTATGTGGGCTTTCACTTAATATTCTGCATGGCACATATCACATGACATCAAATAAAGTAAAAAAGAACATTGTGTCATTCTTAATAGGGACTTTATGCAGCAGGTGCAGTTACGGCGTTCTGTGTTCCATTGCATGTTCACTCACCATTCACTCACTTCCTGATGTAACTTATGTTAAATCTATCTAGATTTAGACGTAGGCTATTTAAATCGTACTAGAGTAAAACTCTTCTTCTGACGGTTATTTAACACTGTGAGTATCACTTCTCTTGCTGGTTTAAATAGGCTACCTAATTTTCCCCTTGAATGATTAAATGCTCCGTTCCGCTGTCATTATTGCTTAGTGATTTTTGTGTAGGGTCCCACCCTCAGTTGTTGCTTAAAGTCCCTATTATTTTGTTTCCATTCCACATCTGTAAACTCCTTTAAGGACAACTCTCACCCACCTGTCTTTACTTCATACTAAGTATATTTTATTGGAGGAGGTCAGACAGGGTATTAGATGCTGCTTCTAATTCTTTGTTTGCCAAAGAGAGTGAGTAACATACGAAGAAAGCATTTCTGGCATATTTTTTTATATGATATCTCAATAAAGCAAAAACACCAATTACATACTTTTGTGCCATTCTCACTTTCTCAGCCTTTCTCCGCTTCTTCAGAACGTAACGACTGACGCTCTTTTTAAGTTTTTTTTCGTAAAATGTAATGCACATGTAAACAAATATTTGTATCAGATTGCAAAGTTTAGGGGACATATAAACAGTATATTCGGAATCTGCAATCGGATTGAATTTATTCGGATTGACGAAAATTAGTGCATGTAAACGTAGCCACTAAGTTGAGATTTATCCGGTGTCCATGCTGCGTTCATTAATGAGAACACACGCTCCACAGGTGCAGATGTCCCAGGCAGGAATAAAAGAAGTTAATGGTCTTGCTCTCCAGCTCACGAAAAACATCTGTCTATGGTGGCCCTATGTCCCGTTTTTCCTGGGACAGTCCCGTATTTAAGCACTGTCCCGACTTATTCTGAAAGAAATTGCATTTTGTCCTGTATTTACCCTCTCCTAAAATTTCTCAGCTTTCTCAGTCACATGTGTATTCTAGTCAAAGATAGCCAAGGAAAACCGATAAAATCACACCGTGTTATGTGAAGTACATGATTGGATTAAAATATCCAATCACAATAACCTATCAATAGACGTCCAGTTAGTGAACTGATTGAAGAGTCATTTTGAAAGAGCACACAGATGAAATTGTGGCTAGAAATATGTTAAAGAATTGTAAATGTACATTAATGAAGATCTTTAAAAAGAGTAAAAATAAAAGAAGTCACAGACAGAGCCTAGTAAAGTTAGGAGTGAGATTTGGCCGCACCGACATTGCGCAGCATGTTCAAACAAAAAGCATGTGGATGCTGCTAAAAGTAAGTATGCCGCATCAAGTGTTAGCGATTTGTTTTGTGAAGCACAGTTCAGAAACTGACAAGATGCATGCAAGTGAAGAACATTTTGCTTATCATTCTGTTGTGCACGGCCATAGATTTGCACATTCATGACCTAAGAAAAGTCTTGTAGGCAAGGCTGGAGGAATCATTCATACCCTCTGACATTAAAAAGCAGTTAGATGCCCTGGTTAAAGCTGGTGACATGCAAGCGGATGATTTCTTTTGTGCAGTGAGAAACTTTTATTCAGCATCGTGGATTACCTGCAGAATTGGGGCCGCTCATTGGAGAACACAGAAAAACTTGAGTGGGCCCTACTAAGAGACACCCTAGAGAGGAAAGACATTCAGAGCAGCCTCGAACACTTCTACTCCAGAATTCCTTGCTCTCAGTTTGATAGATGAAACTACGCTCTTTGATGAGTGGGCTTGCTTGAAACAGATTGTCTCTCGTCGCATCACTGAGTGGAACATGAACAAGACGGCCGTGTCTGAGACATGGACAGAAACAGGGTGACCAGATTCCTGCTTGTGTAAAATGGGACAGCCCCCTCCCAGCAAAAATGTAATTGATGTATCCTTACCTAGGCGCAGATCAATGTGAAGTAGAGGGTGTATCCGCATCTGTAACTTTTGTCACCTTGTACTTTTTCGCTGACAGCAATTTTTCTTTGTGCTCTGCAGTGTGCAACACTAACTTTTAGCAGCATCCACATGTTTTTTGTATGAACATGCTGTTTTAATTTACAATGTAAATAAGCATAAAATACTTATTTTTGTAAGTTGATATTTACACTATTTATTAAATCAAACAGCAACAAGCACATTTCGTGTATATCTGTTCAGCAATTATTTTTATAGTCGTCTTAATTTTAGATCATCCACGGATCTGTACCTTTAAGAGCGATTCACTCACATACCATTTCAGATTTCAAGTAATTTTAAGTTCATTTTCATTTGGTTGTGACCAAAATTTTGGTTGTCTGTGACAGTTGTTTTCTGTGCAAATAGTTTCCCCACTTGCATCAGTTTGTCCCACAATTTAGGTGCCCATGTTATTGAAATGAGCTGAAGGGAGGCTTGAGAGATGCCTCCCTCTGAAACTTTATCCACTGGATTTCACTGTTTGACAGAATGACTGCAGAAATAGGACTGCTACATGCTTGTTTGAGATCATGTTTCATAATGTTTTATTTGTTTTACTTATGTACAGTCGTTTATTTTGCTCACCCACATTTTTGAGGAGACACTGCCTCCTTTGCCTACTTGGAGAAATCCTGACTGCTCCAATTCTAAATTAACCAAGAACTGTTCATATTGTAGGCCATACTTAAGGCTGCTGAGACATAAATTAGGCAATTGCATTTACTGACTGGTTGTTCATATGATGAGATCAGTGGCAGATGGTGCTTTTCAAAAGAAGGTAAAGCACAGATGTTGGTCAAAAAAACGTAATTGCATCTTCTTTTTTAATACCATCATTATTATTTATTTAATTCTACTCTGTAGTTTTTAGGGTTGTTTGCTTTTTTTTTTTCTTCAGAACAAATATTAATAAGTGAACTTACAGAACGGAAATAAAACAACATAAATACAGATCCTTTAACATTTCTATTTTATTTACAACATATACATATGCCAATGGCCAAATTGAAGATTTATAATCACAAAATTAATTGTGTTGATTAAACCACATCCAAGTTCTTCTGCATCGTGGTGGTGTGTGGTGGTGGCGTAGTGGGCTAAAGCACATAACTGGTAATCAGAAGGTTGCTGGTTCGATCCCCACAGCCACCACCACTGTGTCCTTGAGCAAGGCACTAAACTCCAGGTTGCTCCAGGGGAGCGATTGTCCCTGTAAAAGGGCACTGTAAGTCGCTTTGTATAAAAGTGTCTGCCAAATGCATACAAATTTTAAAAATGCATCGCCGATCACTCTGCACTCAGTTGGAATGACAGTGATTGGAATGCTGTCATTAATCTACATCACCGTTTAAATGATTGTCTGTTTGTTACATGGTTCAGCCCATTTAATAGCTCGACCAATCATATCATATAGGCTGTGTCTCGTTTGAAAGGCTGCATGCTAGGTAGGACACTTCCTTTGAAGGCTGCAGTATACCGAGTGTCCTCCTTTAAACAAGCCTCATTTAAGCAAGACTGCCTTCATAGGACAAACGGAAAAAGAACATAACATGGTTGCTATGACAGCACGCCACTCTTTAACAAGCGCGAGCACTTTGAGTGAGAAAGGAACAAAGTCCCTCTGGAAGGGAACGTATGAGGTACATTTTAGAAGAGAAGATGTAAAGAGAAAAGAAAATAGATTTGACAGGTGTACTTTTAGTATAATAATTAATTTTAATTATACTGTATATTAATATAATTAAATATATTATATACTCTGCACCCATCTACTGAGGTCCTTCAACTTGGGAATTAACATTCTTTCCATTTTAACATAATATTTACGGGCATATTGGCGTCCATTTTTTAGACATTTCCGTTGAAGCAAAGAATTGTGGGTTATGAGTGCCCACCAAGGATACACCTCATGCATCCTCCGAATTTCCGTGAAAGAAGGTCACATTTGAAGGCTGCATTTGAAGTGTCCTACTCGCTTTTCTGAAATGAGACATCCTCGATGACGTATGCATCTGACAAATGTGACCTCCGGAGGTCGCAGCCTTCCAAACGAGACACAACCATAGAGAAGGTGAGATTACTGGTGGGATAAAAATACAATGATTGAAAGCTCACTGTCCAATCAATCATCATTTCTCTTATGCAGTTAGCACTCATGAACCTCCTGGAGATGCACGACGCACTAATTAGTGTAAATAATTCCACACGCATGCACATTAGGCTGCACACGTTCTGTGCTCATGCACTCTGCTGATGACGAGATTTGCATAAAGTGTCCTGTTGTGGACGTTCAGCATTTGACCAAAGTATACTTTGGGCTATAAAGAAATCACCACTGGATGACATGTAGTTGAAAATAGGCCTTCACATCATGAGTTCTGTTTAATGATTGAATCAAAAATGTTTTGACATTTTTTGTTTGTTTAGAATTCTTCTTAAATACATAGTTTCAGTAATTGTTGGATTGCGTTTATGTGTCTCAAATTCTGTGTAAACACACCTTTTGCAAGCATTGTATGTGTCTGATTTGTTATATCTGCTCTGTTGAAATCTGAAATTAATCATTTGGCAACAATCAGCTCATCTCTTCTCATTTCAGTTAATCAATTTTCTTCTTATTCTATTTGAACTCAACTTATCATTATTTCTCATCTCACATCACTTCATCTGATTTCCGATCTCCTCATTTCTTATATCATCTCATCTTCACATCTCATCTTTTTATTTCTTTTCATGGCATTCTTTTTATTCACATTTATTATCTTCTCTCATCTCAGTATCTCTTCTCTTTTCTTATATCATCTTCTCATCTCATCTCATCTTCTCATTTCTTCTTTTCTCTCATCTCCTTCTCTTATCTCCTTCATTTCTTATTATGTCTATTCTCTTCATATCATCTTCTCATTTCTTCACTTCTCTTTATGTGTGTAGCACCCAGTGTAGTTTAGCTGTGTGTGTGTGTATGTGTGTATAGAGGGAGTTTGATTTCCAGACCTGTGTGTGTGAGAGAGAGAGAGAAGCGAGCTCTTTATTCAAGTGTCCTTAAGAATCCTCTCCACCGACTCTCTGACTCCTGTCTCCGTGGCGACCCTTCTCACTGCTCTCCCTGCTCTAATCATCTCAGTACTAATTGCCCACGATGCACTTCTCTGTCCTTCACTAAGAACATGACCCCTTGCTTCTCAGTCTGACCTACGTGCACACACACACACACACACACACACACACACCCATGTGTAGACATGGATATAAAAAGCCAGGGTAAGAGGGGGTGAAAGGCCTTTCCTTAGCTCTCTCCATTTTTGCCTATGTCTCTGTCTCTCTCTCTCTCGCTGTCTCTATTTTCATCTCTCAATTTAATTCAGTGAGCTATGAATGTGGTACATACAATATTGACAAAGCTGTTGCTTTTTATAACAGTGAATCAAATTTTCCAATGCGACATAAAAGTCAGTATCAATAGAACAATTTTAATTAAGACAATATTAATTGAACTGGTAATAATAAAAGCAATAAAGTTATCATTAAGTAAGAAAGACCATTTTTACATTGAATTAACAAAAGGTCATGTGGAACAGGGGGCTTATTTATTGTTCCTCAGGTTGTGGCAGGCAGACGCCATATTTGGCTGTCACACTGTAGCATTCCTCATTCTCTCCCAATAGTAGGGGCAGTTTATCTATATTGCGGTAATTCTGGAAATCATTGAAGATTTTAGTAATTTTTGGAAAGTTCTTGCTGAATGTTTTAATAGTTTGTGCACTGGGTCAGGAAATGCTGCTCAGTTTCAACTGCTTCTTGAACACTGTGAGATCAGTCTCTCAGCCTTAGGGAGCCACGTTTGTCTGTGTCAACCCATCTTTATGGCCAGCTTGTGCTCACTCAGTCTGTGCTTTGTCAGAGTTTTCCTTTCCTTTTGGTTGGTCATCATGGTTAGGTAACTTACCACAGTGTATGTTGTTTTTAGGGCCAGATCAGTTTCAAGTTTGTTGCAATAATCAATGTATTTTTCTTTAGACATAATTTGGTTAGGTCTGATTGTCTGAGGTAGTTTTGTTTTGGTGGGGTCACAGAATCTCAGAATGAGTAGGCTCAGGGGGCTTCCTTCAGAGCTCATCTCTTGGCAGATCAGGGCTTTGTGGCAAAAGGAGAGGGGGTCAATTGTTTTGATGCATTTCCAGAAATGTATGGCTCATTTCTCTCTCTCTCTCTCTCATTTTAAAGCTGTTGCCGTGGTAACTGGAATGGAATGTTTTGTTCTGCATGTATCATTTGAATGATTCCATAGAGGAAACAAAAATACAGTTCGAACCATATTTTAACGGTGCTTATGGACCACATCAAGCTAAAAGCAACCACACGCAAGACACTAATGCAAAATACACCACACTAACAATCCTCTCAGTCTACAACACACTACCACACACACACACACACACACACACACACACACCACTTACAATAGCTGCACTATTCTGGATGAATTGAGAAACATTATATATTTTTTTTTGCTTAGAATAAAGATCATGATTCTTTTACGATTTTGAAGAATTGTTATTATTTCAGAGATTTAAAAAACCATTAGGCTACTAAACAAAGATGTTCGCCATTCCAGCTGTCAGTTTGTCCAGATCCTCAAGTGACATTTCACCCCACGTTTCCTGTAGCACTTGCCATAGATGTGGCTGTGTTGTCGGGCACTTCTCGTACACCTTAAGAGTCTAGCTGATCCCACAAAAGCTCAATGGGGTTAAGATCCATAACACTCTTTTCCAATTATCGGTTGTCCGATGTCTGTGTTTCTTTGCCCACTCTAACTTTTGTTTTTGTTTTTCTGTTTCAAAAGTGGCTTTTTCTTTGCAATTCTTCTCAGAAGGCCTGCACCCTTGAGTCTCTTATTTACTCTTGTATATTAAACTCGTGTTGAGTGGGTATAATTCAATGAAGCTGTCAGCTGAGGACATGTGAGGAATCTATTTCTCAAACTAGAGTGTATGATGTACTTATCCTCTTGTTTAGTTGCACATCTGGCCTTACACATCTCTTTCTGTACTTGTTAGAGCCAGTTGTCCTTTGTCTTTGAAGACTGTAGTGTACACCTTTGTATGAAATCAGCATACCTCAAATATGGAAATATAGATAAATAAATATAAAAATATAATTTTCATAATATTTCATTGTGAAAGTTCAGTTCAGAAATACATGCAGCTCCAGTAGATGAAAGCAGTGACAGTAATGATAGAGGAAGAAGGAGGGCAAGAGGAAGGGGTCATTGCAGAGGTGCAGGTGGAAGGGTGATGGGAAGAGCAGGAGCCAATTATGTTACAGAAGAGGACAGACTCCAAATATTGTGGTCAATTTTACCACCTAACAAAGTCAGAATTGAGACCTTTTAAAGATTATTTGTGCAGCTCCAAAACACAAACAACAATCTTAAGAGTTGCAACACGCTAACACTAATGACGCACACTATTCTAAAAAAAACACTCGAATTTTTTTATTAATTGAAAAACTTGTTATTAATGAAACCTGTGGCCGTCAAGTGAACTGCAGCCAGCTACCTTTGCTCGTGCTTGCGATGTAATTAATGTACAAAGAGACTGAATGTGATTCACCTACATCATGCTGACAGATGAGGCAACATAATTAGAATACACAGTTATGATTGTTTTACTGCAAACTTTGATACTGTATATTATATTTGGTGGATGATGACATTAGCTGTATATATAATAGGCTATACATAATAAATATGTTGACACGATTCAGTATTGATGTGATTCCATCACAACTGACATTTTGATATATATCGATGCGCTATTGTTTTATAATAATAGATTGTATATATTTTCTGTATAACCAAGTTATGTTACACTAGTGAATGGGTCTTTTTGCATTATCTTGAACATTGTCTAGCATTCGTTTCATGCGTTATTGTAGTTTACCTTCCTGAATAATTACAGATTAACATTGTTTATGTCAGTTACTGTGAATCAGCATACCTCAAATATGGAAATATATATAAATAAATATAAAAATATCAGTTTCATAATATTTCATTGTTTTCATTTCAGGAATCCAGTTCCAGTAGATGAAAGCAGTGGCAGTGATGATAGAGGAAGAGGGAGGGCAAGAGGAAGGGGTCATTGCAGAGGTGCAGGTGGAGTGCGGGTCAGGGAAAAAGGCATAGCCTGGGGAGGGGGAGGGTGAGGGGAAGAGCAGGAGCAGATTATGTTACGGAAGAGGACAGACTCCAAATATTGTGGTCAAAATCCAGAGAGGTGTCTCAGCAGGAAGGCCCATATGGAACTTTACTGTCTTGATGAGGGCATCCTACGTTTGGCTAGACAGATATGGAACAACATTCTTGCACTCACTGACAGACAGGACCCGGTGGTAGATAACAGAGATTATCGGTACTCTGCATATCGCCAGTTCACCATCTGGGAACATGGAAGTCTGTGAACTGGGAACAGGGTCGTAATACCTAAGTGCTGCGTGTGGTTAATAAGAGACAAAGTCCCTGACCCCTTTAGCAACTATGTTGGCTACAAGGAAGCAACATTTAGGTGAAAATAAAAACTGTGTGTGGTGTTCCTTTGCATACATTTTTCAAACATAAAAAATAAAACAATTTGTATTTTTTCTACATTGTATTTTATTTTCTAGAAGTATATATAAAAAAATAACTAAAATTTAAATATTTTTATACACAATCTATAATCCATATATATATATATATCCAAGTATTTATACTATATACATAACTTTTTTTTTTTACATGTTTTTGTTAGCTTGAATCAATAAACGATTGTTCTGTAAAGTCATCTCCTATATGAAAACAAAATAACAAGAATTAGGAACACAAGTATTTCCCCAACTTATTCTGATAAGGCACAAGTTCCAGGAAGTACTTGTTCCAGCTCTAGTCCTGCTCAGCTGATCCAACATATGATATTACGCTGATTGGTGATGGAAATAGAGCTACCTGGACAGAGAAAAAAACTTCTTGGCACTTGTGCCTTGTATAACTTGGTAAAGATGAGCTACACAACTGATAATTCAACCATTAGATAAATTACATGGTTATGCATCAACAGTAATCTATACAGTATATAAGTACATTCATAAAAATGTGGTTCTGAAAGGCCTCAAGATCTGAAGTTGACCTGTAATGAAAAGAACATTTTCAAAGATTCATCATTCAATACAACTACATTTGACATATGCTTATTACATACACATCTCATCATATTGATCGTTTTCCAATAATATTACTATTCACACATAGAGATTTTGTAATTTAAAAAAATGAACACATATTGTAGTAGGTCATGTATGTCTATTACTCTTTCTTCAAGACCGATAATGGGGAGTCTGTCAATGATATTCTGTAGTGCCCCACCAGCTCTGTGGGGGTAAAAAAACTGATATAGATATTGCAAATACAAATGAAAGTTATCAACAACACTATTATTTACAATAATGGTAATATGTGTAACATCCAAAAATTATATTTAAAACATAGGCTCCATGACACTGACTAGCTTGACTTTTGAAAACTGCTTATCAGCTAAAATAATTACACAGATCAATTCTTATGGCACTATATTTCACATGCTTTGCAGTTATGTAAGCTTACCTGTCCAATAAGAAGAATGCCAATTCAGGGTCGATTTTGATCCCCAAAACTGAAGGACCCTCCAGGAATCAAATGCCCTGCCGATGTTCACACTAGTTTTCGCTCGACCACGATCACGTTCCCGCTTAGCCAGACAGGATCAGGTAGATAAATGTTTTTTTTTGGCTTACTCAGAGTTTGTGTAGGAGTCGGTGTTGTGCTGGGAGTCAGACGTTTGCTTGTTCCATCTCTAAGATAATGTTACCTAGTGTTGCAGACTGTCTGTTGTCGCGGTTGAATAGCGGAAGAGAAGCTCTGAGGCAAGTCTCTCGGGAGCGCACATAAACGTAACATACTTTGGATTTTCCCGGCAAAAGCGTCCCACTCCCTTCGCATAAAAATCAGTCTATAGGCTTTAATAGGCAACCTAGGAAGTCTGGGAAGGACTCATTTTATAAATTGAGTTACAAGCCGTTCACACATTGACAAAAAATGGTGAAAATTACATGAAAAATTTTACATATTGCATCTTTAATTAATGGAAATATTTCTCCCTGGGGACTCACACAAGCACAAATGCCTCCATTAATGTGGGATATCAAAGACAGAAGAAAAAAAGGTTAAAAAAAAAAAATCATTATTCAAAATTAAAACTAACACACACACATGCGAGCCCAAGCACGTATGCACAATGGTGCTCTTAATTAGGTTTGTTTGTTTGTTAGTTGTTTGTTATGTTTCTCACGGACGAATCAAACCACATAATTAATTTCATTAAAGCAAAATAACAAACAAACAAAAAAAAATAATTGTATCTATAATTATGGTCCCTTTATTTCATCCTTTAAGTTGCAAATGTTTTCATAAGATGTCAGAGGCTTATGATAACAGCTAAATTGTCCCGTTGATGGCATGATGTCATTTACTGTTGTCTTTCATTCTGTCCCTTACACACAAGCATTTACACATATAATTATGAGGACTTCCCTTTACATCCATTTCTCTTTATATAAGCTAATTATAATACCATATAATAACCCTTTCCCTAACCCCCAACCTTACCCCTCAAACAGATGGCTGGCATGTCTAAATTTGGATTAAAACATTATTTACTCCCTTTATCTTTATTTGTGAATGTCCCTACAATACATTTTTGTCAGGTTTTGCTATTCTTCAGGTGACATTTTAAGACATTTCATCTCTACAAAGATACACACATACTTATAAGGTCTTACCTTTCAGGGGCTGCTCTTTCCTGCGAACTTTGTGGCTGTTGTAGGTGAATCTGCGGTCAGGTTCATAGTCGGTGCGGGTGGTCTCTCTATAGTGTTTGTGATGAAGGTTGGTACCATCCTCTTCCTCAGATGAGCTCGAGTAACTGAGCTCCAGGCCGGGGTGGGGTCGCGCCAGGGATTGATACAGCTTCTCATCCATCTCTGCTCTCGTTCACCCTATCACTCACACACACACTCAGTAATCTCAAATACTCACTCAAAACACACTACACAGAGAGAGAACAAAGAACAAAACAGAATTGATAAAACAGAAAACAAACAACAGCAGTTCAAATGTACACCAAACTTTCAATTTATTGGTGCAACCCCAAACATGAAACATCTTGTGAAGAAACGGTTCTTCTGTAGCAATTCTTTTAAAGGCAGGCATGAAGGACAAAACAAAACAGAAACAATTCACTTTCCAAAACCACCCCGTTGTTTTAGTAAAACATTAGTCGGCCACCAAGAAAAAAATGAAGGTCTCTGAGGACGAATGAAAGAGAAGAGTGAGAGATAGAGAGATTGATAGATAAAGGGTGAGATCAAGAGATAAAGAGATGCTTAGAGAAAAAAGAGAGGAGATAAAAAAAGTGAAAGATTGATAGAAATAAACTCAAAAATAAAAGAGAGTTAATCAACTGTCCAGTAATGAATCCATTGGGCATCATTATACATTAGAGATGTCAATACATTTAAATAATTAAATGGGAGTAATCCCTTTATTCTTACTATCTTGAAACTTACATTTTGTATTTGCTGATTTTTTCCCCCCCTTTCAAAATGTTTTAATCCATTCAGTTCTTCTTTTTAGTAAACTAAATGAAATTATATGGAGCAAAGATGCTCTTCTGATTAACATTGGTACCATTGACTGTGTGTTTCAATCGACAGGCTTATTTAATAGGCCTACTTGTTGAGCTTCGATGATAATTAAATTCTGCCATATAATTTGACTTTACTTTTGTAAAATGTCTCATCTTGATTTTATGAATCAGCCTTTAAGAAGTTATTTTTTCATTTACTGAGATAAACAAGAGCCAGGCTATGGGATTCTAACATATACTGTAAATGTCTCCTAAACAAAGATACCTGTGGTTATGTTTTTACTTGGACTACTCTAAAGAAATCAAACAAAACATTAAGTCTAATCACTACAAAAAGTATGTTTCTCCAATAAGTCACACACTATCATTCATGTTCATAGAACTAACATGAGAGACAAGTTATGTGCCACAGTTTAATAGGTTTAGGAGTTTAGCACAAACTTCTATGTATGAGCAATAATAGTAGCAATAATAGTAGTGATGCCTTACAGCACCACTAATTAGGCATTAATTGTGTTAAATAAATGTACACATTAAGCATAATAATTTAGTTCTACATCTCTGCTGTATGCATACAACATAAATTCTTAATGACTGCATCCAGTTTTATGAGCAGAGATTAGTGGGAAAATAATATTGTGGGATAATAATATTAGATAACATTAATATTGGAATAAGTTTGCGCTTGACTTGCCCTGCATACTGTGACTCTTCCTTAGTGTAGTGAGACAACCCTGCTCTCTCACTCACTAGAGAGCTCAGCTCCCTTTCAGGTTTTACTTCCATGAATCTAAACGCTGCTGACCATGACCTTTGAGCCTGAAAAGAACCTTCGGCATTCAACAGAGGAGGGCCACCGGAAAACAAGATGAGGCTAGACAGAAAGAAAAAGACACAACTAAAAGGAGAAAGATGAAAGGAAGAGTGGATGACGGTTAGTGGAATGGACGAGCAATAGAAATATGGCTGGGCGGTACTGCTAAAAAATTATATCTCCATTTTTTTGTAGGGTGTGAACAGGTCAGGTTTGGGGAATGTACAATTAATATTACTGACCGAAATCAATGATTAATCATACAGTGTGACCCGAACACCCATACATGTAAAAACGCCCAAAAAAGGCCTTATATAGTCCAAGAGTCTGCTTCAAATATATATAGATAATTAAACACAACGAATTATGATTAATTAGGAATATACATCATATGCAGACAGGCTATATTAATTTTAATAACACCTCAATGGAATTGACCGTGAGGCTACCACGAACCAGTCAGTTCGGTCCACTGAACCACTTTATTTGGTACTTTTGATCAATTCTCCAGAGGGGTTATTCCTAGTTATAAGCTCACTCATCAAAAGCACGTTAACTTACTTTGATAATATCAGCTCGTAGCTTAAAATCGCACATTAAAGAGGCTTTGTTTTATGACCAACAAACACAGGCAATTATGCGTATAATTGATTTTAATACAAGGCACTATGATATATCACTACACTTGACAAACATACATGTAACATAGAATAAACATAAAATAAACAAAATAAATGCAGTAAGGGAAAGTAAAGAATTATTAGAGGTATGGCAAACTTATTACAACAATTAACCCTTTGAAGCCAGCAAGGAAATTACACACTGTGATGCATTTGAATTTCAATGGAAATACTTGCACAAATAGGCCTTTGCGTGTGGCTAAGGCTGCGTGTATGCCGTGTCCTTGGGGCGTCCGTGAGATGGAGGATTTCGGTTTGGTGTTTCCAGCGCGTGGAGTTGAAACTCACTTGAAGAGGAATTGAAGGGTTGTTCCGAGAAGTTCGAAGCGTCTTAGTAATACTTGTTGAATAGTTGGCGAGTGTTCCGGAGGGTTGCAGAAGATCGGGAGAAGAAGTGAGAGATGTAAGATGGCTTGAAGAGGTCCGGGAGAAGAGGGTTGGTAAGCAGCAAAAGAGAGAGAGAGGAAGAAGATCGGAGCGTTCGAAGAAGAGAGAAGGTCCGTTGTTGGTGCAATTTATGCCCTTAGAAAATGTGTCCCACCTCTCATTGGCTCGACCAATAAGAAGAGTGGAAGTTTCAGGCGGGAATTTGGTTTATTGCCCCTTTGTTCTGAGAGGGGTGGTAGCCGATGAAGAAACTAGAAAATCTTCTTGTAATACTAATATGTTGTTGTTATCGACATATCATGTACACAGTCATTTCAATCTTCAAAATACCAAGTTATAGAGACCAAATATGCCACACATATGATTTCGGTTAACCAGAGTATGCAACGTCTGAAACATTAACCCATTAGAGTTTGCAAGAAAACATAGATCAAGCACATTTAAGGGAAAATGTGAGATGGCACATTAGATACATGTCAATATTTTTATCACGTGGATTATATATACAGTGAGGAAAATAAGTATTTGAACACCCTGCTATTTTGCAAGTTCTCCCACTTAGAAATCATGGAGGGGTCTGAAATTGTCATCGTAGGTGCATGTCCACTGTGAGAGACATAATATAAAAAAAAAATGCAGAAATCACAATATATGATTTTTCAACTATTTATTTGTATGATACAGCTGCAAATAAGTATTTGAACACCTGAGAAAATCAATGTTAATATTTGGTACAGTAGCCTTTGTTTGCAATTAAACGTTTCCTGTAGTTTTTCACCAGGTTTGCACACACTGCAGGAGGGATTTTGGCCCACTCCTCCACACAGATCTTCTCTAGATCAATAAGGTTTCTGGGCTGTCGCTGAGAAACACGGAGTTTGAGCTCCCTCCAAAGATTCTCTATTGGGTTTAGGTCTGGAGACTGGCTAGGCCACGCCAGAACCTTGATATGCTTCTTACAGAGCCACTTCTTGGTTATCCTGGCTGTGTGCTTCGGTTCATTGTCATGTTGGAAGACCCAGCCTCGACCCATCTTCAATGCTCTAACTGCGGGAAGGAGGCTGTTCCCCAAAATCTCGCAATACATGGCCCCGGTCATCCTCTCCTTAATACAGTGCAGTCGCCCTGTCCCATGTGCAGAAAAACACCCCCAAAGCATGATGCTACCACCCCCATGCTTCACAGTAGGGATGGTGTTCTTGGGATGGTACTCATCATTCTTCTTCCTCCAAACACGGTTAGTGGAATTATGACCAAAAAGTTCTATTGTGGTCTCATCTGACCACATGACTTTCTCCCATGAGTCCTCTGGATCATCCAAATGGTCATTGGCAAACTTAAGACGGGCCTTGACATGTGCTGGTTTAAGCAGGGGAACCTTCCGTGCCATGCATGATTTCAAACCGTGACGTCTTAGTGTATTACCAACAGTAACCTTGGAAACGGTGGAAACCCCCTCCTTGGTTTAGCTTCTTCCATTTTCTAATGATTGCTCCAACAGTGGACCTTTTTTCACCAAGCTGCTTGGCAATTTCCCCGTAGCCCTTTCCAGCCTTGTGGAGGTGTACGATTTTGTCTCTAGTGTCTTTGGACAGCTCTTTGGTCTTGGCCATGTTAGTAGTTGGATTCTTACTGATTGTATGGGGTGGACAGGTGTCTTTATGCAGCTAACGACCTCAAACAGGTGCATCTAAGTTAGGATAATAAATGGAGTGGAGGTGGACATTTTAAAGGCAGAATAACAGGTCTTTGAGGGTCAGAATTCTAGCTGATAGACAGGTGTTCAAATACTTATTTGCAGCTGTATCATACAAATAAATAGTTAAAAAATCATACATTGTGATTTCTGGATTTTTTTTTTTAGATTATGTCTCTCACAGTGGACATGCACCTACGATGACAATTTCAGACCCCTCCATGATTTCCAAGTGGGAGAACTTGCAAAATAGCAGGGTGTTCAAATACTTATTTTCCTCACTGTGTATATATATATATCGAATATATAGGATTAAAAGGTGTTCATTTCTCCTTCTCAGTAAGAAAGCAGTGAGAGTCTGCAATCTCTAACATTCCTTTGGGGCCGGAGAATGATTCCTTTGTCAAGGCTCATTTGCATGTTTATGACCGGGTTTATGACAGTAAGAGATTTTGGGCTGAATGACTCAAAAGATGGTAAAAACCTAACAGAACACAGATCTAAGGTGATCTTATATTTATATTCGGCTAGGGCAAGTCGTAAGGTTTAATTTGATATCAAGAAAAGTATATTTGGTACCTTTAAAAGTGGGTTTAACATTCTTACACTCAGGCTATTAAATATAAAGCCTCTTATTAAATATAATGAGTTTTACTACACTACTAAACAATTCTACAAATTTTGATCTAACACCAAAGATACACAGTACACAGGGATTAAAACATATTTCATTAAAAATAAGCCCTTTTAGGCTTTATAAGAAAGACACACACATTTTTACGTTCAAAGTTTCCCCCTTTCTTTCCACACGATAAGCACGTGGTGAGCATGCGGATGTCACATGCGGTTCTCTGTCAATAGTTCTTTGTCCCTTTGTCAACAGTTCATTGTACTAACACAGACCATTTCCGTGATCTTACGGAGGCTCTTTTGTCTCCAAAATAGCCGAGTCCATGATTGTCCGTTCATTGATTCCTCCAGACGCTACAGTCCCCCTTTTTCGTCAGGTGACGTCCCTGTTGGAGACATCATCGGACGACAATCATCACAATGGCGAATGGCAGATGAATCATGAGGGTGTTGTAGTAGGTGGTTATACGGACGGAGGGCTCAATTCGATGAGGTTCAGAGTGGTCTCTGTTGTGGTCCCCTCTTTCCGGGGGTTCCGTCGGAAACCTACGGACATGGCTTTCGTGAGCTTGGCTGTGGATGTTTACATCTCGTTGAGCCTTCGGTACAGGATGAAGGCCAGGCCAAGTGTCAGGAGGTGGCTGATTCCCATAGAGATGCACAGCGCAGTGTCCGCTGCGGTCCAGGCTCGGACAACAGGTGAGGTGGTAAAGATGGGCATTCGAGACAAGGCTTGGAGGGCTGTGTCGATAGGAGCAATGTCAATTAACTGGGAGCCCTCTCTTTCGATCCATAGTTCCAGTTCTGGATCTAGGGTGAGGTTTTGATTCTGGAAGAAAGATGGGATTTCCAGTTCTGTTTCGTACTCTTCACCTGGGAGGTGGTATAGCGCCAGGTCATCGAGGTGGAGGATGGCACCTTTCGGGACTTGAATCCACATGCTCTGGTTGGGCAAGGTGAGACGGGTGGCGGTGTCATGCTGGTCGTAGGTGAGTGTAGCTGCGCGCACAGAAGTGTTAACGAGCCATCTGTCGCCTACGATCTTGGCTTGTGTCTCGGTGACTTGTGTGCGAGGCTTGGCATCGGCGGGGCAGCGGGTATCGCTGCCCAGGTGTTGCAGCCCGCAGATTCCGTCAGTGTTGTCTCTGAGGAAGGTTTTGCTGGGGCAGAGGTAGTGAATGTCTTTGGTCAACGTGCACATGTGCAGATTTGGGGCCAGGTACAGCCGTGGGTCGCTGTCGTGGTAGGCCACCACGTCTGGGGTGTGGATCTTGATGTGTGTGTTAATTTTCAAAACCCGATGTTGACAATGTCCTTGAGTCGGTAGATTTGGCTTGACTCTATGATGGGTAGGTTCAGAAGAAAACCCACTTCCCTCTGCTTGGGGTCGATGTAGAGTGGGATGGCGCTACCCAGAGAGTAGGCAAGGTGTAGTTGTAACGGGTCAGTCGTTGTGGTGATGGCAGAAGCCAGCACGGTTTGTACAAAGCTTAAGGGTATCAGGTTAGTTTGCATTGGCCCCTCCCCGCTTTTCCCTGTCAGCCATATGTCGTTTTATTTGATTACGGTGGACCCATTTGAGAACCGGCTCTTTCTGACTCCGGTTTAGTTGGATTCGGTACGACACTGGGGAGAGTTTGTCAATGATCTCATGGGGTCCCATCCAGTGGGGCAGTAATTTCTTTGACAGCCGATGGGAGGCTGTGCGGGATGGCTGAATGAAGCTATAATACCAGACCCTGTCGCCCACGTCCAGTTCTTGGTGCGACGCTTTCTGATCATAGTATGCTTTCTGTCCTTCGGCACTCTTTTGAAGCTGTTTTTGTGCAAAAGCAAATGTTGCTTTCAGGTGCTGGTGTAGCTCGTTGAGGTACTGATGAGTGGTGCGGGCCGTGACGAGGCTGGAGTCTCCTGGCTGATACAGCAGATGCAGTGGCAGTGTCATCTGCCGCCCAGTCATTAGTTCGAAGGGAGACACGTGAGTCGAGTTCTGTGGGGTGGCTCTGAGAGCCATTAGCACCAGCGGGAGTTTTACATCCCAGTCCTTCTGATTGGCAGACACATACTTCTTCAACATACTGACCACGGTTCGGTTCGATCGTTCCACTTGGCCAGATGAGATTGGATGTTGACTGACCTGTAGTTGAACTTGGACTCCCAGGAGTCTCCAGATCTGTTGCATAATCTCAGCCGTAAAGTGAGTGCCTCTGTCTGAGTTGACTCTCAGGGGCAGTCCGAACCTGGAGAAGATGTGGTTCATCAGGAGGTATGCCGTGGTCTGGGCAGTGTCGTTGGGTGCTGGAAGACACTCTACCCACTTTGTGAACTGGCACACGACTGTGAGGAAGTATTTGTTGCCCCTCGTCGACCTGGGCAGAGGTCCTACCCAGTCGATTTGGAGGTCTGACCATGGGAATGTGACTCTCCTGCGTTGCAGTGGAGCTCTGTGGTTTGGGTTTGCCGGTTGAAACTGGCAGCAAACCAGGCATTCTCTGACATATTCTGTCACATGTTCCTGCATGCAGGGCCAGCATGCCACTTGTTTCAGTGTCTCATAAGTGGCTCTGGCGCCATGGTGCCCGGCACATGGTGCATCGTGGGCATAACTTAGCATGACCCCCCTTAGGCACTGTGGCACCACAAGCCTTGGCGCTGTGATGTCATCAGGTGCATACCACAAAATGTTGTTTATCACACGCAGCATGTGCTTTATGTCATGCAGTCGTCTGAGGCATGGGTCGTCAGTGAGGTCAGACGGCGCTAGAGGGTGGTTGGTGGGGTCAGAGAGGTGGTTCAGGAAAGTCTTTATGGATGTGTCAGAGTCTTGCATGTCCGCTATGTCGTTGTTTGACATCTGCGGAGTCAGCGTTAGAGGCTGTTAGGGTGGCACTGTTGCAGGGAAAGTTCGTTTGCTTCGGGTTATCACTGCAACGTTCACGGTGGGTGGGAGGGTTGGAGGTGACCATAGAGTACCGTGCAGTGCGCCAGTCTTGGCAAGTGCATCGGTTTGGTCGTTCAAGTCTTTGTCAAGGCCTGGTTGCCTTGAGTGTCCTTTCACCTTCTTCCAGTAGACAATCATGTTGTGATTTCTTGTGATGTCATCACATTCTTGGAACAGGTGTGGGTGTTTGATAGGCTTTCCGTTCGAAGTTTTAAAGCCATTTTGTTTCCAGTTCGGAAGGTGGCATGTGAAACTGAGTCTGGCGTAGTTGGAGTCTGTGCAGATCAGGAGTTTTTTGATGTTATGGGTCGATGCGATTTGCAGAGTTATGAGAATGGCTGCAACCTCCGCATACTGTGATGACTTCGGGCCCAGCTTGAAGTGTTGTGGTGGGCACGGCAGGTCATTTACCCATAATACACCTGCTCCTGCTTGACGAATGCCCTCTTGGTTGTAGGAACATCCATCGACGTAGGCTGTGGGCATACCTTGGCAGGCATTTTCTTCAAAGTACCTGTGACAGGTCAGTTGTTGTTGTTGGGGTTCTTCCACATCCATCGTTGCAGCTGGTGGGTTATCAGAGCAGTTCTGGCAGGGAGCCAGGCCGTTGCCTAGCGTCGACTTGTGATTCTGAGCATATCGTGCCTCAACATTGCGCCCTTGGAGGGCCATTAACCACGTGGCTATGCGTGAATTGGTGACCACGCCATCTCGGATACGCTGGCTGTTGAGAAACATCACAGGCTGGTGGCAAGTCTCTATGATAACCTTTTGGGCTCCAATGTAGTTGGAGAATCTCTGGATGGCCCATACAGTGCAGAGCAGAGCTTTTTCACAGTCTGAGAATTTAGTCTCGGGTGGAAGAAGTGTCTTGCTGGCATATGCGATTACTCTCTTGTCTTGGTCATGCCGTTGGTACAGGCCAGCACTGAGACAGTGGCTGGAGAATCCAGCTTCTAAGTAGAACTCTTTTTGTGGGTCTGGGTAAGCCAGGCACGGAGCGGTGCAGAGGTGTCGTTTTAGCTCGTCCATGGTCTGTTTTTGGACCTCTGTCCATACAAATGGGCAGTCTTTTTTCAGAAGGGCAGTTAGAGGTTTTGCAATGTCTGAGTAGCTCTCGATGAACTGCCGCGAGTAATTGCACACCCCTAGGAAACTTCGCAGCTCTGAGATGTTGGTGGGTGGCTTGATGTTTTGAACGGCTTGAATACGGCTGGACTGTGGTTCGATGCCCTGTGATCCTATGAGTAGGCCCACGTAGTTGACCTTGGTTTGGCACCACTGTCCTTTGTGGAGGGCGATCTTGGCGCCAGCAGTGGACAATTGGTTCAAAACATAGTCTGTTTCTTTCATGTGGTCAGCCACTGTTGTGCTCTTCATGAGAACATCATCTACGTAGATAAGATTGCCTCTTGTTCTGGCATCTGGGCATGCTTTGTTCAGGAAGATGTTGAACTCAGCAGGTGAGTTGGCATAGCCGAACGGATACCTTGTGAAAGTGAATTGTCTGTTGCCGAATGTGAAAGCTAGCTTGTGCTGATCTTCGGGATGCACTGGTATGGTCCAGAATCCAGAGGCCACATCAAGTGTAGAGAAGATGGTGGCTCCTCTGATTCTGGGTATTTCCTGCTCCAGCTGAGTCATTGGCCATCGTGACAGTGGCACCTGTTGATTCAGTTTCCTGTAGTCAATGGTGGGTCGCCACTTGCCGTTTGGTTTGAGGACGGGCCAGATGGGGGCAGAATAGGTGCTGTTGCATGGACAGATGACACCTTTTCCAAGCATGGAGTCGATGATCTCTTGCACCGGTTCGTGTGACGCGATGGGGATCTTGTACTGCCTGACAAACGTGGGAGGAGCATTAGGGTGCGTTGGGATGCGCACGGTGTGGAGCTTGGTGAGACCACAATCTAAAGAGTCTTTGGCAAATGATGCTTTGAACTTGTAAAGGACTCGTCTGAGTTCTTGTCGATCTGCATCGTTGTTAATTGCGTCAGCGTCTTTTAGAATTTGCTGAACTTGAGACTCAAATCCTGGGTATGGCTCCTCTGTCGGTGTGTCGTCTGTCGTGTTGGTAGGCAGAGGTGCGGCAGTGTCGTCAATCTCGCAGGTAGGCTGTTTGGAGACTGTGTATACTGCAAGGTGTTGGTCCTTTGTCAGTTCTGTTCTGCATACCTGGTCTTTGTCCACTGGCATGACTGAAGTTATGGAGATGATTTTGAAGGGGGTTGTGAAGACGGTGTTGTCTGTGTGCCCTTCGGGTATCATTGAAGCTGGGATGGGTCCAATGATTGGTAATGTTAGTTCAAAGTCATGAAAGTCGTGGCTCACTAGCCATCCTGCCCGGTAGGCTTTTGGAATTGTGATGTCCATTGCCATGCAGTTGTTGAAGAGGATGTAAACAGCACGGGATGACACTTCAGTGAGGGGCGTGGCTTCCAGCGTGAGTCCAAGTTCAACGCATTCGGGTGAAGGTTGAAAGAAACCCAGCGTGTGGTTTAGGGTTTGACCACAGCGCATGTTGAGCCGAACAGCGACCCCTTTGGTGTATGCTGGTACTACAGTTTCCTGTTCGTTGACCAAGGTGCAGACCTCTGGAATGGTCTGGCCTGACCGGAGGTTAGCAGTGTTGGTTGGAATCACAGGAGGCTGTAAAGTCAGTGGGGCCCATAAGACCTCATTAATAATGTCTACATGAGCGTTGAGGCGAATCAGAATGTCTGCTCCAATGTAGACATCATGGGGCAGGTCTGGAAGGACCAAGAAGTAGTGAGTCAGACACCGGTAGTTCCACCTCAAGTTCAAGGCACAGATCCTTTTGGCAGTCACCATTGTTGATGGGCATGAGTTCAAAGGAAAACGGGTGCGCTTGCTGGCAGATGAAAGGTCCGGTGTGTCTTCAATGAGAGCATTGTATAGGGAGAGGCTGATGGCTGAGTTGTCTGCCCATAGTGCTAGTATGATGTCAGTGGCAGTTACACCATTCAAGTGCAGGTCAGCTGTAATCTTGGGGCAGAAGGAGTCAAAGTCTTGGGTGAGTTGAAATGTGCAGAGTAGCAAACTTGAATGTCGCTCGGGTGCTGATGCTGTGTCACTGTGGCTGGCTGTGAGAGTTCCCGTGACCTTTGTGACCTGACAGTCTGGTTCAGGTGATCGGGGTGGCTGAAGGGGGAGAGGTTCTCGCACTTGAGCCCACATCTTCAGCTGTCTGAAGTCCAGCAGGGGCTCGAAGCTGTCTAGTAGATCTTTTCCGATAAGGAGGGGATATGTGTTCATTGATGAGATGTACACAGGGTGTACCACACTCATAGGGCCAATGGTCAAGTGAATGGGAGCTATCTGTTCAAGCCGGACGTCATTTTGGCTGTATGACTGTACATTTAGCACACAAATTTGAGATTTTAGAGTTCGATTTTGCCTCTTAGCTTCAAATTTGAGTCTTTCAAAAAGTTCAGCTGATATCAAAGTGAGGTCTGCTCCAGTGTCTACCAGGGCTTCGAGTCTCACCTCATGTTCCACAGTGATGGCGAGATAGAGTTTTCGTGCTACTCCCTTTTCGATCAGATTCCCCAGGAGTTTTGGTGTTGGGGCTTGTGTGGTTATCGATAGGCAGTTAGGCTCGGTCTCTTGTGGTTCGTTGTGGAGACCCACAACCAAAACAGCACTTTCTGGTATCTTAGGGGCTTGGTCACTGGTGTGACGGATTGGGTTGTCCACTGCAGGATGTGTGGTTGTCAACTGCAGTGAGTGGGTGTCGCTGTCACTTGGTGATGTGATAGCTGGTTTGGTAGTCTGTGTCTGAAGAGCGGTGCTCTGGGTGCTTGGTTCAGTAGGAGGGCAGTCAGGAAGGGTGTTGGTTACGGGCCTTACACTTAGTCATGCGGAGTCTGACCTGTCCTCTTTGTCTTTTTTGTGAGGTGTTCTATGAAGAAGCTCTTTCAGAACCTTCAGGATCTCTGCGGTCTCCGCCGTGGCCTCACTGTTTTTCTGTGGGGTAGGCTCGGACTTGAACTTGCCTGATGCATGCCGCGAGGTGTTCCGCTGCGGGCTGTCTGGGCTTGACGTTCTCGTCGACGGGGTTCTGTTCTGTCTGGGCCGTCGGTTAGCTTCCCACGTGGCTCCACCCTTTTGGTTGTGGGGTGGCCGTGGGCCGTCGTAGAATCTTTCAGAGCGCCCGCTTTGGTGCTTAGGACGGGCACCATCACGGTTGTGCTGCCCTCTTCTGTCATGGAACGGTCTTGACTCATGGTAAAAAGGTCTGTTACTGTGGTGCTGGTGGGCGCCCTCTAGGGCCAGCTCTGAGCGTTGATCAGTGACAGGGCAAATGGTTGGATTTTTTACAGTCTTTTCAGAAGCAATCTTCTGTTTGGTGAAAGCTTTATGGGCTAAGTCTCGCAGCTGTTGGGTAGTCACGAGGGCAGGCCAGGACCACTAAGTGATGGCTCACCGTGGGATGCAGGTTTCGTAGAAACAGAGTTTTGAAGTTGAAATCTTCTTCCATACTAGGTTCGTTCCATGCTCCGAAGTAGGCTCGTCGGATGCGGCCGTAGTAGGCCTGTGGAGTTTCCAGTCGGGCCTGTTTGAGGTCCATAGCGGCGATGAGTCCTTGTTCTGACTCAGGGTCGGAGAATTCTCTGATGAAGGCCTGCCGTAGCTGTAGGTAGTCTGATTTTATAGTCTCTGGTTGTCGATCCAGGAAGCTGCGCACGTCGTGGCTAGACGTAATTCTCAGCAGGTACACTCTGTCCCGCATGGTCACGTTGGGAACAGTGTGCAAGTGAAAGTCTATGTCTTGCAGGTAGGCGTGCACGTCGTGGCCTCCTGCAGGATTTGGGGTGAAAGTAGGGATGTTTCTGGCCAGCTTGTCAAGTTCTTTGGGAGCCATGCCGTGGTTAGTGACCAGGCTTTGGTGTGCGGGCTCCCACCGTTTTGTTGCTGACGGGGGTTCTTGGAGGCTGGCTGGTGACATGTTGAACAGTGGGCTTTCACCCCCCCTTGTCAGCTCTGAGTTCTTGGCTGAAAAGATTGGGCCCACTGGTCAGGGGAAACTCTGTGGTGTGCGTTTCCCTTTTCTGTTCACTTTGCAGTTTATAAGAATGTTTCAGTTCATTGTGAACAGTGTCAAGTTCATATTGGAGCTGGTCTCTGTGCTGAATAAGTTCATGGATTTCAGCTCGGGCCATGTTCAGATGCTTTTCACAGGCTCTGGCATCTCTGTCTTTTAATGCAGTCTCTGCTCTTGTAAGGAGAGACTCGGCTTGTTGCAACTTGTCATCGAGTTCTTCTCTGGCTTTTCTCTCCGACTGTTCTCTTTGGTCTGTGTCTCGGAGAAGTTTTTCCAGGGCATTTTGAAGTCTTTCTACTTCCTTTTCCTGTTCTGGGTCCGTTTCATCCTCTTCCTTTCGTTGTTCCTCGGTCTCGAGGCGCAGCTGATCTACATGACTCTGAGTTTTTGCTTGGTTCCTACGGGCCTCCTCAGCTTGGAGTTTTAGTGCTGCGGCCTCCTGCTCCAGGTCGAGGTTGTTTTTCTCATTTATCCGTGCCTGGGCGACGAGATTGTGGGCAAGACTTCCGATGATCTTGGTCCATTCTTTGTGGTTGTAGCTCTGTGTTGGATCGTGGGCCATTAGGCTGTCCAATTCGGCGTCCAGTTGCTCTCGACCTAGGAGCTGTAGGTCCCTGGCATCCTTGGGTAGGACGGTGTCCGTCATTGTGCTCAACCAGGCCTCAAGGTGATCCCAGTGGGCTGCGGGACTGGACGAACGGGACATACTGGCTTACTGTAGGCAAGAGAAAAGAACAGCACACACAAAGAGGCCAATGCAAGTACGCGTAGGGTTAGCGAGCTACAATGAGGTGGCTATTATAAGCCGTAATTTTGACTAACTGGGGTTGACAGTTAGACAGTTAGTGGGCCGAATTTCGCGGGTCAGTGCAGGTCTAAATAAAGACTTTGACAAGGCGGCAGCCCACAAGGGTTATCTGAGGATGCGGGCTGCCTGTTTGTCTCTTTATTCAGTTTTCCTTGATGGCTCTTGTAGGCTCTGTCTTACTGTGAACTGGAAGTACACACTACGACAGAACAGAACAGCAGAATAAAATAGAACACAATTAATGTTAGGAATAGATAGGCAGGAGAAAAAGGGCCTAAGTCTACCACCACTGCTAGGGTTTATGATAGGACCAACAGGGTGGGGCGCTATCGAGGTATAAACCATAGGAAGATGGTGTGGCTTAGGGGAGAGAAAGAAAAGAAATGGGTCAAATGCTTAAATGACCAGCCTATACTGGTGGATGGATTTTACCTTCTTTTAGTTTGCCTGGGGTGAATCGATGTCACTCTGCTGGGGACCAGCGCGTGGTCAATCTTTCCAACAGTCCCGAACACTGGGCAGCAGTGTCCCCGGGCCCTCTGCTACTATCACGGTGCGCCCTCTCAAACAACTTGACTTTAAACACAACCGGCAACACCAAGGTGTCAACTGTCAGACGGCACAACAAGATTTGGATTTTCCCTAGAACCCTCGTGAGAGTGGCCCCTCTTTAGGCCCTGGTTTAGGTAATTATTCCAAACTTGCCGTGTGTGTCGACTGACAGGGTTGACTCTCTTTGGAGTGCCAAATTGCTGATGTCGTTGCGTGCCGCACCAATGAAAAGAGACAGAAGAGTCCGAGATTCACATACAGCCAGCGTCGGTAACGCCGGTCGGACAAACCAGCTTGCTGGGAATCAACCAGAGATGACGATCGAATCACCACAGCACACTAGGGAATTCTACATACAATTACAGAACAGGATTCAGCAAGTGAAAGTCTTAAAGTGAATCAAGGCTTTCTTGTTTAAACCAAATTGAGTAATTATGTGTGTAGAAATAACAGGCAAAGCTTTACCAATTGATGATAAATCGAGAAGTTTGATAATGATGTTAATTATCAAACAATTTGACCACAAGAAAAGACAGAAGTAAACAAGGCAGGGTTAACAGACAAACTTAATTTAAATTGAATTCAACTTGTTAAACTCAATTTAAATAAGCTTGTAAAGAGATGTCAAGTAGCATCTAAGATAGTAAGGATACAGTCGTAATAAAGTATCAAAGAGGGAGGGGAAAAGAAAAAAAAAATTTTAATTTTTTTTTTTATATCAATAATAATTAATAATAATTAATCATATTAATTATTAATTATTGACATGAGAGACTTAATTTAGATTTACATTCGAAATTTGTTTGTTTCAAACCAAATCTGAATAAGTGGAAGAAAAGTTAGAGATCAGAATTGTGTCCGACGATAATCAGATTGCTGTAAGATATCAGTGATGGTATCTGAAATAAACCAACTGGACTGAGACTTAACTTTAAATTTTAATTCAAGTTTTGTTTGAAACCAATTAAATGTAACAGTCGGAGGTAGAGGAATTGTTTAACATCCAATAATATTAGCACATGCAGAGCTTGAAAATGCCAATATGCATTGACAGTTAAACTGCCCTGTAAATCTTCACAGGGTGAAAGGGTTTTGAGAAAAGAGATGACCTACAATGAATGTCCACACGATGGCGTACTTGTGCTCGCGCACAATGACCTCATGGGGTGGGAGTAATTTGAGAACTAAATTAACTAAATATATATGACCTGTCTGCTAATGTCCACACGATGGCGTACTTGCGCACGCACAAGATGACGTCATGGGGTGGGAGTAACTTGAGAACTAATCAAGCTTTTACAGGCTGCCCTCTATTGTTTGTTAGCAAAATAACACCCTATATTTCGGTGTGACTCAAATCTGGGCGTGTGTTACGCTGTGATTTTCTGCTAAATCACAATTATTCAATTGAGACCTCGGCGGGTCTTTTCTTTCTTTCTTTCTGGTGCTATGCTTTACATAAATGGCGTGGCAGATTCTTTTTTCCTGCACTAGAGTAAATGTGGACAACAGGAATTGTACGTCTGTCCTTCGACTCCCATACACATTAGGAATATAGCACTTATTCAAAATGTATTAGGTTTCCAATTGATTAGCTACGTCAATGTAAACCAGGAGTTAATTTTATAACGTTATAATCTCAGGCCTTATTAAGATGGGAAGAGGAGCATCGCTTTCCCCAGTCTTCTATCGCCCAGACAGAAGAGCATCGTTCTGAACAGGGCTGGTTTGTAATATTAAAATATAGCGCGTCTTTACAGAAGCAATTTTAATATTATGAACTGTGGTTTACTTTATCATTCAACAGTGGTAACAACTGTTTAGACGTCATTTAGCAACTTGTTAATCGTGCTGAACTGAGACGGGCTTTTGTGCCTTTCAGTTCAGGCTGCATGCATAAAATTAACAACAAAAATACACAAAATTGACAATGCATTCGTTCACAAAACAAAGCTTAAAATGTGCCCGCATTCTCCACCATTAATATGTAGGGTGTGAACAGGTCAGGTTTGGGGAATGTACAATTAATATTACTGACCGAAATCAATGATTAATCATACAGTGTGACCCGAACACCCATACATGTAAAAACGCCCCAAAAAGGGCTTATATAGTCCAAGAGTCTGCTTCAAATATATATAGATAATTAAACACAACGAATTATGATTAATTAGGAATATACATCATATGCAGACAGGCTATATTAATTTTAATAACACCTCAATGGAATTGACCCGTGAGGCTACACGCAACCAGTCAGTTCGATCCACTGAACCACTTTATTTGGTACTTTTGATCAATTCTCCAGAGGGGTTATTCCTAGTTATAAGCTCACTCATCAAAAGCACGTTAACTTACTTTGATAATATCAGCTCGTAGCTTAAAATCGCACATTAAAGAGGCTTTGTTTTATGACCAACAAACACAGGCAATTACGCGTATAATTGATTTTAATACAAGGCACTATGATATATCACTACACTTGACAAACATACATGTAACATAGAATAAACATAAAATAAACAAAATAAATGCAGTAAGGGAAAGTAAAGAATTATTAGAGGTATGGCAAACTTATTACAACAATTAACCCTTTGAAGCCAGCAAGGAAATTACACACTGTGATGCATTTGAATTTCAATGGAAATACTTGCACAAATAGGCCTTTGCGTGTGGCTAAGGCTGCGTGTATGCCGTGTCCTTGGGGCGTCCGTGAGATGGAGGATTTCGGTTTGGTGTTTCCAGCGCGTGGAGTTGAAACTCACTTGAAGAGGAATTGAAGGGTTGTTCCGAGAAGTTCGAAGCATCTTAGGAATACTTGTTGAATAGTTGGCGAGTGTTCCAGAGGGTTGCAGAAGATCGGGAGAAGAAGTGAGAGATGTAAGATGGCTTGAAGAGGTCCAGGAGAAGAGGGTTGGTAAGCAGCAAAAGAGAGAGAGAGGAAGAAGATCGGAGCGTTCGAAGAAGAGAGAAGGTCCGTTGTTGGTGCAATCTATGCCCTTAGAAAATGTGTCCCACCTCTCATTGGCTCGACCAATAAGAAGAGTGGAAGTTTCAGGCGGGAATTTGGTTTATTGCCCCTTTGTTCTGAGAGGGGTGGTAGCCGATGAAAAAACTAGAAAATCTTCTTGTAATACTAATATGTTGTTGTTATCGACATATCATGTACACAGTCATTTCAATCTTCAAAATACCAAGTTATAGAGACCAAATATGCCACACATATGATTTCGGTTAACCAGAGTATGCAACGTCTGAAACATTAACCCATTAGAGTTTGCAAGAAAACATAGATCAAGCACATTTAAGGGAAAATGTGAGATGGCACATTAGATACATGTCAATATTTTTATCACGTGGATTATATATATATATATATATATATATATATATATATATATATATATATATATATATATATATATATATATATATCGAATATATAGGATTAAAAGGTGTTCATTTCTCCTTCTCAGTAAGAAAGCAGTGAGATTCTGCACTCTCTAACATTCCTTTGGGGCTGGAGAATGATTCCTTTGTCAAGGCTCATTTGCATGTTTATGACCGGGTTTATGACAGTAAGAGATTTTGGGCTGAATGACTCAAAAGATGGTAAAAACCTAACAGAACACAGTTCTAAAGTGATCTTATATTTATATTCGGCTAGGGCAAGTCGTAAGGTTTAATTTGATACCAAGAAAAGTATATTTGGTACCTTTAAAAGTGGGTTTAACATTCTTACACTCAGGCTATTAAATATAAAGCCTCTTATTAAATATAATGTGTTTTACTACACTACTAAACAATTCTACTAATTTTGATCTAACACCAAAGATACACAGTACACAGGGATTAAAACATATTTCATTAAAAATAAGCCCTTTTAGGCTTTATAAGAAAGACACACACATTTTTACGTTCAAAGTTTCCCCCTTTCTTTCCACACGATAAGCACGTGGTGAGCATGCGGATGTCACATGCGGTTCTCTGTCAACAGTTCTCTGTCCTCTTTGTCAACAGTTCATTGTACTAACACAGACCATTTCCGTGATCTTACAGAGGCTCTTTTGTCTCCAAAATAGCTACCAATAGATAGATACCTTTTCAGCCTTTTGAAAATATACGATTCAAATAGCTCTTTAGGATACTTTAATAGCTAAATAAAAATAACATTTCAAATCACTGTACTATTCATGACTTTGCTTAATTTTTCTATGACCAGCTAATTGATTCTTAAAATGTTGTGATTGTTAAAAATACCATCCAGCCCAACAAGAAAAGGAGTCCAATGAAGATGAATACGGTGAGAGATGGGAAAAGAGGAATGGTTAAAAAATGAAACCGGGAACGATGTGAGTGCGGAGATGAAGAAATAAAGAAAGATAAAATGGGCTTGAGAAGTGACCTGACAGGTTAAAGACTTTCTGGGAAGGGGACAGGATGGAGAGAGAGAGAAAGAGAAGGCACTCTTATCCTGATGTTGATTAAATAGAAGTTAAATATTACCATCAAATGCTCGTTAGTGTGTATAGTCTGTATTATTTTGGTAATGGGTTACTAATTGGCTGATGCGGAAATGCATGGCATGACTAAGTGATGTGGGTGGGGAATGCAAGTTAAAACCTTGTCAGTCTCTGGCAGGCTGCCCAACGATTGGATGTCATGCCAGAGTGTGTGCCAATTGGAGGCGGCGGTGACTTTGCATACTGAAAGCAGCTTCTTCGCACACAAACACAATTAATAGTCTGTTAGTTAATAGCAGCAGTGATGAACACTCCTTTTATCTGTCTCTCTCATTCAGTTTAGTTTCCGCACTTACCCTCATGGGACATTAGCCATGTGGAGTCTAGCGGAGGAAGAAGATCTGATGCTATTACTACCATTTTTGATCAAAAAGGAACTTATACAACATTTAAAAAGGGTTTAAGGCCACTTACAAAGTTCGTGCAGGAAATAAACGAAGTAGGCACACACACTTGAGCCAGACAGATGGGGTAGGTTCTTATGGGAGTGCTGAGTAAGTCTTTGTAATCAGACGATTATGATGATTACAGTGTAGGAGAACAAACTGACGAGAGGGGACATAAACATGGATGTGAGCCCAAGCACGTATGCACAATTGTGCTCTTAATTAGGTTTGTGATCCAGACTACACAATTTATTTTCTGATATGCTCCTCCCTCCTAATTGAGCAACAAGCACCAAAAAGAAAATCAAGGTCCTTCAAATGTTATTTGGAGCTCATTAGGTTCAGCACATAACCCTTCATCTTAAGCAGCATAGGGTTCCTGATTGGTCTACATACTATGGTTCTTTGGGAGAAAACAAATCTGTTCTGTAGATTAACAGGAAAAGTGAAGGGTTCCTTTAAATGCCAGTACATTGACGGTTTTCTAAAGAAGTGAGGAAATTAGTCAACATGAAATGGCATTTGCAACCATTTTACTTCCAAAATAAGACATTTACAAGTGTACTTAAGTAAGGTGGGATAATGATTGAATCCATTTTGAATTGATTGGTTCTGAAGTGTCCGTTCCATATCAGAATGGAGCCAGACCTGAACAGCTGAGAATCTTTCCCTCCTGCAGAACATCAACCACCCACTTTTGTGGATGCTTTTTGTCTGGGCATCAAGTTCAATCTCAAGAGCATTTTGACACATCCCAATTGTAATGTTTCATTTTCAAATCTATAATAAACTATTACTATGTTAACTTTTGGCAAGATTATAGAAATCTACCTACAACAGTAGCCTAAAAAAATGCCTAAATAGCTATTTGGCTGTTAGTTAACATTTTTCCTGCCTGCAATGGTGACAGTCAAGAAGGAAAGTCTTTTAAGAGGCAGTTATTACATTTTGATGAAAGATTACAGGCACAAATGTTTTTTATTTGGAACATGCACAGAGAAAGTAAAAATGGTAAATTATTTTACCAGTTGACTCCTATAATATTATTGCAGTGGTAGCCAAAGTTTTTCAAAAGTGGGGAAGCACAAACTATTGTTCTTGCTCCAAAAAGCTGCTCAAACTACTACTCAAACAGTGACTTTTCATAACAAAAAAGTTAAGCTCAAAACTGTTTGCAATGGATTGCAAATAACTGCGTCTGTACCTCTGAGCTGCCAAACACTATGCTCGACAACGGTGCTTTTACCTTTCAAATGCTGTCAATCACATATATAACATTTAAATTATTGGCCATTTGTTGTGAAATCCGTTTTGACAGCTCGAACAACCATCATATAAAGAAGCCAAGCTTCCATGTGGGACAAAAATACAGCTGAAGTCAGAAGTTTACATACACCTTAGCCAAATACAGTCTTAGGTCAGTTAGGATCACTTCTTTATTTTAAGAATGTGAAATGTAAAAATAATAGTATAGAGTATAATTAATTTCAGCTTTTATTTGTTTCATCACATTCCCAGTGGGTCAGAAGTTTACATACACTGTCAGTATTTGGTAGCATTGCCTTCAAATTGTTTGTATTGGGCTCAGAATGTTTTGGGTAGCCTTCCACAAGCTTCTCACAATAAGTTGCTGGAAGTTTGTCCCATTCCTCCAGACAGAACTGGTGTATCTGAGTCAGGTTTGTAGGCCTCCTTGCTCGCACATGGTTTTTCAGTTCTAGCAGAGGACATTTCACCAAAAAGTAAGATCTTTGTCCCTGTGTACACTTGCAAACTGTAGTCTGGCTTTTTTATGGTGGTTTTGTCGATATAGGACTTGTTTGACTCTGGATATAGATGCTTTTCTACATGTTTCCTCCAGCATCTTCAAAAGGTCCTTTGCTGTTGTTCTGTAATTGATTTGTACTTTGTTGCACCAAACTACATTTGTCACTAGGTTTTCGTTCCTTGAATCATTTTCACACTGATCTCGAAGTGAAATCGGAAATGGTAAGTTGTCTATTCTTTAGCTAAAATTGGTCTGTGCATACCAAAATTAGTGGCCAAAGTGGTAAGTGTTGTTGGGCATATAGGCATGTGTGAGCTCCCTTTTCTGAGTGAAATGTCCACGGAGTGGCGGCAAAAGCTAGTTGTGAAGCTATTGTTTTCTAGTTGTACAAGATGTAATACTGTACATCTCTTTTCTCTTCCAAAGAACAAATATCCTTTAAGGTACTAACACCATCAGTATGGAAGGAACTCTGATGAGACAACAGCTGCACATATAATCTATATACCCCAAACCACGACAGGTTCTCTACGTTTAGTTACACAATGCCTGGAGGGACCCTGGTTGGCAGAAGCCCCAGGATTCCTTTTAGATGGTCCTCAAACCGAAGACATGCAGCATTGCTCCAGGAAAACATTGCAGCCAACAGGCTGTTGTGGAGTGCAACATGTGGAAGGGGTATTGTTAAATTGGCAAATCGATGCATCCAGCACATAATTGCATTGCATCTGCACAGACACAAATGAAGACAGGCCAGACCACAGCAATTTCCTAGCCCCATATCCACTTGCCCTGACTGTAGAAGGATATGCGGGTCGAGGATTGGGTTTCATAGCCATCTTCAATGGCATCGTGGACAACCACGTTAGTCCTTGTACTCCAAAATAAATACCTCCAAATCGCACTCGTAACTGATTAAATGAACACGATTACTTAATGGTTTCAACGCGGTATCCAAACCCAGGTTCCCCACGCTGCTGACGCAATGCGCTTCCAGCCGTTCCACAAAGGTAAAAGTGCTGGAGCTGATACAAAAATGTTGAATGGGAGATACCACTTGTCAGTGAATTGGCATAATGTGTCCGGTCCTAGGGCACTGGAACTCTCAAAAATAACATGCTGACTTCCCATGTGATCATGTTGGTATTTCTGCCTGTACAGTTCAAATCAGAAAGGAAAATATAAGAGAAACAGGAGAGGGAGGAGGAGGATCTGTGACCAACTGCAAGCATAGCAGATCAGGGTTGTGCTTGTAGCTTGTGTGAGAATCAGATTAAACAGCAGAAAGATGTTTACATCCTGTGGTATAAATGCTTATACTTGCCTCCAACACTCAGGGTGTTTTGCGGCAGATACACAACTGAATCACCCAGTCATTTTAGCCTTACACTTAGATTGGTTTATGTGTTGATGATTCAACAGCTCAATATATGGACAGATCAATGTATGGACAGTATTAACTCTTAGCATCACTGAACTTTCTCCAACTAAACAAAGAAAAACCAAAGGGTTCTTAGTCAGGGATAATTGGTGAAGTGTGAAACTGTCTATAATGCTCTGCTGAATACTGATTTCCAAATTAAAAGGATTTGAATGTTGAGGTCCCACTTAAACTGCTTTTAATCAGTTAAGAAACAAAGCAAAAGCTCTTCTCTCGTAAGAAGATGCTGAGAGATTGATGCATGTCTGGACTGCTGCAAAGCTCTCCTGCCTGAGAACGCCCCGGCTAGACTACAAATTAATGCTGCAGTATGGGCGCTGACAGAGAGCAGAATGAAAGCACACATTACGCATGTCTTAAAGTCCCTTCATTGGCCTATCATAAATTGATTTCAAATTTCTGTTACTGGTGTTCAGATCTCTTAATGGATTTGCACCTAAACCCATATCTAATAAGCTTGTGAGGTTTTAAACAGGTCTCTGAGGTCTTCTAACACTGACTTCCAGCAATCCGTACTAAGACTAATGGGAATGCACAGTCCTAACCATTGCCTGCTAGAAGTAAGCAGAAATCAGCCAGGTAAAGTTGTGATTTGTTGTTAATTTTCATTAAATGTCTTTGGATGATATGCAGTTGAAGTCAGAAGTTTACATACACTAAGGTTGAAGTCATTAAAACAAATTTTTTTTAACCACTCCACAGATTTAATATTAGCAAACTATAGTTTTGGCAAGTCATTTAGGACATCTACTTTGTGACACAAGTCATTTTTCCAGCAATTGTTTACAGGCAGAGTGTTTCACTTTTAATTGATGATATCACAATTTCAGTGGGTCAGAAGTTTACATACACCAAGTTAACTGTGCCTTTAACCAGCTTGGAAAATTTCAGAAAATTATGTCAAGTCTTTAGACAATTAGCCAATTAGCTTCTGATTGCAGGTGTACTTGTGGATGTATTTTAAGGCCTACCTTCAAACTCAGTGCCTCTTTTCTTGCCATCATGGGAAAATCAAAGGAAATCAGCCAAGACCTCAGAAAAACACATCTGCTTCATCCTTGGGAGCAATTTTCAAATGCCTGAAGGTACCACGTTCATCTGTACAAATAATAGTACACAAGTATAAACACCATGGGACCACGCAGCCAGCATACCACTCAGGAAGGAGACGCATTCTGTCTCTTAGAGATGAACGTAGGTTGGTGCGAAAAGTACAAATCAATCCAGAACAACAGCAAAGGACCTAGTGAAGATGATGGATGAAACAGGTAGACAAATATCTATATCCACAGTAAAACAAGTCCTATATCGAAATAACCTGAAAGGCTGCTCAGCATGGAAGAAGCCACTGCTCCAAAACCAATATAAAAAGCCAGACTACAGTTTGCAAGTGCACATGGGGACAAAGATCTTCCTATTTGGAGAAATGTCCTCTGGTCTAATTAAACAAAAATGTAAATGTTTGGCCATAATGACCATTGTTTTCTTTTAGGAAAAAGGCTTGCAAGCAAAAGAACACCATCCCAAACATGAAGCATGCGGGTGGCCGCATCATGTTGTGGGGTGCTTTGCTGCAGGAGGTACAAGTGCACTTTACAAAATAGATGGCATCATGAGGAAGGAAAATTATGTGGATATATTGAAGCAACATCTCAAGACATCAGTCTTGGTCACAAAAGGGTCTTCCAAATGGATAATGACCCCATGCATACCTCCAAAGTTGTGGCAAAATGGCTTAAGGACAACAAAGTCAATGTATTGGAGAGGCCATCACAAAGCTCTGACCTCAATCCGATAGAAAATATGTGGGCAGAACTGAAAAAGCGTGTGCGAGCAAGGAGGCCTACAAACCTGACACGGTTACAGCAGTTCTGTCTGGAGGAATGGGCCAAAAGTTCAGCAACTTATTGTGAGAAGCTTGTGGGAGGCTACCCAAAACATTTGACCCAAGTTAAACTATTTAAAGGCAATGCTACCAAATACTAACAATGTGTATGTAAACTTCCACTGGGAATGTGATGAAAGAAATAAAAGCTGAAATAAATAATTCTCTCTACTATTATTCTGACATTTCACATTCTTAAAATAAAGTAGTGATCCTAACTGACCTAAGAGAGGGAATGTTTTCTACGATTAAATGTCAAGAATAGTGAAGAACAGAGTTTAAATATATTTGGCTTAGGTGTATGTAAACTTCTGACTTCAACTGTACAAAATCACAAGCTCTTTCAAAGTTCATTTTTACCTCAACTGAACAATCACACTCTCTTAAGAAGTTTGCCACTGACCAAACAATGTTTCACTTCTGACCACACTCTAAAATACAGAACCGCAGATGTTTATGAGCATCGTATGTGGGCTGCTCTGAGCTGTAGTGTGTTACACATACTCGGAACACACAAGGATTATGAAATGGTGTTAAAGCAGTTTCAAAGCGGTTCTGTGCTCAATGCATATGAAGTTAATTCTATCTCGTGCTCTGACTAAGTGTGTTATACAGAACAGATAATTCCTGGTTCGGTTCAGTTACCGTCCGATGACCGCGTTAAATTTAAAGCGCAAATTTGCGTAATTCCAAATATGTTTGGCATTACAAGTGTCTTAACAATGAATGAATGAATGAAATCTTTATTTCGAACAATTAATAAATTAATAATAAAAATAAATAAATGAAGACAGCAATACGTATGAAATTTCCATACAAATAAATAAACACAAAAACAATAATCAACCTGTTCGAAAAGGGATAGGTAGAAGCCCTAGGCTTATCAAGACCTACCCCCAGTAACTACCCAAACCAATTCACAATCAAAGAAGATAAATCTAACATAACGTTTTACATAATACAAAAAAAAACCTGCTAAATTACAATAATGCTTTATCTTAGTATTAAGATAATGAAAACAATAAAATCATAAACAAAAACAAAAAAACATAATCAAACTGCATTTACAATCATAATGAATTATCATTCACCCTCTTCACATCTGTACTTGTCAAAAATAAAACTTTTATACCTTTTTTTAAATTGCAACATATTAACACTTTGTTTGATCTAAGTGTTACACGTTGGATCTGGGGCTTTGTGGACTCAGGAGGAGATGAGAGCATTTCACCATGTATGGAAGGAGCAGCCCAAAGCTGTTGTCACTGTCAACTCAGCTGAACAACAACAGAAAATAAGGCTTGAAAAAATAATTTGATTTCTGCCAAAATAAAGGCTTGAAACTGTATAGCAATGATGCGTGCTAAATTATTACAGAAATATTTTACTATTGTATATTACGGTTGTGTATTTAAGCAATATCACATGAGCAAGAGTGCGATATGGCCCTATATCAGCATTGCTGTGATTTGGCCGCAGGCACGAGGCTGCAGGCAGAGTACAGTAGGTAATCACAGCATTGCTGATTTAGGGCCATATAGTATGAATGCGAGTGTGATATTGCTTGTATACAACAGTTCAATTAACAAGTAAACTGAGTACGGTCATAAAAACGCATTTGTGCATGGAACTACTTTCTTACATGGTGGATCAGAATCTGCCATTGCTGGTTCAAACCAAATGATCATCCAAGCCTCCGTTAGTAATTAAAAAGTGTCACTTCAGAAATAGTATCACGGCTTGTGCTATTTCTAACAAGTTATTGGATAAACAAGGATGGATGTGAGTGTTTGCGTGAGAGAGAGAGAGAGAGAGAGAGAGAGAGAGAGATTGAGCGTGTGCAATCACCTGTTGCCACAGTCAAGCAGAGATGCTGTCAGATTTCTCAGTGGAAAAGTAGCCGTCCAAGCGGGGGTATATCTCCCTATTTTGAGGTAGCTGATTTCACTATAGAAATTGCAATGTCCTCCGCCATTTTAAACAGTGTGTCCACTCCAATGTGGAAATTCCAATAAGAGGTAAGCGCCTTCAGTTTGTGTAATTAATCAGTCATTTGCTTTTGGTCATTCATATTTGTACAGCAGCTTTTACACAAACAATCCTATGTAAAGAATAAAGCATAAAAAGACTGAAAATAAATTAATATGACTCAACTGAGGTAAAAAAAAAAAAAAGGCAGGGCAGGGCTTTACCATTCAGGTGCCATGTGAATATGACACAGACATTCTAATATGAATGTCTGACGATTTAAAAATATTTGCTTCTAAATATTGTCAACAATAACATTAGCATGATTTGACTGCTGGGAATGGTACAATGATATAGTTGTCCCGTAGGGACATATCATATTCTCTCATAGACACAAACACACACAGAGTGTATCTACACACAGTGAATAATATTCATTCATCCGTCTTCAGATTATCAGTGCAGACTTCCTAAGTTCGTTCTCTCTACACATACACAAATGCACGCACAAACACAAACACACACTCAGAGACACACACACACACACACACACACACACACACACACAGAGCAAGAGAAGTTGGCATTCCCTCATCCACCTCTCTCTATTGTCAGAGCCATTTCCTGCGCTGAACTATTCTCTGCCTCTCTCTCACACACACACACACACACACACACACACACACACACACACACACACACGCAAACACACGCAAATAATTTTGAGGAGAATCAGATATGCTAAAAGAGAAGGCTCTTGCCCAGAGCAACTGCACAAATGCGTCAAAGCCCTGATACTACCTAAAATTAAAGCTGACAACACACACACACACACACACACACACACACACACACACACACACACACACACACAGTCCGTAAACATGAAAGTCAAGTGCAGGTCAGCTAAGAATATTTCTTGCTGGTGGCATTTCTCTGTGTTCCCAAGACAAACACACACAAACCAACACACAAATACACACATGGTTCTTGTTTTCTACATAAACCTGAAGCCAGTCAGACATCTCTGGGGGTCATATCTTACAAAGATCATCGCCATGGAGACCCAGTCCAGAGGAGGGGTTAGGAAATGACTGGAGATGCTGTCCTCTGGCAAAAGATAATGTAATCACATCAAAATTAGTGGTCAACCGATATATTGCAGAGGCCAATAAATCGGACAGTATTCTGACTTTTTTTAATTATCGGCAGCAGCCGATACATTTTCCCCTTTGGCTGATTTGTTTTTGAGGGCTCTGAGAATCGGCTGCTTGCATGTCGGAGTGGTGGTGGTGTAGTGGGCTAAAGCACATAACTGTTAATTAGGAGGTCGCTGGTTCGATCCCCATGGCCACCACCATTGTGTCCTTGAGCAAGGCACTTAACTCCAGGTTGCTCTGGGGGGAGTGTCCCTGTAATAAGTGCACTGTAAGTCACTTTGGATAAAATCGTCTGCCAAATGCATAAATGTAAATGTGAAGCGACTGAGATATGTAAACGACCAGCCATGGTTTCTTGCAACCACATGGTGTTACCCTAGCAACCAAGTAACAAATCATATATCTCTGCACCAGAATATCATAGAGACTTCCTGTTTGACTCAGTCTAGCAAGGAGCATTTTGATTATCACCCCGGTAACTGCCTAGCAACCAGATGGATCACCCTAGCAACCACAGAACAACACTAATATCTCTGCAGCAGAACATCCTACTGTCATGGGGGTTGCTTCTTTCAACTTTGGTTGTAATAAACCAACCACACAACTTCAGCATCCTGTGGAGCGCTAATTTATCTTCCTCTAAAGCACGTATTTTAACAGTCTCTCCTCAACAGTTCCCTGTAACATTTCTAATGATAAAAGGCTAATATTAATAAAACTTCTATCATATTGTTATGAGGGGTGCGGAAGCAGGACAAGACGGACAAGAGGTGCGGATCCAAACACGGTTTTTATTGACTTTAACACATAAGAAATAAAAGGTAAACACAAAGGAAAGTCCACGATGGGAAAAACTGGAAACTTGAACACAACGAAACAGATTAAACACGATGAAACAAAACACAAACAAAACTAAGAACTCGGGTAGGGAACACGGACCAGGCTAGGAAACATACAAGAAAACGACAATCGACAGAGACTCAACAAAGAACCAGGGTTTAAATACACAGACAAAGTGGAGACAGAACGAGACACAGGTGGAAACAATGATGAGTGCAGGCAGTGAGGGAGGCCGGGAATTGTGGGAAATGTAGTTTTGGACAAGGACAGTGAAACACGGGGCGGACAACAAAGAAAACGTGACATGGAGCGTGAACGGTGGCGGGTGAAAAGGAAAACACGGAGCAGACAAGGAACCAAGACAAGAAAGTGAATAGAGAAACATAGAACACAAGACAACAGTGAACATGACAGAATAAAAGAAACTACAAAAAGACTACAAAACCAAAACAGGAATTAAACTAAACTTCACGATGACAGTACAAAAACAAAAGACAACAGGGAACATAACACATATACTGTCTGCAAATATGCAGTTAACTTGTTTAAACAGATGTAATTCACGAACCTCACAAAAATCCATTGTTTTCTTCCCATGGCGCGCTCATCTAACATCTTCCTCTGAAACACGTATTCTATCAGCCAGAATCAAAACTTCAGAATCAGGATCAAAAGTTATTCTCATTGACAAATCATGACGACAATCAAAGCAGGCAATCCAGGCTGTTTAAACTGTAAGGAGATTGCTGCTTGCCCTGGACACGCACGAGCGTGTGAGTGCAACCAGTCTTTCTAATAAGTCAGTCTGCTGTCGGCCATATTTGGAACGCTCTCCAGAGACTATTTCCAGTCATGAAAGTTCAGCTCTTATCTACTTGAACAGAGAAACACCAAAATCTCGATGGTTTAGTTATGATCAAATAACATATTTCAAATCAGCAGTAAAATATGACAACACTGGTATCATAAATTGTGCTCCTTTACCTCAGGTTACGCTAAAAATACATTTTCCCATCTTTTATAGCTAATGCACATGCGCATTGTTTGACAGATGGATGCCTGTATCTAAAAGGTGATTGGCTTTTTTTGTCTGTAAAGGCCGGGACTTCCTATCTAGGTCCGTTGACCATTGGCTGCAGTTGGGCGTTCTAATTTTTCCCATTAATTTTAATAGAATTGCCCTATTTCTAAATAGTGTCTGGTGCAACTTCAAAGTAAAAGCGCTTCACGTGTGCTATAAATAAATGTCTTATTCACTATTCACTGTATGTACAATTGGTTTGATTATGTATTCTTTGAGAAAATGTGATTGCTAACTCTTGATTGTTTCTCTTCTCTTTTAAATACAATTAAATCTTCTTTGGCTTCCCTGTATATAACAGTTGTCTGAACAGTTGTGATTTGATCTGTCTTTGTTAGAACATATAATCAAATCATCTTTTTAAACTTTTGATTTTTTTAAATATATATTATACAGATACGTAAAGTGTTTTGACTTCACTTTTACAGCTGTTTTGGTTCCGGAAGTGAATGAATGTATGAAAGTTACATTTATATAGTTCTTTTCTGACACTACACTCAAAGCACATAACACAGTGGACAGGGGACACTCTTCATCCACCACCAGTGTGCAGCATCCAAAACCACCAGAAGTGCTTTTCGTTTTCCTTTAAAAAAAAAAAATTCCATATAGGGATTTTATAACATTTTTCATAAAAGTGTTCAAAGCCATGAACCAAACCAACAAGCTCCGAGGTGAATCACAACATTACAAGCTTTGATTTGAAACAAAAAAATTATTTGAAAATAAGACATAAGGAAGGTACAAGTATAATTAACATATTTAATGAGGGAGTGAACTACAGTCCCATGCAACATTACGAATGATGTACACCAAAGGACGAGTAAGAATTTTTTTGTTGTTGTGAAAAGTAGATTTTAATGGTATAAAATTAAGTCAAATCTACTTAATTTCCAGACATAATACTAACTGAAGTGAGAGTAAATTTACCTTAAATATTTAATTAACTTTTATTTACAAAAATAAAGGAAGGTCTGCACTCTGAAAATGTCTTTATAAAAGAGTTTTATTTGTTTATTTATTTTTATTCTTTTACATCAGGGGAACTAAAACAACCATTTCCACCAAAAAGTGTTTCAACTCAGTTCTCGTTTGATCTTCTTATAGATGGCCTGTAGGTGTTTTCATATGTCCATAATTGGCTAATCAGCCAATTGACAATGTCCAAATCAACCCAATTATACAATCAATGACATAACACTAATGTGAGCAATATGACACATCAGGCATGAAATGCCATTCATTAATCATAACTTCAATATTTTTAACAACAGAAAATTATTTTTTAAAAAATGTGAAAGATCAAAGTCTTCATTTAAACCAACAGGAGACATGGTCTGTAAATGAAACATCCAAAAGGCCTCTCTCTGTAGTAATTTTTTGTCATTATCTCCATCTCTGCAAAACTTCATAATTTTCTCAATCCCAATACATTTCAATTGTTCAATGTTGTGGTTGTATTCAATTAAATGTCTGGCAATGGGTGAAGTGATGTCTTGTATAAGGTTGGCCGATTTGTGCTCACTAATTAAAAATTTTAGTGCACTTGATGTTTTCCCAACTTACATTTGAGGACATGGGCACTGAAACAAATCACATTATTTGTGGAGCAAGTTATGCAAAATGTAATCTGATACACTTTTTTTGAAGAAATATGTGTAAATTCTATGCATTTTAATATTGAAGAACATGATGTACAATTTCGACATGGAAAAACAACCTTTTATATATGTTTTCTTTTTTTTTGGTCATCACGCACCAGATCTGATCTAACCAACATATTGGCCAAATTACAAGATATTTTAGAGGTGAAAATGGGAGATTAATTCAAAATATCTTTTAGCAGGGGATCCGAGGCCAGAATGAACCAATATTTATTAACAATGGATTTGATCTTACTTCATTTCTCAGTGTAAGTAAGAACATAATTATGGGGAAAAAAAATTATTTCCTGTGCATTGTTTAATAACTGAACTCTATTTACCTTTTTTGCCATTTCAAATGCAGACTGAAAACATGCTTGTGGATAACTTCTAGAACAAAATGGAATCACAAATTAGTCTCAGTCTATACAATTGGCTTTGGCTGAGGAAGGTTTTTGGACGAAACATTTGTTTTAATTCCCCTGACGTAAAAGACATTTTCAGACCTTCCTTTATTTTTGTGATTTAAATTTTGGGCCTTGGCACCTGATCCTTCTGGGAGAGCATGGTGAAAAATGTTGTTTGATTAACTTTTATTTACAAATCTGATGTATATTTAAATAAGCTTGGTAAAATTTACATGAACATTACTAGAACATTCAATATTTGTAACTTTTATTATTAATGTGTTAAATAATTTACCATATGATATTTAGAAGCTTTTCACAGCACGCATGCTTTGTAGTTTATTTGACAACATCACCTTGCATTAATGTCAATGGGATCCCAATATGGAGTTGCGCAACCAGAAACCAGACATCAACACTTGATGCACAAAACACCTTTTCAAGATGGTAACAATAATAAAAAAACTAAATAAATACAAATAAATAAATATATATATATATATATATATATATATATATATATATATATTTTATAAATAAATAAATAAATATATATATATATATATATATATATATATATATATATATATATATATATATATATATATATATATATATATATATTTATTTATTTTTTATCATGAATGGATCATATTGAGGGGGAAAAAAATCCTTAGAATTCACAAAAAATGAAGTTGCCAAACATAACAACAAAATCCACAATAACTTGTAATAAACCATGCAAGATCATTAATTATTCAAGCCTGGTGCATGCTTGGAATAACAGCTTTGAAAAGTTAAGCAAAATGCTATTATTTTATTTACTAGTGAAATTTACTTAAATTAGCTAATAAATATGACAAGGTTTTCTACTTAAGGATTCATACATGATTACGACTTGTAAAAATTACAAATAACCATTAATTATTTTATTTTGAAGCTAAAGTAATCATTTTTACATGCTTGTATTAAAAATAAATGTAGAATTTGCTTGTATATTCAAGTTCACGCTTTAACTTATTCAATGTAGAAAATACTTCATCTTTTCTGATATATTTATTTCACCACAAAATCCTTTTTTTTCATTGTAATTGAATGAAATAACTATAGAAAACATATAACTATTTATTGTTAACATAAGTTGTTGATTATACAGCAAGTATAGAAAAATTATATTGCAAAATATTTTTGTTATATACAAATATACAAGAAGCTGAAAATAATAATAAAAATGAAGATGAAACAGCGTGAACTGATGACTTCAACAAAAGCATATACCATCGATTAACAACCTCGAAGTTTGCAGTAGGTCTGTATTTAAAGGTTTATAAGTTATGAATGTTACGTAATTTGCCGACAGAGAAAATGAATGGGAATTTTACTTCCAAAACCCAAATGTTCTATTGCAAGTGATTAACACATGGCCTAGTAACAGTCACTGAACACTCTACAAAATAATATGTGCCTGGGATATTCTGAGTGGGCACTCCTACGCCTATTCTCAAATAGCCTGATACATACTGCATACAAAAAAAAGACAAAATCACATTTAATCTGATGGGCTGGGTTTACACAATTGTCAGAAGTGCAGAGGTCTTCATTGGCCCACCGGGAAACAAAGATATGCCAAAGATTTGGAAAGTTCATGGCATCACATTTTTAAAAAGATATTCAGAGTTTTGTTTGAAGAACTTATTAAAAGTAAACAGAACTTTATATTATGCTTTGTTTTTTGAGACATGCCCGTGAAATAATTGGTTTTTTATTAGTTTACTACCGCAAAGTCTACATACATTTTCAAATAAGTTCTTATGCTCAATCATTCATGGAAACTGCTGCACCTTTATTCGAACAAGCTAACATTCATATGTCATGTTGTGATATAATCGATTTCAGATTTAACTGTTCCTTAAACGTCATGGTGGAAAATACAGTACAGTAGTTGTTTTATACAGTATGAATGTCAGACTTCCTGTCTAACTGGGTGGGTTTTTAGCCAAAATAAGGTGCAAAGAAAAAAAGACAAACAAGTACCAATAGGACAAGTCATTGTCAGATTTATGATTAACACGACAAATAAAAAAAATCATATAAGATTAAAAATATAAATATGGAAACACTCTTCATACTGTAACTTAAAATAACAATATATATGTATTACTATATAATACATGAATCATAATTATTCTGGCCCACAGGCATGCAGCATGCCTAGTTCAGTAGATTGTGCAGCTCAGACCAATTTGTGCAGGGCTGTGCAAACTACTGGAAAGTGTTGTCTATTATTCAAGTCAGGCATCCCAAATGGCTAGTCATTTAGCAAGGTAAAGTTCTTTAAATCTAAAAAGTTGTTTCTTAAAATGTTAAAACAAATGGGCAGTTGCTACAGAGCATTCACAAACACAGATTAAAGTCCTCACTTTTTATTAAAAGGAAACCAAAACATGCATGACCAATCTTAATATTCCTCTGATGAAGTAAAGATTTCTGACAGTGGGTAGACTGATGTGGAACTCCTTAGCAGATTAGGCTCTTTATGATTGAAGTACAGTAGTCTTTTGGAATTTCTAAAGGCAAATGAGCCCACAGAGCATTAGAACACAATAGATTTTACACAGGAGGAAAACTGATAGTTTGGTTCATAATTGATGGAGGTCCTAGTCTTAAATGGACTCAAGATGGCGCCGAGTATGGCTGCTGTGTTTCGAGCTCCAACACAACCCTGCAGTTTATTGTTTGTTTTGTTTACAGTTTTTTAGTCTGTAAACAAGGCTGTAAACGCTTCTGGACATTGGTTCTGCAATTACACACCGAAAATCAGACTTCAAATTCCTCAATGCCGACCCGCTGTTTACAAACACGCCAGCGGAGCCCTTTGTCGGGGCTGCCCGGCCGCGGAAACGCAGAAGGAAAAGGGGAAAAAGAGCCGACGTTCTCATTAGAGTAAGATGACGTGCAAATCGACCCCTGCTACCCAGTATAATACTGGCAAATGTTCAGTCTCTGGACAACAAGCTCTGCGAGCGCGGATCTCTATCGAGAGAGGAGGGACTGCTGCGTTATCTGCCTTACGGAAACTTGGATGTCTGCGGAGATTCCAGACTCAGCCATCAAACCCACGGGTTTCTCCGTGCACCGAGCGGACAGAGCGAAAGACCTCTCAGGCAAAAGCAGAGGTGGTGGTGTATGTTTTATGATCAACAAATCATGATGTGATCAGAGGAACTGTAAGGGAGTATAAGTGAGCAGGAAACCGTGCACCCTGAGGCCGCGTTCATTGTTACCGGGGACTTTAACAAAGACAATTTTAAAACCAACATATTCAAAACACGAGGGGACCGTGTTTTGGACCATTGCTATTCTCCTTTCCGGGATGGCTACAAATCCCTCCCCAGCCCACCATTTGGCAAATCAGATAACTCTTCCATTCTGATTCTGCCCGCTTACAGGCAGAAACTGAAACAGGAAGCACCAACCCTCAGAATGATCCAGTGCTGGTCGGACCAATCAGACTCTATGCTACAAGACTGTTTGATCACGCGGACTGGGAGATGTTCCGGTCCGCCTCTGATGACGACATCAAGGTTTACGCTGATAGCGTAACGTGTTTCATCAGGAAGTGCGTAGAGGACATTGTTCCGACCAAAACAATACGGATCTACCCCAACCAGAAACCATGGGTTAACGGCGATGTTCACGCAGCACTTAATGCGCGGACCTCCGCTTTTAATTCCAGGAATGCGGAAGAGCATAAACAAGCCAGTTATGCCCTCCGTAACACTATCAGAGCAGCCAAATGCCAGTACAGGCACAAAATTGAATCGACAGTTCAAGACCACCTACTCTAGAAGTATGTGGCAGGGAATTAACATCATCACGGACTATAAAGGGAATAAAAAATCCGCCGTGAACATCGCTGCCTCTCTCCCAGATGAGCTTAATACATTTTATGCTCGTTTCGAGAGAGCACTCGCGGCCAACGCTACAGAGGATGGTTCACTCTCTGTCTCTGTTGCGGATGTAACCTGGTCCTTAGGACGGGTGAACATCCGTAAAGCCGCGGGTACAGATGACATTCCAGGCCGCGTCATCAGAGCGTGCACAAACCAACTGGCTGGTGTTTTTACGGACATTTTCAACCTGTCCCTCTCCCTGTCTGTAGTCCCCACATGCCTCAAATGTCTACCCTTGTGCCTGTACAAAAGCAATCAAAAATCACTTGTTTAAATGACTGGTGTCCTGTTGCTCTGACCCCCATCATCAGCAAATGCTTTGAGAGGCTAATCAGAGATTACATCTGCTCTGTGCTGCCCACCTCTTTGGACCCATTGCAGATTGCCTACAGCAACAACTGCTCCACTGATGATGCCATTGCATCTACAATACACACTGCTCTCTCCCATCTGGAAAAAAGGAACACATATGTGAGAATGCTGTTTGTAGACTACAGCTCAGCAGTCAACACCATAGTGCCCTCCAAGCTTGATGTGAAACTCCGGGCTCTGGGCTAAAACACCTCGCTGTGCAACTGGATCCTGGACTTCCTGTCAGGCAGACGTCAGTTGGTTAGAATGGGCAGCGACATCTCCTCATCACTGACCCTCAACACTGGAGCCCCGCAGGGCTGTGTTCTCAGCCCACTCCTGTATTCCCTATACACACATGACTGTGTGGCAACATATAGCTCCAAAGCCATAATTAAATTGTTGGTAGGTCTCATCACTGACAATGATGAAACTCGGACACGCTGGTGTCAGGAACACAACCTCTCCCTCAATGTCAGTAAGACCAATGAGCTTGTAGTGGACTTCAGGAAGAAAGACAGAGAACACAGCCCCATCGCCATTAATGGAGCACCGGTGGAGAGAGTCAGCAGCTTCAAGTTCCTTGGTGTCCACATCACTGAGGAACTCACATGGTCCGTCCACACTGAGGCCGTTGTGAAGAAGGCTCACCAGCGCCTCTTCTTCCTGAGACAGCTGAGGAAGTTTCGAATGAACCACCACATCCTCATAAAGTTCTACACCAGTACTGTAGAGACCATCCTGACTTGCTGCATCACCACCTGGTACGGCAATAGCACAGCCCACAACCGCAAAGCCCTACAAAGGGTGGTGCGAACTGCCAAAAACATAATCGGAGGTGTGCTTCCCTCCCTCCATGACATTTATAACAGGCAGAGTGTGAAAAAAGCTTGGAGGAGCATCAGAGACTCGAGTCACCCGAGTAATTTGCTGCTCTCACTGCTAACATCAGGCAGGCGGTATCACAGCATCAGCCGCACCAGCCGACCACATGGCAGCTTCTTCCCTCAAGCAGTCAGACTTCTGAACACTTGATCTCTCATGATCAATATACACCAGCACTGCAATTTATTAATCTTATTATCTCACACTGGACTGTCACAATTATATTCTCCACAATACAACTACTGTATATATATTTTTTTATATACTCTTTATTTATTTATTTTATTGTATGTGTATTCTAATATTGTGTGTATTGTTTACTGTACATTGTATATTATTATTGTGTTGTGTAATTATGTGTACATTTGAAATGTAAATTGTGTTATATGTTGTTTATTGTAATTGGTATATATCTCATCACTGTCATGACTGCTATGTTGCTCGGAACTGCACACAAGACTTTCACCTACTGTTGCACTTGTGTATATGGTCGTGTGACAATAAAGTGATTTGATTTGATTTGATAAAAGGAATGGTTCACCCAAAAATATTAATTCCTTATCATTTACTCACCCCCAAGCCATCCCAGATGTGTATGACATTCTCTCTTCTGCTGAACACAAATGAAGATTTTTAGAAGAATATTTCAAGGTCTATACAATGCAAGTGAATGGTGGCCAGAACTTTAAATATCCAAAAATCACATAAAGTCAGCATAAAAGTAATCTTTTAAAAACATATATGACTCCAGAGGTTAAATACATGTCTTCTGAAGAAATAGGGTTGAGGTGTGGGTGAGAAACAGATCAATATTTAGGTCATTTGTTACTATAAATCTACACTTTCACTTTAACTTCCACATTCTTTTTTGTTGTTTGGTGATTTGCATTATTTGTGAATATCGGCACCTACTGGGCTGGAAGTAGTATTTATAGTAACAAAGGACTTAAATATTGATTTGTTTCTCACCCATATCATATCGCTTCCGAAGACATGGATTTAACCACTGGAGTCTAAGGGGTAGTAACAAGTATGCTGCTCTAATGTGATTTATGGAGATTCCAAGTTCTGGCCAGCATTCATATTTTTTAATTGTATGGACCTACAGAGCTGAGATATTCTTAATTTGTGTTCTGCAAAAGAAAGAAACTCATACACATCTGGGATGGCATGAGGGTGAGTAAATGATCAGAGAATTTTCATTTTAGTGTGAACTATCCATTTAAGGCCCTTGACTCTGCATTGTGTTGCTCATATGATGATGTAGTTCTTGCACAGGATGCATATTTTAACTGTATTTGTAATGTGATCAGGGTTTCTTGAAAAATGTATAAACTATCCAAGGCTTGTTCAAACATAAATACTTAAGAGTATGCCTATATCCTTTTTATTTCAAGTATGACTGTAAGAGTCCATCAGTTTTTTCCTGAACATTGAGCTATTCTGAACAGATATTCCCGCTCCAAACTCAAACCATTGGTTAATCAGTGGTCATTAAGTAAGGAATAATTGATGATGGACCGTTGAATTATTGAAAAATAATGCAACCCGAGGTGGTAATGCGGTTATGACATGCAGCGGAGTGACCGTTGCAACTCGGGTGTGCATTTTTTTTCAATAATTCAACATGCCGGAGTCAATTATTCCGCTTATACCACAGTTACCACAAGACATTGTTCAGGGTTTTATTTCAAGACATTTTCTGGTTTTGTCCCAAAAACGCTCTTGTGAGTGGAATTACTCTCTTCTGCCACGGTTTTAGCGTCTTGCTTTAATACAGTCCGAGTCTTCGCTGCTAGTTCAAAAACGTCACTTTAGAACTACCAACGGAGGATTCCAAGGCTGCTTTACTGGAGCACTTACTGGAGTAACTAGTTAGTGCATTTGTGTGTTTGTGAGAGTTAGTGTGTTAGTTTGTTTTTGAGGGATCGAAAGAGAGAAGCTTGGAAATCGAGAGAGATCGCCAGTGGGATTACCTTTATTTGTTGCAGCTCTCGTCAGAAATAACATCGCTTCAAAATCGGCAAGATATACATTTATGCACTTCTCAGCAGCAGCGAGTGTCACCACATTTCTGTTTTATACCACGAATGCTTGATTCTGATTGGATCACATACAATCTAAGGTGTGCAGATATTTTTCAAGTAAACGCAGGTAGTTCCAGCATAACAGTTCCATATCACTTCACCAAATTATTTCAGTTATTTCATTGCATTTTTACATATTCAATAAAACCTCATTTAGTATATTTTTTAAGTCATTTGAATTATGGGGACACTAGAAATGTCCTCATAAACCATATTTATAGCATAATACCCTTGTAATTACCAGTTTGTAATGTAAAACAATTCCTCGTAAACCACTTTTTTATGCAAGTGTGTGCGTAATGCGTATAATGTATGTGTGTCACGTGCGTGGGTGTGTGTGTGTAAAGAGAGGGCGAGGAGGAGCATGAGGGTGTTTCCCACAGATATTTCAGATAATATCGAATTTTTATTGATCAATTATATCTTGCTCTGATTAGGGCTGCAACTAACGACTATTTTAATAGTCGACTAGTCACCGACTATTGAAACGATTAGTCGACTAATCGAAAAATTATTAATTTTTTTTTAAATTTAGCATGAGATTGCTTTAATTCTGTGGAAAATGATAGTAAACACAAGAAAGAAGGGGGTACTTCAATGAAAAATGCATATTTTATTGAACTTTGCTGCTGATAGGCCGATTCATACTAAAAGTAAATAAAAATGCCCTGTCTAAAACCAATTAGGCACAGTGCTAGGTCAGTATAGACATAAATAATACATAAATAAAGAAACTCTATCATTTTTATAAAGGACAGGCACATTTGTTTTATAAGAAAAAATAAATTAAAATCAAGTAAACATTTTCTTCCTGTAAACCAGGGGCAGGCACATTGGCAGCAATAAAACAGTAAACAAAAATATTAAGTGCATTTTGTGAGATACATTCAGTGGTCAATCTGTTGCAAAAGAACTTTACAACTCGTCTCAACATTATGAAATCTAACGGTTTTAAAATAAGCTTTCAGAGTCAACCTGTCATGGTGGACAGACCGAGTTTAAAATCAACATGAGGCTCAGGCTATGTCGTTCAGTTTATTCATATTAAGGAAAGTCAGCATATCCACATGGTCTCGTGTGAGACTTGCTCTCTTCTGGGAGCAGATATTTCTGGTGGATGTTGCAGGAATGCACAGAAGAGATCTTGCTAGGTTTGACAGTGTGGGAAAACGCCCCTCATTTTCGCTCCACCAGCTGAGAGGGTCTTCTTTTTTGGCTATTGGTGGCTCTGTGAAGAACATCTGAACTTCCCTCCTCACCATTTGGATTTTTTTGTCCTCCTGGGTTTCCTCCTCTTCCTCACTCAGACTGTCAGTGTCAGACTGAAGCAGGTTATCCAGCGCTGACTTTCCCCCTGGGATATGACCCCTCTTCTTCTGCTGTAGCTCCTCAGGGTCATCATGTAGCCCAGTGTTGGCCTTTGCTTCTTTGATAGCAAGAACAGAGAGTTGCAGTGACTGGCCAGCGCTGCTCCAGGAGTCTTGATACCATGTAATAGGTACTATTCCATCGCGTACTGACGTCCTGGATCAGCTTGTGCTCTGTGGTGTTCATTTGTTGCTGCTTCTTCTTCAGTTTTGAATTTGCCAGCTCACTTCTCCTAAAGTGCTCAACTAGGTTTCTTGCAGCACCAGTAGCTTTGTTGATGCTGGGCTCTTTGAGGGCACTGTTGATGATAAGTTGGAGGGTGTGGCCAGCACAGCGGACTGAAGACCAACCGTGTTTTTCTTCCAGGAGTCGAGCTGCCGCCACCATGTTAGACCCGTTATCATGTACTATTGCTTTAATTTTGCTAGGCAAGATGTCAAATTTCTCTATCACCTCTTCCATCCATATCATGATGTTCGCAGCAGTATGCCTCTCCTCCAGGGGTAGAGTGGCAAGGTTCAATGTCTTCATTTGCCAGTCTTTGGTGATGAAATGACACGAAACTCCAAGATATGCCTCTGTGGCACGGCTGGTCCAAACATCACTTGTCAGTGTGATGGAGCTGTTTACCTCTTTTAGGATCTGCTTTACCTTTAAACACAAAATTTGATTTTTTTAAATATTTAACATGCAAAAACCTACATGTCAACAGAAACTATTCATCATACAAGTTTTACATTTTTAATAATTGCAGCTACTATGATTTTACCAAAACAAAGTTATGTATTTCAGCTATTTTAATATATATATATATATATAAAATTGCTTTTAAATTAAATTTGTTATTTTTTTTTATTTTATGAAATATGTCTGACTGTGTGTGCATTCTAAACAATTACCTTCAGAAACGTTGTACTGTATTTCTGCTCCATCAAGTGGGTGAAATGGGTTCTGGATGGCAGGATGTAGTCTGGATTGAACTGGGCTATCATTTGTTGAAACCCAGCACCATCGACCATGGAGAGCGGCCTCATATCATAGATCAGCATCTGCAATACTGACTCAGTGAGGGCATTCGCCTGTTGTGGGGTGCACGTCTGATTCTTTTGCAGAAAGGGGTCCATGGTGGCTCTCTTCTTCAGACTGCATGCATTTAATTTAAAATACTTTTGTCAGGCACAGTCAGGCATAACGTTAAATCCTTTTTTTCTTTTTTTTTTTACAGAAAATATGCTTATAAAATGTACAATGTATATCCAAAACAAAACGTATTAGCTTCCATGTTATTTAAATCTTACCGAGGCGAGTCAAACTCCGTTTCATTCAACTGTCCGACGTGCTTTCTCTTTAAATGTTCGTGCATCACCGAGGTGCTGCCGTGATATGCAAGGACTGCTTTGCAAACCATGCAGGTAATCTTTTTATTTGCCGTATCCAGGCTAAAATGCTCCCAAACTTTAGACGTTATGGTACGCGCAGCTGCTGCGTTAGACCCCGCCATTTCTGTATGTTATCACTCAGCAGAGAAGCTAATGCGCATGTGCGACTCTCGGCAGAGATTGTAATGAAGAGAGGTGCCTCGGTCGGAAAAAAACATGTCTGGCGACAACTTTGACAATGAAATTCATTGTCGACTATTTCTATTATCGATTTTTGTCGACAACGTCGACGAATCGTTGCAGCCCTAGCTCTGATACAGCTCAAGCCTTCATTGCTAGTTTGAAAATGTCACTGAAGAACTAGCAACTAGAACTAGCAACGGTTTAGAACTAGCAACGGATGCACACATTTTCAGCATTGGAGTAACAAGGTAGTGTGTGTGTGTGTGTGTGTGTGTGTGTGTGTGTGTGTGTGTGTGTGTGTGTGTGTGTGTGTGTGTGTGTGTGCATGAGTGAGCGAAACAGAGGGGGAGGGTTAGTGTGGTGCATTCCATTATAGCTATATGAGGCAGATTAAGGCGAAATGCATTGAAACATAAAACGTTTCACATATTAAAAGTTATTATTCACACTGCTGTTATTTTACTTCATTTTGCACTGTGTAGTTTATAATTGCACACAGCTTTGCTGCAAATGCTTTGGCAATACAAATGTACAGTTTTTATCATGCCAATAAAGCACAGTAAAATTGAAAACTAAAATGTACTATATTGTGGATTCTATAGGTATTGATTTTTTATTTAATTTTTTTTTGTACTATGTTGCATTACTCACAGTATGAAACTGTGCTGCTCCATCATAAAAAAACAGGTGAGAAGGGCTGAAGGTGGCTTCAAACGATCACATTTTCAATAAAGGTACCCTGGATTTATATGTACAGTACAAATTCATTACCTTGCTGACCATCTACTCCCCCGCATCTCTCTCTCTCTCTCTCTCTCTCTCTCTCTAGTCTTGTGTATCTAAATGCTTTTTTTCACCTAATCACCCCATCTCTCTCTTTCTATCCTGTTAGGCTAAAGTATCTATCTGGGTGTAGGCCTGTCACGGTTATTATATAATCGTCTGATCGCGGTAATTTGATCTAGCCGCGGTTATTTGAGACAACATGATTATTGAGCATTCTAATTACAATCACATTTTAATGCCCGAATATAGTGTATAAATGCCATGAACTGCACACTTGTGTGTCATTCAATTGAACTACTAGTACGAGCGTCACTGAGCCGCACTGCGGACGTCAACCAACTCCTGTCCGGAAATATAAACTATGAAAGTGAATGCTCCGGTTTCACTTTAAATGATCGTGTAATTCCAAATGTTCCTGGTTCATATACGCTTAATGACTTAATGTCTTAATGACACGCAGTGACAAAGAGACGGAGACTCACGCTTACTCTTTTTCTGTGAAATGATGCAATGATGAAACGAAATGTACAAGGTTTTGTTTCATGAGAAACAAGGGCTCGTGGGATTAATCAAAGAGCATTAAAATAATGTTTGAAAGTGACGAAATTAGGACAGAAATATTTTACTATTGTATAATATAATTAAATATTATCTAAATAAAAAATATATATATTTAAAAAATATTTTTTATAAAAATATATTTTTATAAAAATATATGGAGTTCAAATAACAATAAATGTAAAACTGACCAAAACTACAGACATACTTTAAGTATTTGGAAATATTTTTATATTTAAAACATTTTTCATGTCATTCATAAATGTTTAAAGCCTTAAAAGGAAATCACATGTCCCTTAAATGTGTAAAAATTACTTCTTAAGGTGAATGAAGTACATGCAGAAAAAGCAAACCTTAAGAAACATGACAATTATATGAAAATTAATCTTGAATGCCCTTAAAGAGACAATTAATTGTCATAGCCCTAAAACAGACAATTAATCATCATAAATTGCAAAATATTTTTTGGACAATTAATAGTCAGCCAAATTTCATAATCGTGACAGCCCTATCTGGGTGTGCTCATTCTGGAGGGCTTTTCTGAAGTGTTGCTAATTCTGGCCTGCGACTCAAGTGAAAACACTGTGACACACACACACGCAAATACTGCAGTAGCTCACAGACCCATTTAGCTGATGTGTGTGTGTGTGTGTGTGTGTGTGCGTGTGTGCATATGTGTGTGTGTGTGTGATATGGGAGCTAAAAGCTTGTCCTTCAAAAACTGTCAGTTCTGCTCAAGCTCAAAACGAATGTTTCTTTATGTGTGTGTGTGTGTGTGTGTGTGTGTGTGTGTGTGTGTGTGGGTTTGGGTGGTTTATGAGGAAATTGTTTTAGGTTACAAACTGGTAATTGCAAGGGTATTATGCTATACATGTGGTTTTAAGGAAATTTCTAGTGTCCTCATAATTCAAATCACTTAAAAAACGTACTAAACAATGTTTTTTGAAAATGTAAAGACTCCAAAAGTATTTTGTGAGGGTTAGGTTTAAGAGGGTTGGTGCGGTGCTTTCCATTATAGCTATATGAGGCAGATGAAGGTGAAAAAATTTAAACATAAAAAGTTTCACATATTAAAAGTTCTTTTTCACACTGGTGTTATTTTACTTCATTTTACACTGTATAGTTTCTCATTGTAAACAGCTTTGCTGCAAATGCTTTGGCAATACAAATGTACAGTTTTTGATATGCTAAAATATCAGTGTAAAATGTAAAACTGAAATTGTGAGGGTTAGTTAGGGTTAGAGTTAGGGGATAGATTATGCTACAATTCATACAGTATAAAAATCATAATATCTATGGAGAGTCCTCATAAGGGTAGTCACACCACCATGTGTGTGTGTGTGTGTGTGTGTGTGTGTGTGTGTGTGTGTATAAGAGAGAGAGAGTTTATAATGCAATCAAAAAAACATTTATTTGTCCCTATTATACACAATAAAGCACTATTGCTACATTGTTATTTTGGCAGAATTACCACTCCAATGTTCAGATAACATTAGTGTAGTGTTCAATAAAGGCTGATCTAAAAGAAATTGATATCCAGTGGAGAGTGAGCTGAACACATACGGAGAGTGTAGGTGTTTGAGATTGCTGAGCAAAAGGGTTAATCAGGAACATAGGGAGAGAAATAAAAACAGAGAGAAAGAGAGAGAGAGAGAGAAAGAGAAAAGAGGAAAGCAGTCGAAGGAAGCAAGAGCTTTAAATACAAAGGGAAAGGTCCCTTCACAGTCAGTGATACCGCTAACCGAGATTATGAATTATGAATCCACAACCTGACAAAAACATCAAACAAAAGCAAACACAAAAGACAGATAACCAGGGCTGTCCCTAGACTGGGGCTGAAGGGGCTGTAGCCAATTTTTTTTCTTTTCTTTCATTTTTTTTTTAGTTTAGCTCAAATTATTTAGAGGCACAATTAGGCTTGGGCGACTGAATATAAAATATACACAATATATTCGCAATGATTATGCGCATGATAACAAAAATGAAGCACAAAAAGTTTCTTAAATATAGTATCATTAGACAATTTTTTCTATTCTTTACAACTTGTGAGTGTGAGAGCACTAAGACAGATGTTTTAAACTAGAAATGTGCACTAGAGGTCTGCACGGCCCTTAAAATGAGACATGAACCCGACCCGTACCCGAGACAGTGTGTCCCGACCTTACCCAGCACGAACGATACTGTCAGCAGTAGCGGTTTTAACCACCACACAAACCACGCAATTGCATGGGGCCCCGGACGTCGAGTAGGAAATCTCAGCTAAAGTGTTTTGTAAACATATATGTAGGCAAATATTGCTTTTTTATCTTTATCTTTAACTAGATTTGTATTTCATTAAACATTTTAAATGTACTTGGCTACAACGGCTGATAGGAAGAATTTAAGATTATGATTTAAAAAACCTTTCTAATTTTTTAGCAACATTTTTCTCAATGGGGCAAAGGTTGGTTGGTTGCTTGGGGCCTCAGAAATCATAAACCCACCACTGACCGTCAGATTATAAGTCCGAACCCGACTCAAACCCGAAATCGCTCAATGTCTTTATAATTTCTTCTCCTAGCAAGCACTGTTGCAATAGGCTATATTTTATGCAAGCATATAACATTCGTAACAGTATTGAAACAGTAAACATACAGTTTTCACAAGGCATGGCAGCCCCTCAGTACACTAGAGCAGGAGGGAAAAAAACATTGACTTACCATTTATGCACTAAAACTTTGTTTGGTCCAGAACAATCTGGAATAATATGAAACAATGCAACAGTCCCCTGTTTACAGCATGTAAACAAAATGTTGAATATTTGTGGCACCTGTGCTAAAAACAATCTAGCCACAGTGCAAAGAATGAAAAAGTGTGCGGGTGTCTCAACATGAAAATTTGAAGTTTTTATTATCTTGACACGATGTTTAAAAAGTGCCGGTCCTGCGCGAGACACAGCGCAACAGTCATAGACATTCGTCCAGCATGTGTTTATATAAGAAAACAATGGGAAAACCGAACCGACACATGCTAACCATGTTTGGTGTGAATGGCCCCTAACTTGTCCGTTCATGCGTGTCTGTGAGTGAGAGTGCGAAACAAGATCGGTAGGCCTGTTTATTTTTTCATTAATCACAAACCCGAACCCAACCCGAACCTGAAGTCTTACTTGAAAAACTGACCCGAACCCAGCCCGAAACCCGTTGGGTTCTCGGGACCAATCGGGCCTGGGTCGGGTTGCAGACCTCTAATGTGCACGGATAGTCAAAATTCAGTTAACCGTTTGACGTGCCACTATTTGAATACCAAAATCACTATTTGGTTATTCTACAAGTGCAATAAAGGTCTTCAACCCCACCCAAATTCGAGGAGTTCTGACAAACCGTCAGGTTTTCTGGCCGGGTGTTGTTCCGTTTTCAAGTATAGGCATGTTAGGGACTGTTCAAACATACTTTTGTATGCATCTGCACTGTTTTTATAAATAGGCTACTGTTAACATGCACTGGACGGACTCATATTGAAAAAGGACACCCTACATACTTTTGTATGCATCTGCACTGTTTTTATAAATAGGCTACTGTTAACATGCACTGGACGGACTCATATTGAAAAAGGACACCCTATTATACCATTTCAGAGCATAAACATAAATATACTATCCTATACTCTCTCTGACCCTGAGAAGAGGGGCTTAAAACACGATGGACACCATACTATTGATTAACACAAACATAGAAAAGATAAACTAATATAAATAAATAAAACTTTGATATTTTGATATTTGATATTTGATAAAACTGTAAGTTGCCTCATCTTTTAAGGAGGGTTTAAATTTCTGATTATGGGTTACCAACGTAATAACTCTGAGCTGAGTTTTTCAATATAATAATTGCCTTGACATGTTAAAATGTAAAGTGTTAATAAGATAAAGTGACCACAAAGTTTACTACAAAACAAACAATGTTTAGGTGTTACAGTTAAACCTTTGAAACCGTGTAAAGGTTTTATTTTTTAAACATTTGCAAATCTGTTGACTTGCCCCAGAGTGTATTAATGTAAACAAAGATTTCTTTATTTTTACTTAAGTGTTTTATTTGTATTTAAACCAGACTAATGCTTTACTATTAAGTGTTCATGGACTACATTTTCAAAGAAATCAGTACATACACACAAAATGTACAGGAACTATGCATGCTGTAAACACATTCACACACACACACATTCAATATGCCTGGTGAGGCCAGGGGAGGTATAGCACATCTGTTTGCTTGGATACTGTAGAATCTCTGAGTTATCTAGCACTGCACTACAGCCTGAACATACACATATGCAGGGCTCCAGACTAAAAAAAATACTTCAGAGCCATTGGCTCATTAAATTAAACACTAAGGAGCCAAATGCTGTTTTTAGTCGCCGAATCATATAATTGCTCAATTTAGATTGTTGTTCAGAAACAAGATAGAAAGCAGAAGATAAGGAAGACAGCTGATAACCCATTCATAGGTTTAATAAACAGCATGTACTGTATAATTGAGAAGATACGTTAAGTTTGCATTCACCTTTTGTCTCATTAATGTTCACACATCTTTCATAATTTTTACAAATATAAGAGATTAAAAAAAAAAAATATTTAACCGTCATGTTTTGAGTCATTTGGTCAGGACTCTCTCACACTGGGTTTGTTGTTGCGTGCGGTGCAGTGAGCACGTCATCCAGTGGACCAAATTAGACCCACGCCCATCTAGAATATTAGAGATTATTCTTTTATATATAAATGTAAAATATATATATATTTATAAAATTGTTAAAATTTTAAGATTTTGATTTCTGAAAGTGTGAAAGAACAGTATGAATGTGCCGCTTCTCTGTTGTAAAGCAAAATGTAAAAAAATGTGGGTGAAAACTTGGCCCATCCACTTTTATTGAGGCCCACCCAAAATATATTTACTAGCTAGGCCCTCGTCGTCATCACAACAAAACGGGTGAAAAGAGGTGCGAGACACACAAGATGATAAAAGACAAAACTGCATATGAACGCACACTACCCAACTGTCACAATCAATTATTGATTATTGATTACCATTTTAGTCGCAGTCTGGAGCCCTGATACGGACACAAACATCACACATGTATGCACCCTCCACACGAAGCACACACAAAATTCAGAATTCATCACCAGCGAAATACATATGATCAGAACTAGGCCAAAGCATGTGTGTATCCAGTATAAAGTACACTGGCATCCTTATTTTTTAATTTGAATAAATAATGTGCGGGGGATGCGTTTTCTACTGTCTTTGTCTTTTGTGTGTGTGTTTGTAACAGAGGGAGAGAAAAGAGAGAGAAAAGAAAATGTCTGAAAGGTAAGTAAATGTATTTGAGTGTGTGTGTGTGTGTGTGTGTGTGTGTGTGTGTGTGTGTGTGTGTGTGTGTGTGTGTGTGTGTGTGTGTGCGTGTGCGCGTGTGTGTGTGTGGGCGGCTTTGGGTGGTTTACGAGGAATTTTTTTTAGTTTACAAAATGGTAATTACAAGGGTATTACGCTGTATATGTGGTTTATGAGGACATTTGTAGTGTCCCCATAATTCAAATCACTTCAAAAAAACATACTAAACAATGTTTTATTGAAAATGTAAAAATGCAGAAAGTTTTTTTGTGAGGGTTAGGTTTACGGGTAGGGTTAGGGAATAGAATCTATAGTTCTTACAGTATAAAAAACATTATGTCAAAAATCATGAGTCCTAGCCACACCAACATATGTGTGTGTGTGTGTGTGTGTGTGTGTGTGTGTGTGTGTGTGTGTGTGTGTGTGTGTGTGTGGGGGGTGGAAGCCTTCACTGACACTTTCATTTCTGGTCAGAGGGAACACACAAGTGCGTTTGTGCCACATTCCCCTTCAATCACTGGACGTCTGCTTCTGATCATTGGGTCTGCTGTCACGCAGATTCACACATGAAAGCAAGAAAGTAATGTGTTCCACACACACACACACGCACAGTCCCCTGATGAGCACCAGACAAATAGGATTTCTTTTCAATTGTGAAATTGCTGACAATGTAAAAACATTGGAGTGTATGCTCGCACACTCCAAGCACTTGGGTTCAGACAGCTGTATAGGAAACATCTAAAGAATGCAAATTTGTTAGGGCTAACAAAGAAAGCCAGGGAAAGTGACAGATAGTGTGTCCGTTGTGTGTGTGTGTGATGTGTGTGAGTCATTCACACTGGAGACAGTCACACAGTTTCTGATCACTGAGAGACTTAATTAGACTCTATTCTTGCTGTCTGTCTCTCTGTGGGCAGAACGTAACACTTCACTGCTGATAAGGAGCATGAGGAGAAAATCATTCTTTCTCTCATTTTCTCTGTCTCTTTCTATCTCTCCCTATTTCGTTTTCTCAGTCTCTTTCTCTCTCTTCCTCTTCAGTAAGAGTAAGAACCAAGAGTTATTTAGCAGGTGTCGGGACTAATGACACATAAATACATAAGCTGCTATAATAATAAAAAGCCCATTTCTTTTCTATTGGTCCATTGATAATGCTCCACAGTAAATAACTTAAAAAAATGCAAATCTAATTTTCACCTGAGAACCAATCGCATTGCTTGCGCCAATCTGATACAGTGCAAGAGCCAATATGCAAATCAAATGCACAATCCAGACCTAAAATTATTGGAGCACTCAAGTCTAATGAGGTAACAAAGCTCAATTACGCCCTGTTTCCACTCCAGTGGACTCTTATTTTAAACACAGGTGGGGGCATACACCTGTGGTCAGAGAGTGCTAAGTGGAAACTCTCCAGCCCCCTGAGGTTTATTTTTGCACATTATTATTGGATGTCGCTGGGGTGTGATCTTCATCTTTGCACGTTTCTTTCATCCAGCAGCTCTTTACGTCAACAGAATGATTTACAAAACAGCAACCTTCCTGGGAAACCAGACTTGCTGTATTGTGATTGGCTAGAGAAGCAGTCAGCCACACAACCTCATAAGAAATTAATCAACATGCATAAAATATCACAATTCCTAATGCAAAAAAAAAAAAAAAAACGAATTTGCCAAATTTCTATCAACTGTAAAAAAAAAAATAACACAATAAGAAAAATAAGTCATCCTGAAACCTGTTTTATGAATTTTAAAGTAGGGATGCACTGATAACAAATTTATTTGCCAATCCCAATATCCAATTATATCTGCAGAGTAACTAGTCTCAGTTATAAACAAAACACACAAAAAAGCACATTAAGATTAAAGGGTTAGTTTACCCAAAAATGAAAATCCTCTCATGATTTACTTACCTTTAAGCCACCCCAGCCAGATGTGTATGACTTTCCCTCTTCATCAGAACCGAAGTGAAGATTTTATAAGCAGATTTCAGCTCAGTGTGTCCATACAATGTAAGTGGGTGCCATCAGTCTGCTGGCAGTTTGAAAGGCATATTTAGGCAGCATAAATTTAATCCACACAACTCCAGTCAATCAGTTAACCCTCTGGGGTCGACGGACGGTATACAGATAAGTGTAAGACATCATTAGAGTCTATAAAGGGTCTACTTTTATTTGTGTACACTCACAATAACAACAAAATCTTGTGCTTTTGTAAAATACAGAAAATAAAAAGGGTGACCTTACAGCAGTCTCTGTCTCCACGAGCATATTTCAGAAATCCGTCACAAAAATGAACTGAAACTCCACAAATACTTATCACACAAACATGAAACATATGTCTAAAGAAAGCTTAAGATTTCTACTTTTAAATAAAACTATTCAAATTTAAAACAAATATTCTCCTGCAATGTAATCTGTATGAAACAAAGCGATGTAGTTTTTACCGGTTCATCTCATTATCTCTAATGTGATCACACCCACCAGCAGAGTGCGCCATTCATACGCTAATGTGCTGAGACGATCAATGCAAATGTAAACGCCCCCGACAGTGAGGTTGTAAACACATTTCATTCATTTTTCTGCGCGTTTGCAATGATACACAGGCGAGAAAGCTTCAGGATAGTATGGAAGAGTTAAAATTTTTCTCAGAAGAAGAGCGGGACTCCGATGAACGTTTGTATTTTGAAGAGAGATTTGATCCAGCCGAGGATACAATTTCGGACGAGTAAGTCATTTAGCACCCGCTGTGCTGCAACGCGATAGCAGCGTGCTCTTCCCCCAAACAAACAGAGCAAAAACTATCGCATCGTTTGCGGCTTTCAGTCACTCTCTTTTTTTATTTTATTTTTTAGTAATATATATATATATATATATATATATATATATATAATATTTTCTAAACAGAAGAGGAAAGAGAAAAAGGTTCACTGCACACTGCCTAACAAATTCTAACTCCTAACAGAGGAAAGAAAGTTTTGACAGGGTTTGTAAAACACAGAATCGCTCTGAAAAAAGAGTTTCTGATGACACCTGGTGACGCATCCATTTATAGCCTGGCCTCAGGTGCATCTAATGATTACATCAGCCATGGCTATGTAATCATTCATTGACGTGTTACACACATTATTCACAGCTCGGTCACAACTAGGATTGTTCCCATAGCGCTTAGCAAAAGAGCAGCATCATATTGAAGCTTTTTGTAAAGGGAACATAATTGCCACAGAACCTTAGTGTTTACAAACATCAAACATCACCTATACAGAATATAATGGTAAATGGTCTGCACTTATATAGTGCTTTTTTTAACCTTAGAGGTTATCAAAGCACTTTACACTGTGTCCCAATCACTCATTCACACTCACACACCAATGGTGGCAGAGCTGCCATGCAAGGCACTAACCTGGGAGCATCTTGGGGTTCAGTGTCTTGCCCAAGGACACTTCATCATGAGGAGTCGTGTGGGCCAGGAATCAAACCACCAACCCTGCGATTGGCAGCCGACTCGCTCTACCACCTGAGCCACAGCCGCCCCAACGTATCTTATACAGTTCAGATTCTGACAGAATGAGCTATGTTGAAGCAGAGGAATCCAGCGGCACTTGGGGTAAAAAAAAAATAATTGTTTCATTCCTACCGATTTAATCCCTGCACCTAGTGAATGGGTAAAGTTGCGCAAGATCTACTTTTGCAAGAATGAGCTATGTTCAAATGTAAAATAGCCTGTGACTGTAAATTCTATATTAATACAACTAGATTCTATATTGCTTAGCAACCATATACAGCCCACACTACAGCTATACTATTTATGCACATAAAGTGTTACGTATGCATTTCATAAGGTATTATAATTTAAGTTACAGTTATTGGGTTTGTTTAACTGGGTTTTAAACAGACATACTTGCCTGGGTGAGTTTAAAACTGTTTGATCCTGAGCACTATCTTCCTCTTCCTCTGTATTCAGTGCCCCTATGCACCTCTCCCTTTACTTGAGTGAGCACAAGACACTGCCATAATCGACAACCATAACAATCCGCAAACACTAGAAAACGGTCCAAATCTGTGTGTGTTGAAAGATATTGACCTGCAGCTGCTGCCCATGTGCTTTGACCTTAAACTTTCCTCAATGCCTGTTTCAGTGGGAGCCTTCAAGACAATAGAGTGACTAAAGTCATACACACCTGACCCATGATGATGAATATCAGCCCCAATGCCACACACACACAAACGTCTCTCTAGGGTTTGGATTCTATCATTATCTCTCACCTTGTCACGGTCAACCTCAAAAGCTTTCTCTCTCTCTCTCTCTCTCTCTCTCTCTCTCTCTCTCTCTCTCTCTCTCTCTCTCTGATAAACTGTTTCTGCTATTTCTGTCTCAATGCCTTTTCATTTCTTTCTCAATTGTTGCTTCATTACTTGAATTGACTCTTAACAAAACTAGAGCAGAGAATGGAGCGCAGAGATTATGTCTTTGTCTTTACTGACTAATTAAAGGATGAGGTGACACACAAACACACACATCACACGCACTCTTTTGCCATCCCTCCTTCTGTCTCCCTCCATTTCTCTGCTTCAGAAATTTCTCTGGAAATCCATCCTTCAAACTCCAACCTCCTTCATGAGATGAGGAATTTATCTGAGGTGACAGTTTTGCTTAAGAACAGAGAGTGAGAGCAAGAGAGGAAAAGAAAATGAAAGAGAGAGGGGGGGCAGCCTTTTTCAGCATGGCATATATTCAGCAATTCTGTTCTGCATGCCAAAATACTCCATCAAATTCCCTAATGAAACTCCACCCCAAAACTGCACCTTTCCAAAACCCCAATCGAATGCACCTCTGAAACACTCTGGCACAGAGGAGTTAATTTTTTAAACCACACAAAATAACTGACTGTGGAGTGATTTTCCATTCTGAAAAAAAAAAAGACTCCTTGGCTCAAGGGATGTCTGCTTTTGTAAAACTTTCAATGCATCAATAAAAAGAACGCTACTGAGATCTCGGCGGCATATGAAAGTCACTCTCATTACCAGACGTCTCCATTTTACTGATCTCAGACCAGCATTTATTCCCTCTCCCTGAAAAGCCATTTCTCCCTCCTACACGCTCACTCTGACAGAACGAAAGAACGGGTGAAAGAATAAATTAGCATTTCAGAGAGAACGAGAGATGGGAGAGAGAAACGATCAAGCTATTCTCAGGAGATTGGTTAAGACGAGCGAAAACAGTAGGGGGGGTTGCGTATACCAAGACACAAACAAACAATCCCATCCACAAAAATTACAAATGTTAAAGACACGAGAATACAAACGTACAAAATTATGAGTCTTTAGCTTAGAACGCAGAACACAGGAAGTGCATACCGCCTACAGGATCACAGAGGGGAAAGAAATTCAAAGCAGCATCCCCCCTACACACTTCACTCACTTTCAACCGAGAAAAGAACAAACTTACACCATTGTTTTGTTTAAAAGTAAAGGTAAGATATAGCAGTTACAAGGAACAAGAATAGGCTTATGTTCCTCTTGTCTGACCATCTACCTCGACTGTTACTTACCAGCCATTAAGTAGAGGCTTTTTATCCAAAGTGACAGTGCACTAATTGCAGGGACAGTGCCTCCAGAGTATCCTGGGGTTCAGTGTCTAGCTCAAGGGCTCAATGGTAATAGAGCACCACTGTGATCTCAGTAACTCTCCAGTTTATGGATCACACTCACCTGGGACCAAACCTCCATTCGTTCCGTTACCGGTGCAGATCGCTAACCACTGATTGTGCTGGACTGGCATACTAATGTCGCAACCAGAGCACCTCCTCCAACCTCAGTATCTCTACGAGCTGGTGGACAGGAATAAATAAACCCAGCTGCAGCTGAGTCTGTTTATCAGAGTGTGACAGCATTCTGGTGCACTAATGGAATGTTTAGAATCCTGAGCCCATGGGGACATTCCGATTCTAAGTCCGAATGCGTTTATTAATTTAGCTCATAAATGAAGTTCCCCTCCTTACGGCGTATCGCAAATGAGATCCCTTTCCATAATTTGTCTTTGAGTTTCACAGATCTGCATGGATCTAAAAGACCCAGCGATGAAAAGTCAGTGACAAAGGCAAGAAGATGAGGCACCCAATATTTCTAGTTCATAAATCACCATTGTAACAGCTCCTGTTAGATACCTTGGACATATTCAAATGTTTGAATACAAAATGCATTTACCATCGCCTTCAGCAAACAGCAAATTTTTTACACATGTACTTCTACTCCTATGATGGACTGGTAACCATCTACAACCGCCACAAATCAAAGGCTTAGACATTTTGCTCCATAAGTCTGGCAGTAAATGCTTTCATAAATTCAGCTGTTCATGTGTTATAGAGATGCCAGAGGCTTCTGAATGAGGACAGTTCAAGTTTAAGAGTTTTTAACCTCCTAAACATTCATAAGACATGGACATCAACCCCAAAATTGTTGCACAGTACAGAGTAGCTCCTTTGTGTAATAAACAAGTTGTTGGGAAAAACAAAATAAAAGTAGCAAGGCAACTAACTTAACTACTTTTTTTAGTAGTGAGACAGTTGCTCAGCTGAAATACTTGAAATACAGCTAACAAAAAAATTATATTCACTATTGAAATTTCCAAAACTTTTAAATAAAAAAACAATGCAATTCCTTTAAACAATGCAATTGAATGTTCTCAATTTTTTGACGGTCCAAAACGCATATTTAGGGTGCATCAAATTAATCCACATGACACCAGTCGACAAATAAAGTTCTTCTGAACCCAAATGATTGTTTATTTTTAGAAACAAAACAATACTTATGTAATTTTTAACAACAAATGTTTGCTTCCATACATCTCTGTGACGTGCACTCATGAGAGGGATGACGTAATATTGTTGGTAAGGTCACGCATCACGTGGAGAAGCAGGCAGGAAGCGCGTCATTGTTTACAAGGCATTGTACAAAATTGTAATTGTCTTTGCTGTAGATTTGTATAAGTGTATTGTTCAAAATGGTAATTTGGTGTGTGTATCCTGGATGCTTCAACCTTCAGAAACCCCAAAGAAAATAACTTTTAACTTTTCATCAATCACATATACATGATCATGAGCGAAGCTCTGGCTTATCGTGCTGAACCTGGATATCAGTACACCCCTACATTCTCTCAAATATTGAAGGGTGTGCAGTGAACATTTTACCCCTGAAGATTTCAGACCATCGAAAGAAACAAAGGTCAATGTCTGAATTCATCGACTGTGCCCGTGCTGTTTTTCCAGTGAACTCAGGTATGTGTGAAAGCATTGTCATTGTCACGCCTCCCTCTGGCTCTGCACCTCCTTCAGTGCTCTGCTCCTAGTCACCTGATTTCTAATTGCAATCAGTTCACTTGCTCATCACTGCCGGTATAATTAACTCACCTTCATGCCACTTCACTATCAAGTCTCACACAAAGGACACTTGGTTTCACTAAATACAACTTGTGTGGCTTGAATTCCTGACAATCATATAGCCTATATATTTCTGCTAAAGAAAAAGCACAAGTAGATAATGCAACATCAATGCTCTGAAATAAAGGATGGTTATTTACTGCTGTAATGTTTTTATAATATTATTTGGAAGTGATTTTTGGAATGTTTTGGTTTGTGAACGGCACTTGGTCAGTGGTCTTTGCAAGTTTCTCTTGTAAACAGTGACGTGCTTCCTGCCTCCTCCTCCACGTGACATTACCAATGAGCTTATGTCATCCCCCTCATGAGCGAGCATCACAGAGATGTACGGAAGTGAAGATTTGTAGTTAAAAATAATATAGTATTGTTTTGTTTCTAAAAATACTCAAACGTTTGGGATCAGTAGAACATTATTGGTCTACTGGAGTCTTTGGGATTATTTTGATGAAACCTAAATATGCATTTTGTACAGTAAAAAAATGGAGTACATTCACTTGCATTGTTTAAAGGAGGAGGCCTGAAATTAAATCCTAAAAATCTTACATTATATTTAGTGCAGTTTAGCGTGTTCGCTACCACATTGAGGTTGCCGTGGATGTGAGTGGCGCGCAGCGTCTTGAGGAGACGACAGGCGAGTCGCGACATGTGGCGGGAGCGTTAGCCGCCTTGCCGATTTATGTACGCTACCGCGGTGGTGCTGTCTGACCTGACTAGGACATGTTTGTCTCGAACTAACGGGAGAAACTTCCACAGGGCAAAGAAAATAGTCAACAACTCTAGGCATTTGATGTGCCAGCGCAGCGGGGCCCCTTTCCAACGGCCCGCGGCTGTGTGCCCATTGCACATGGCGCCTCAACCCGATCTGGAGGCGTCGGTCATGATCAGGACGTGTCGGGACACCTGCTGCAAGGGCACTCCTGCCCGCAAAAAGCAGAGGTCTGTCCAGGGTTTGAATGTTTGGCGGCAGGCGGGGGTGACCATCACCCGGTGCCTGCCGTGGTGCCATGCTCATCTCGGGACTCGAGTCTGAAGCCAGTGCTGAAGCGGTCTCATATGCATCAACCCCAGCGGTGCAACAGCCGCGGAGGACACCATATGCCCCAGGAGCCTCTGGAAAAGTTTTAAAGGGACCGTTGTGCCAGGCCTGAAGGTGGCAAGGTATTCCAGCACTGACTGCACACGCTCGTTGGTGAGACTTGCTAACATTGAGGCTGAGTCTAACTCCATGCCGAGAAAAGAGATGCTCTGAACCGGGGCAAGCTTGCTCATTTCCCAGTTGACCTGAAGTCCCAAACGGCTGAGGTGCCTGAGCACCTGGTCTCTGTGAGTGCATAGTAACTCTCGGGAGTGGGCCAGAATGAGCCAGTCGTCGAGGTAATTGAGTATGCGGATGCCGGCTTCTTGGAGCAGGGCAAGGGCTGCCTCTGCGACTTTCATGAAGACGCGAGGGGACAGAGACATGCCGAAGGGGAGGACTTTGTACTGATACGCCTGGCCGTCGAATGCGAACCGTAGGAAGGGTCGGTGTCGAGGCAGAATTGAGACGCGAAAGTACGCATCCTTCGGGTCTACCACTGTGAACCAATACAAAGATGTGTTTTTGCGTGAGCATTTTGAACGGGAGTTTGTGCAATGCCCAAAAAAACTTGCAAGTCCAAGATCGGTCGTAAGACGCCACCTTTCTTGGGTACGATGAAGTAAGGGCTGTAGAAATCCTTCTTCATCTCGGTTAGAGGGACAGGCTCTATCACGTCTTAGAGTAAGACAGTAGCGATTTCCGCACGCAGGATTTTGGCATGTTTTGGCATGAAAAGCGGACGCCCGCGAAGGGGATGGGAGGCCTGGCAAACTGAATTGCGTAACCGAGTTGAATGGTCCGGGCCAGCCAGCCTGAAGGGTTAGGAAGTGAAAGCCACAAGCTCAAAGGGACGATTATTTTTGACATACCCGGTGGGGCTTTGCAGCGGGGTGGAGCAGGTAGTACGGTGTTGGGAGGTGCGGATACTTCCCAAGGCCCTAGTTCTGAGAAGAGACTTGAAGCACTTACCATGCTCCGCACACCCGGCAGGGGGCGGGTTAGCGACTGAGGAGGAGGTCATGTAGCAGCGTCCTCTGAACTCATCAGAAACGGCCGGCCGGGGAACAATCATGGGGCTGAGACAGGAGGGTCCGCATCCAGCGTGCCGGGAGTGTTGAGGTGTGGCGGTAGAGTGCCGTGAGAACGGCATTTGCGGGCCAGGTGACCCAGAGACAAAGGATATAGCTATTTACTGAGAATGTAAATTCTCAGTAAAAGAGCTATTTGCTCACCACAGCGCAGTAGATGGCAAGTCTTTTCAACAAAAGATTCTCCTCCCGGCCCTCCACCGGTAGACGGAGCGTTCTGCTTACCCGATCCGGAGCTAATGTCTTGGTCCCTTGGTAGATCTTCTCAGGAGCAACTGGGAGCCTTGCAGGTCCTCAAGGGGGTCCGTGAGACGGGGGGTGTTGACTTCCTGCGGGGTGCTCGACGCGTGGGCTGAGAGCTGGGCCCGGGTTGAGGCGGAGCAAGGCGTTTCTTCACCGCAGGAGCACGCCCTCGGTGAGCAGACGGCATGGCCCATGGCGGCAGGTTTGCGGCGGGGCAGGATATGCGAAATGGCCTCCGTCTGTTTCTTCACCGCAGAGAATTGCTGGATAAAGTCCTCGACGGTGTCACCGAAGAGGCCGAACTGGGAGACAGGCACTTTGTCGGTCTCATGCATCTTGACCAAGTTGAGCCATAGATGACATTCCTGGACCACGAGTGTGGCCATCACCTGCCCAAGTGACTGCGTTGTGGCGAGTTCGGTCGCTGAGCGCGGTTCCTGCAGCATGTTGGGATCAGGGCTACCCCCGTGCAGCTCTTTCAGTGCCTTGGCCTGGTGGACTTGCAGAAGGGCCATGGCATGCATGGCGGAAGGGACATGTCCAGTGGCGCTGTAGGCTTTGGCAGTCAATGAAGACGTTGTCCTATAGGCCTTGGAGGGGAGTACAGGGCGACCCCGCCAGGTGGTAGGGTTTTCGGGACACAGGTGGAGCGCAACAGCCCTGTCCACCTGGGGAATCGCCATGTACCTGTGGGCCGCTCCGCCGTCGAGGTTAGCGAGAGCGGATGAGCGAGTGGCTTTGTGATGTGTGGAGAGGGGTGCCCTCCATGCAGACGTCAGCTCATCATGCACTTCCGGGAAAAAGGGGACCAGTCATCCAACCGCGATGGCTGTGGGGAGGACGGAGGGTTCCAGTCCAGCCCCACGCTGGCGGTTGCCCGGGCAAGCATATCGGACATCTGCGCGTCAGCCTCAGTCTGGGTGTGCTGGCACGAAGGAGTCATCAGCATCAGACGCCGAGCTCTTCGATGCACCGGCGAGCTCATCCACATCGAGCTCTAGAGGATAGGCAGGCTGGCTGTAAATGCATCAATAATGAAATCTGAAGTGAGTATATGACAAAAGCTGGTAAAGTATGAAACCAAATTGTGCTTTTGTGTAATTTTGTCTTTTGAGAAAATAATTTCCTAATTTTCCTCAGTGGATACTTTTGGAAATAATTATCTATTTAAAATAATATGAGGAAGTATATTTAAAACTAAACACTCTAGACATCTATTTAGGTTATATAAAAATCATGTGAGCTTAAATATTTTAGCTCTCCCATTGTTAGAGAGACATTGCTCACTCTCCTTTCATTTATAAACTCATTATTTCATCAGTTACGTACAATTGAAATGCATGCACACACACAGTTCATAGGGCAGTTCTGTGAAGCCAGGAATCCTGTGCACCATTCATGGATCTCTAGCAGCATACACATATATACACACACACACACACACACATGCGTGCGCACACACACACAGACACACACACAGCACCAAAAAACATGGCCTGTGGTGAAGACTGCATATATGGCACAGCTGGAGTCGAATCAAGCTTGACAAGCCACTGCTACACAAGACGCAAAACGGTGCATTTATTTTTCAACCTAACAGAAACTAATGATGTTTAAGCCAAAGCATCCAAACAGACACTCTCTAAGACACTCCAAATACATGGACATGCCTCCTCATTCCTCCATATCCTGGAGAATTCCTGATGAGTGCACAGAAACACAAGGAGCTCATGTAGAGCACTATCAGTGCACTCTAGCACGAGAGAGACTGACCCATTGGCTACTCCAAAACCTCTTCAGTCTGATCGGCCTCTTAATACTAAATAAACACCTCTCTGCAATGTTTCACCATTACCTCAATGTGCTTCTCTTCATTGCCGGCACACATCAGTAATAATCTCTACAACAACAAAAACACTTAATATCAGGCATGCAAAAAGCTCAGACTAGAATTCCTAGGCTAATAGAATTCACAATGTGATACTTCAACACTGTGGCATTCCTCCAAAATAATCACACTAGGTGATGACAAAAAGAGCATTGCTTCATTAATTATGCAACAGAATGTCAAAATATATATATATTAAATAATATAAAATATTAATTTTTTTAATATAGAGCTAATATAGAGGCCACAGACAATAACAGTTTGACATTTTCTCTTTCCACATCCCACATTTTTTAACTGTTGTTTCCCATAGCTTACGAAAACACTTTTCACTGGTGACCTCTCATCCTGTGTGGCACAATGACTGGTTGAATTATTCATTCACTTGCATTTTCTCTGCTTGATCGTTGTGACATTGCTTTAGATGTCACTGTCATAGAGACTGAGTGTGTCATTTCATGATGTCACATAAACTCAAACTGACCTGGTACAGAAGTGTTTCTTTTAAACAAGGATGTTGCATTAAGCATGCATTAGTAATGAACACTGAATTTCAAATATGTGCGGAGAAAACAAAAATGCCTTTTGAAATCAGTTAAAGGTTTCTAAAGATTTGGGAAAACTGACTTTAGCTTGGCGAAACAAATCAAATTAAATGAGAAAAACTGTAATACAATATTTTCTTATCCTCCATAAGGCTTTATTTCTCATGTAGGTAATGATTTCTCAACAGAATTTGTGTCAGATGCAAGGAAAAATAACAGTGTTGGAATCTGATCAGCTCTACAGGGCTTTGGATCTCACACAGAAATCAGTCAGAGATAACTGGCTTGATAAGGTTGGCTAACCAGTAACAGGTGATTAGGTGAGGGCTTTACAGGCTTAAAGCTTCTTTATGCACACACACACCCACACACACACACACCAGTGCACAATTACCCCTAATCATTCCACAACAGGTGGCTGACTGGAGTCCAGCCTTGAGGTGAGCTGTTCAAGTGCCCTTATTACAGGTTAACGAAGCACCTGCAGTGTCACAGATGAGAGGCTGACAGGGCCCGTTTTAAGGCTGTGGCACTGATGGCAAACTCTAACCCAAACGCCTAATCATCTCAATGCACTAAAACCCAATCATACTTAAATTACAGCTTGACTCAAGAACCTCAGAATGTAGAACTGTACTGTGACAAAAATCTTTGCTTGATTAATCACTCAGTGGGATTCATCAATGTTGCCAGATAGCTGCCTGTTATCTGGGCTGCTTCCACTTTTTATTTTTTAAGAAATGGTTGTTAAATAATCTAAGAGCATGAGCATTATCAAAGATTTGTATATTTATAATCACAGAGTGATTTTTGTAAGGCTATCACCTTTTATGGCACACACTAAACTGGTTTCATCTTTTAAAAGAGCTGACTGAGTTTGCAACTCAGTGGTTGATGTGCCTTGATGTGCACATGCTCAATTACGTTGCGCAGTGGTGCTTGCACGGGCTACCCGAATGTGAATCTGGTTTCCTTCCTGTCATTTCTCTTCTGTCCTTTCAATAAAAGTAGCTAAAAAAATGCCCAAAACAATCTGGGCTAGCGACATCGATTACATCGGCCAGGCCAATTAATCATGTGATTACAAGATGTCAGCATTGGTCAGTAAATTTACCCAATTGGCAGAGTAACAGAATACAAAATATAATATATAATATAGTATATACTGTGCGTGTGTGTATATATATATATATATATATCCAGAGAGCAAGGTGGCCAATAGGCAGATACATGCCGATATATCACACAGTTTAATATTGTAAAAACATAAATTTGCTATTAAAAAAATTTATAAACTATTATTTAGCATTATATTTACTAAATTTCACACAAAACTTTAACTTTGTAAAAAAAACTAATTATATTGTATTATAAATGGTAGATAGCAGTACTTTGAAGTATCACTCATGCTGTGACGAGGCAGACAAGGAATGAGGACTAAACACAGCTTTTAATTAAACAAAAGATAAACAAGGTAACTCAGAAAAAAGGAAACAAAACACAGGGAACCATGCACAGAACATGACATCACATGTGAAGACTGACAAAGAAACCAGGGGAAACAAGGGCTTAAATATACCAGGGCAAACAAGGGAAGGAGGAACACCTGGGGAAAGCAATTGGGAAACCAATCATGAAAGGAAACTACAAAGGACTACAAAACTAGCAGGAAGCAGGAACAGCGAACTAAACAAGAATTTCTAAATAAAATTCAAAGCACAAAAACAGGGAATACGTGACAGAGCCTCCCTTTAAGGAGCGGATACCATTCGCTTAAAAAAAAAGTTGTCCATAGGGTGTAGGGGAAGGGGGAAACAAGCAGTTCAAGGGGGCACAAAGGGGAAGGGGAGGAGAGGAACAAGGCAAAGTCAGGGAGGCTTGAGACCAAGGCAGAGCTGGATGGATGGCAAGCCAGGGAGAAGCTGCAGGCTTGGACGACCAAGCTGGAGCCAGAGGTTCAGAGGGCTGAGGTGAAGCTGGGGGCTCGGAAGACCGAGGCAGAGCTGGTGGGAGTGAGGACCAATGTGGAGCCGGAGACCAAAGAGGCCAGAGCAGATCAGGCAGACGGCTAGGAGACCAAGGAGACCGGAGCAGATCAGGCGGACGGCCAGGAGATCAGAGCAGATCAGGCAGACGGCCAGGAGACCAAGGAGACCAGAGCAGATCAGGCGGATGGCCAGGAGATCAAGGAGACCAGAGCAGATCAGACGGACAGCAAGGAGACCAAGGAGACCAGAGCAGATCAGGCGGATGGCCAGGAGACCAGAGCAGATCAGGCGGACGACCAGGAGACCAGAGCAGATCAGGCGGACAGCCAGGAGACCACCTCAGGGTAGGGACTGGGTCAGGGGTCCTGGTAGGCGGCCACATGGCCGAGACAAGGTCAGGAGGCCTGGGAGGTGGCCACTCTGTGGGCGGAACCGTGGAAGGCAGGTCCGTGGGAGACTCGAAGGGCAGAGTCATGGACTTGAAGCCGTGGGAGGCTCGAGGGGTGGAGCCATAGAAGGCAGAGCAATGGGAGGCTCAAGGGGCGAAGCCATGGAAGCCGGAGCTGTAGGAGGCTTGAGGAGTAAAGCCGTGGAAGGTGGAGCCTTGGGAGACTAAAGGGGCGAAGCCGTGGAAGGTGGCCATGGGCACTGGCAGCGACTGGGGAACGACCTCCTTGGTCGTGAGCAATGGCAGTGACTGGGGAACTACGGCAGTGGTCTTATTAATTTATTTCATTAAAAAACAAAAATTGTATAAAAACCTTTTTTTGTGAAATTGATGACTTGGACCAAATAATAAAGAAAAGCAGCCAATAAGTGCACAACATAGATGGAAACTCCTTCAATACTGTTTAAAAAACATCCCTGGGTGATACCTCAAGAAGTAAAATGTCAGGAGTACAAATTCTAGGCAAAGGATGACTACTTTGAAGATGCTAAAATATAACACTGTTTTTATTTATTTGGGATTTTATTTAGTCACAACATAATTCCTATAGTTCCATTTATGTTATTCCATAGTTTTCATGTTTACTATTATTCTAAAATGTCAAGAAATGTTTTTTTAGTAAAGAATGAGTGTTTCAAAACTTTTGACCAGTAGTGTGTGTGTGTGTGTGTGTGTGTGTGTGTGTGTGTGTATACAGTATATATACAATATATGCTTAAATATATATATATATATACACGCACCTAAAGGATTATTAGGAACACCATACTAATACTGTGTTTGACCCCCTTTCACCTTCAGAACTGCCTTAATTCTACGTGGCATTGATTCAACAAGGTGGTGAAAGCATTCTTTAGAAATGTTGGCCCATATTGATAGGATAGCATCTTGCAGTTGATGGAGATTTGTGGGATGCACATCCAGGGCACGAAGCTCCCGTTCCACCACATCCCAATGATGCTCTATTGGGTTGAGATCTGGTGACTGTGGGGGCCATTTTAGTACAGTGAACTCATTGTCATGTTCAAGAAACCAATTTGAAATGATTCGAGCTTTGTGACATGGTGCACTATCTTGCTGGAAGTAGCCATCGGAGGATGGTACATGGTGGCCATAAAGGGATGGACATGGTCAGAAACAATGCTCAGGTAGGCCGTGGCATTTAAACGATGCCCAACTGGCACTAAGGGGCCTAAAGTGTGCCACTTTAGAAAAACATCCCCCACACCATTACACCACCACCACCAGCATGATGGATCCATGTTCTCATTCTGTTTACGCCAAATTCTGACTCTACCATCTGAATGTCTCAACAGAAATCGAGACTCATCAGACCAGGCAACCTTTTTCCAGTCTTCAACTGTCCAATTTTGGTGAGCTCTTGCAAATTGTAGCCTCTTTTTCCTATTTGTAGTGGAGATGAGTGGTACCCGGTGGGGTCTTCTGCTGTTGTAGCCCATCCGCCTCAAGGTTGTGCGTGTTGTGGCTTCACAAATGCTTTGCTGCATACCTCGGTTGTAACGAGTGATTATTTCAGGCAAAGTTGCTCCTCTATCAGCTTGAATCAGTCGGCCCATTCTCCTCTGACCTCTAGCATCAACAAGGCATTTTCGCCCACAGGACTGCCACATACTGGATGTTTTTCCCTTTCACACCATTCTTTGTAAACCCTAGAAATGGTTGTGCGTGAAAATCCCAGTAACTGAGCAGATTGTGAAATACTCAGACCGGCCCGTCTGGCACCAACAACCATGCCACGCTCAAAATTGCTTAAATCACCTTTCTTTCCCATTCTGACATTCAGTTTGGAGTTCAGGAGATTGTCTTGACCAGGACCACACCCCTAAATGCATTGAATCAACTGCCATGTGATTGGTTGATTAGATAATTGCATTAATGAGAAATTGAACAGGTGTTCCTAATAATCCTTTAGGTGAGTGTATATTTAAGCATATACGTATTTTCCATCAGCCACCCTAGATATGCTCATACTGTATATGTATATACATATATATATATATTATATATATATATATATATATATATATATATATATATATATATATATATATACATATAATCTCTCAATCAGATGGGAAGACCTATGCTATGAAAAGTTACTGTGACCTTTTGTCACTTTTGTGCCCTTGAGAAAGACACCCAACCTCAGGTTGCATGCTAAATGTTTCTTTGGATATAAGCGCCTGAAAAATGACAAGTAACCAACCCCGGCACCCTGCTGTATGATGTTTCTTACCTTGCAAATGAGCCTGCTGATTAGAATAAGAATATATTCCAAAAAGTCTCATCAGTATGTTAATTACCCCAAACCTGCAATGTAAGATGTGTCATTAAATCAAGCTGTACGGCCATATCTGCTGGGTGCTGTAACGGGTGCTCAAACTGGACAATGCGTCTTTTTCCCCAATTGTGTTGAAAGGCAGCATAACCTTTTTAAAATGGATGGAAATATGTGGCCTGACCTACAGAGGGAGTGAACTCTCTTTTTTTGCTAACTTATTATGCATGTTCAATTCTTTTAAAATTTGCAATTTAACAGAGATAGATAGAGAGATACTTTACTGAGCTCAAATGGGAAATTTTGTGCCAGCTATTAAAAACAGTGCAAAAAATGCTATGCATCCTATAAGGTTAAAGCACACCAAAGGTTAAACAAACACAAAAGCCTTTTTCAGTCTGCCGTGACATTAGCTAAATATCATTTGCACATAATATGTTTGTGCTGGAGGATAGCGCTGCATGGACAGAATATTTGCTTTCCATCACATATATGCTGTGTTTTTTCATGCATATCAAATGTCTATGAGCGAACATCTGAAAACATGAATATACGTAATCATTAACTTGACTGCATCCGCTCAGTCAATCTGATCATCGCTGAAACATGTTTCACATGCTCAATCTTATACAAATTATTCATATGTTGGAGGAAGAAAATGAGAGGGATGACTGTCTAGGATTCTTATACACATATCTAAGACTTAATGAGTGTGAATCCAAAACCCCATTTATCACACCTTTCTAGAGCTTATTTTTAGAGGAAGACAGTTCATATAATGGATTAGTTTCATTGAACATGAAATGTGATTTAAATTTTTGTAACTTTTTTAAGAAACAGATGTTCTAAGACTGACAATGGATGACATCTAAAATGTTGTGAATGAGTTACTGTATACAGACCTGATATGTTTTTTTTTTTATTAATATTTGATTAGTGGGTCTTTGTATTAGTAGAACTCAAAGTTGCAGAATATTCTGTGTTGTGGAGTTATGAACATTCTGCATTGATTATGACTGCACAGTCTTCTTTAGAATATCAGACACCACCACCGAAGCCAAGCTACAAAACTGAGAACAAGATATGACTAAGAAAGAGAGTGAATAAATAAAACAGAGAGGATGAGGAGGAGTGACAAGAAGACATGTAAAGAGTCTGCTTGAGACCGAAAGGTGTATTGATAATGTATTGAAACATGGAGAACATGTGACTTCTGATGACTCAGGGTGTATATAATTACCAAGCCAAGCTAAAATACAGAGAACTAATGGAGATTAAAGAGAATAGATAATATGAAAAATTGGAAAGTGGAAGGTTGAGACTGAGATGACTTTTACCTCACTGTTACTGAATAGTAGTGCTGTAGGGTAGGGGGTCAAGACTGAAAATTACCATCTTTCTTAGAAAGATAACAATCTATCCAAATGGCATAAAAGCCAGGGGGCTTACAAAGCATGGGGGGCAAAGAGAGATGAAGAAAGAGGAAATGCAAGAGAAACTGAAAACCTCACACTGGGGGTCTGATAAGAGGTAAGGAAAATAAGAATTAGTGGGAGAGAAATATAATTAACCAAGAGCACAGCTCTGTGTCCCAGCATGCATCTATATTAAAGGAGAGTGCTACTGTACTGTGCTGCATTTTATCAACTAATATGATCTGTACAGTAAATGCAGTTTTTTCTTAATACTAGTCCAGATATAATTCATTATTTTTTACATTCAATTCAGTAAGATTCAACATGAAATTCTGACATATAAAAAGCATGTAAAATTTTAGTTATTTCAGTGCAATAGGAAACCAAAAGCTCTGCATGACTATGTAGTATTCATAGCATTCTAACCTTAATAAAGCCCAGATAACCTTGAAGTATTAAGATATATGAACCCAAACAGCCCTGTGTCATAATCAGTAACTGGTATCCTGGTTGTTGCTCATCAGCACTTTATCTGCACTGAAGTATTAACAAAAGACACTGTGTTTGTATAATTACGGCTGTGTGACTGGCAGATCTGGGTTGGGCAAGAGCTGCTTAATCCCTTTTTTCCAGTACATAATTAATCAAGACACAAGGGAGTAGCGCTAACGTGCTAATGTCAAAGCTGAGGCCAGTTAACTGCAATGGCTAATCTGTAATAAGGTCCAATATAGGCCTAGTCACCCTGGTGACACGATAAACACTTATTTTGGATTCTGTCATCAAAAGGCAGGATTATGGCATATGTTGCCATATTTACATAGTTGCAGCTATCCAAACAAACTAATATCTATATTGTATGTTGAACTAAGCTTACCTAACCTACCCACAATGCATTAACTGATTATAAGCATTTTTTGTAAAACATGTATTATTCATTTGTTTAGATAATGGTTATTTTCAACAATAAATAAATTACTATTACAACAAGCAGTTTTCTAAAAAAATGGCTGTTATTAAATGTTAAACGTCGAACAATAGCACCCTTGGGCTGCGCTAGCTGCAAGCTTTTGATGTATTAGCCTCCCAAGCCATTGGAGCCTGTCAGAAAGCTAAGAACTCTCTGTATTCACTTTCTCTCAGCGAGTGTGGTGTTAATGAAAGTTAAATGCAGTACTGTAGCATTTGCTGAGAGTAGGCTAGCAGGTAGGAGCCCCTCCGGGTCTTTAACTCTATTGTTAAAAGAGGGTGAGGCATAGCGGGGGGTTAATGCCAGCGTGGACCACTACCGTCCCTGCTATACCTCGACATTGTGAAGAGAGAGAGAGAGAGAGAGAGAGAGAGAGATGATGGAGATTAAAAATAGGGGAAAGAAATATTTTTTAGTCATACATTATTAGGAAAAATTGGAAACAATAGGTTGCTTTTTCTTTAGATAAAATTCAAAACACCACCCCCAGTGGCCAAAGCGGTAAGTGTTGTTGGGTGTATAGGCATGACTAAGCTCCATTTTCCAGGTGAAATGTCCATGGAAGGGCGCCAAAATCAAGTTATTTTCAGCTGTACAGGATGTAATACAGTGAAGAGCAATGCATATTTTATAAACTGATACCGCCGACCCCCAAAACTTAACCTAACCATCAGTGGAGTAAAAATGTTATTGGATGGAAAATGTAACCTACAAATTCCACTCTTCACTCATTATGCAAACGCAATTACTTAATGGTTTCAATGTGGGATCCGAACCTCCGCACTTCCTGACGCGTTACAGGGGAAGGTAAACACGTTGGAGCCGAAGCAAAATTATCTGACAGGAGATGGCTCTTGTTGGAAAATCACCATAAGACCATAATACAACACCATAATAACCACCACCGGCTGAACCGGAACTCTCGGAAACAAAATGCTGATATCCTGTGACATTTTTGTTAGTAACACTGGAATCTCTAATGTTAGATTAGGATCTAAATGAGAAGCATAAACAGATGTGTTGATAATCTATCTTTCTGTACTGATGCTCCTGACTGTCCACGCAAACTGAGGAAATTAAGTGCAAGGCCTTCCAGCCAGAGAACTACACACAGACTGACAACCTTTAAAACAGTATCCGTTTGCCATCGACGGTAATGGAAATTCTTAAAATATGGACAACCATACCAATTAATTAAAAGGTCAGAGCTGAAAACTGTACAACTAATAAGGAATTTACATTCAATTCGGTAGTATTTTGCTAATAAATTAGGCGATGTCAGCATACCTAATTATTTCAGAAATATTTCAGCATAATGAGGTGTTAGAAGAAGTCACAACAATGTAAGACTGATTCACCTATGGCACACCGAAATATCAAACACACACACAATTTTCTAGCACATAAATACAGTATGTTCATTGTTGCATTTAGCACATAGCTTTTTACAACTTACAGCTAACCACCTGCAGAGATAATGCCACTAGTGTAACCTGGGTTCCAGTGCCTTGCTCTAGGGCAAATTAGTGACTGAAAAGTAATTTCAGAATCCTTCACTTGGGATTGAATCTATAACCTTTGTATTGGGGGGGAAAAGACTCTTAACCACTGAAGGTACCACCACCCTAACTAAAACTTTGTACTACAGAACAATTATACAAAGGGCATTTTACAAAATATTATATTGGTTAATATAAGCATTACAATATGACACACACACACACACAATCAATTCTCCAACCTTTCTGAATGCATAATGTATAATCATAACAATTTTATAAAATACAAAGATGCATTTGCCAATGAAGCATGGCACTTAAACTCTCTCCCAACCAACTCTGCTGATGTTTCCAGCGGTTTCTCTCCTAGATAAACTAAGTTAATAATGCACAGATGTGTCGCAGACCGCTCACACACACCGACGGAGAAACGGAGAACACACGGCGACGGACTCATAAGGGATTCGGTACACCTTACGATAAGCTGGTAGGCTTGTCTGTCCTCCTTGACGTTAAATCAGATGACATCCCGTGAAATTTAAATATTAACCAGCACAATTGCTGAAACATGCAGGTGACCTGGTCGTGCGCGCGAGACCGTGATAATTGTATCTACTTAATTTTTTTCTCCATGAAATCTACACACTGGGCTGGCTCTCTGATATATTTCCTGACATAACACAAGGAAATATATAACACAATTAAAGAGAAAAAGAGTGTAAAGGTCGCATTCAATCAGTCAAGTTTACAAGCAGCGGGAAATTGTTGTCTCGAGTCCAGTTGATACTGTCAAGACTGATCTGCGCGCGATAACGGCGGGAAAGCTCGCCTGTAAAAACGCGAATGTGTCGCTGTGCGTGTGAACCGAAGCCTGCTGTCTACGCGATTCGTTTAAAGGCTGGGCTGGGAGTGCTCCGGATCAGTTTCACAGATGTGCTGCGCAGGAAAAATGACCGAGCTTCTTTTCAACATCTAATAACGGTTTCTCCATTTCTCACAGAAAGGGGAGAAACGGACCGCGATGCCGTACCAGCAGTCATTCGTTTAAGAAACGGAATTAACATCTGTATTCAGTGTATACGATCAAACACCCACAAATATACCGGTGATGTTTCCCAGGGTTTTGTCGCTTACCTTCTTCAATGCAGACCATGACTCAGTGGGAAATCCCGTGATAGATCATTTAATCTCTAGTAGTTGTGCGGACAAATAGTCTTTCTTGAATTCCGGCACTGAACCCTGGCGTTTATCCTTCAGAAAATGAAACGGCTCGATCGGAGACACGCTGGCTCCAGTTAAGCGGCGGGACCACGGTGCCCGGTTACCGGGAAACGCGCGAGAGCGGATGCTGAACTAAACGGGATGCGACAGCTCATATAGCACACACTCACGCGGAGAGAGCGTCGTATTCTGAACGGTTAGGATTCAAATTCAAGTCTTCATGGATTTTTCACTGTCTGACACGTTCGGCATCACAGGGACGTACCATTCAGCGCTCGTGAGAAAGGGGGTGTGGCAGCAGGAGCGTGCGGCGCGTGTCTACTGGCGCGAGCGGACGATGCGAGCAAAATCTCAGTCCGACAAGAGCGCGCGCCCAAGATACATCCACAGAGTGTGACTGATTTCCTAATAACACCGATGCTGTCCTGGATAAACATTGCCAATAATCGTACTGAAATGTTTTGCGGCCTAGTCTGATAAACATCTACAATAAAACACGTGTTATTGAAAATGTAACTTATATAGTGATTTTAGAAACAGTGCCGTTTTTTGAGAGAGGGAGACTTTTTCTTCATGTTTTATGGCGTGTTAGTGCTGCTGGGTGATGCATAAGGGCCTACGCTTTTCTCTTAGTGTGTGTGCAGACAGTTTCTTATACTGTGTCCTATATTAGTAAAAGTGTGTGTGAGTGGGGGGCGGGTTTGGGTGGTTTACAAACTGTTTCATTACAACACATTACACAATGCATAATAACGGTTCAATTAATATATATATATATATATATATATATATATATATATATATATATATATATATATATATATATATATATAATCAATTTAGGGATGCACGCAAAGAGTTTTTGACGGTTAGATTATCATCTGAGAAAAAATTGTGGTTAACCAGTTTTACAAATATGCACATGTTCTTATTATACAACAGCACTGGTGCAAAAAATATTGTATCATATAACAATTGTCTAAACGTCTAAGTGGACGTATTTCTGAGGGCTATGTGGACCTTAAGGGAAGCCCTATAATGAAACATCTGATAAATACACACACATTCACCCAAAGGAGGTAATAAGAGATGCTCCAATCTAGGGCACAACACTGCTTATGCGCATTCTCTGCTCAGTGATGTGCTTAAGTGTAAACAGAGTGCTTCGAAGGGGTAAATGTAAGATTATTGTGGGTGCGTAACATGTATGCTAGTTCATGGCATTAAACTGTTTTTTTCTTCTGCATCAGTTTATTAAAGCAATCCGTTGTCTGTCGGACACCCAAACATAAAGAAATGGCAACAGACTAAATAATGTCCACAACACCTAACAAATAAACATTTGGACTATGCATAATAATGGGAACATTGCTTTAAAGAGACAATTTAAAGTCTGATAATGACTAAAATTGACATTCATTTTTGAATGTGGTGAAGAAGCAATGCTTTAAATTATGAGGACGATTGAAGACGCAACTTTTAAAAGTGTACTCCCTCATAGTACACAAATTATGCACCGCATGCTGTCAGCACGCTTAAACAATACCAAAAGATGCATCTTTAATTCATCACTTTAAAATCACCACAGTTAAAAATATTAAACTAACCAGTTTGTTGTTGGATGTGGAGCATCTTGTCCTATTTGTAGAATATGTTCCCCTTCTGTCACTCACTCGACGTTGTGTCGAATGAAGTGAAACAAGGGATCTTCCTGGGACGCCAAACATACCTCTGAACCTGAGAAAAGGCCAATGTCAAGTTGGCAGACAGAATTTGCATGCCCCGCCCCGGACATATGGGTATAAAGGGAAGCGGGGCAACAAGTGCCAGTCAGAATCTTTCTTTGGAGCCAAACGGTTGTGCAACAGCAAGCTGAGTTCACCACTGTTTCACTCACCTCTACTGGCGATAAGCATTGCTGTTGGATCTACGGCACGTTTCCAGCTGACATTCTCTCTCGCTCTCTGCACGCTGTGCAGTCTACGCCCCTGGGTGCTTTGACACCACTTTCATTGCCTGAAAGTGTTTCTCCTCCTAAAAATAGTTTATTTCTTCTAAAAGAGTTTGAGTTCCCACTCATAAAAGAGCAATACACAGCAGGCGTTGAACGTCCTTTTCAGGACTCGTCTTTTTAAAGATGTCTTTCCGCCTCTGTTTAGTTCCTGGATGCGGTTGATTTCTCTCCACTTCTGATGGACATAAAAACTGCCTCACGTGCCTGGGCTGCGATCACACACAGGCAGCGTTTTATGAATGGTTCATGTTCTCAGTGCGAGAACATAGCCATGGCAGCATTGAAGTCGTGGCTTTCTTTTCTCAAGAGAGAAAGCCACTTCAGCCGACCCCGACGTGCTGCATGAACTGCGCTCTGCCACTGACCTCACTCTCAGAGCCACGAAGGTCACAGCGCAGGCACTCAGGTGAGTGATGGCCACCCTCGAGCGTCACCTCTGGCTGAACATGGTCGAGATGCGAGACGTTGACAAGGCGCGCTTTCTCAACGCCCCCGTCTCCCAGCTTGGCCTCTTCGCCGACACCGTCGATGACTTCATCCAGCAGTTTTCGGCAGTGAAGAAGCAGATGGCACATCTTGCCACGGCTCCACCAAACCAGCGCACCCCACCTGCTTGCCGAGGGCGTCCCCCTGCGGCTAAACAACAGGTAGCTCCGCCTCAACCTGGGCCCAGCTCTCAGCCCCAGCATCAAGCACCTCGCAGGTGGCGTACGCCCCACCTCTCCAGGACCCCTTCCAGGACCAGGAAAGCTCCAAAGCGCTCATAAGACATTAGATGTTCGCTTCGGAGCTGGTACCAAGACCACTCCGTCCCCTGGTGGAGGGCCGGGAAGAGAATCCTTCATGTGCCGCACCACCTTCGGGCTGCGGTACCCACATTCTCAATAAAGAGCGATTTCCTCACTCTCTGGGTCATCCAGCTGGTGCGTGCCGTTCTCACGACACCCCGGCCCTAAAACTCTGCTGTCCCTGCTCCCTGGACGCAGTTCGTATGCGGAGAGAAGGCCATTGCCTTACGAGCAGAGATCACGGCCCTGCTCCTCAAGGATGCGATAGCGCCTGTCCCTCCAGCCGTATTGGAGTAGGATTTCTACAGCCCTTACTTCATCGTACCCAGAAAAAGTGGCAGGTAGACCTGAAGGCTGCATACTTCCACGTCTCCATTCTGCCTCGACATCGACCCTTCTTACTTTTCGCGTTCTATGGCCAGGTGTATCAGTACAAGGTCCTCCCTTTCGGCCTGTTCCTATCCCCTCACGTCTTCACGAAGATTGCAGAGGCAGCTCTGGCCCTGCTAAGGGAAGTGGGAATCCGCATACTCAACTACCTCGATGACTGGCTCATCCTGGCTCAGTCTCGAGAGTTACTGTGCGCTCACACGGACCAGGTGCTCAGGCACCTCAGCCGTCTAGGGCTTCAGGTCAACTGGGAAAAGAGCAAGCTCATCCCGGTTCAGAGCATCATTTTCTCGGCATGGCGTTAGACTCAGGTGCCTCGCTCTCTTCGAGCCCGGCACAGCAATTCCTCTAAAATAATTCCAGAGGCTCCTGGGGCATACGGCATCCTCAGCCTCTTCTTGCCATCAGACTTTCAACCCTTGGACAGACCTCTGCTTCTGCGGACCAGAGTCCCCTTACAGTAGGTGTTCAGATGTGTCGTGGTAACAGCAGATGTCTCTCGATGGGGTCGGGGCGCCGTATGCAATGGGCACACTGCCGCTGGCTCCTGGACAGGACCCCGGCAGCGTTAGCACATCAACAGCCTAGAGTTGTTGACAGTATCTCTTGCCCTACGGAGGTTTCTCCCACTAATCCGGGGCAAGCACATCTTGATCAGTTCAGACAGCACCGTTAAGGTAGCGTACATAAATCGCAGAGGTGGCATGCTCTATCGTCATATGTCACAACTCGCCCGCCATCTCCTCCTTGTCATGGCACGTTTCGCCTAGCTTAGAGTCGAGGCTCCACCCCCAGGTGGTCCAGCTGATATGGGACCAATTCGACAAGGCACAGATAGATCTCTTCACCTCTCAAGACAACTCCCACTGCCCGCTCTGGTAGTTCCTGCGCTGGCACACAACGGACCCCGGGGAATTTGACCGAAATTGCACATTGTCAGCCACTGTCTTGTGAGTTTTATTCCTGCAGGGGGTGCTTGACGCTCTGAAAACTGCATTTAAATCTAAGAATTCTTTATGTCCATTTGGAGACATTTTACACTGGATAGTTATTTTTAATAAAAACTGATAATTTACATAATTTAAAAAAAAAAAACATTACCATGTAACACCACAGTCTAGTTGGACGATACCAACTCATACAACGGAGGGGAGTTTTTTGTCTCAATATGACAGACTCACAGCCACGCAATTCCAAGGTATCTCATACGAAAAAAATTTAGCTCTTGATAAAAAAATGTAGAAACAAAAACAGATACACGATTGGGGTGGGGGGCAATCTCACCCCCTTCACAGCATTCTATACCAATTATCAATACATATTACTATCAATAACTCAATGGGAGCATAGCTGTGATCAATCAAGGTCATCTCATTTTGTGTGAGTGGGTGACATACTTTGATTCTATTTTGTTGTTGTTTTTAAAGAGCACTTTCAGAAGCTCTCTGAGCAGTTCCTCTGATTTTTCAAGTTGTTAGCAATGTTTGATGCCATTTGCATGCCTATTATTTGTGACTGGATGCATTTGACCATGTTTGAAGAATCTGGAATGTAATTTTATGCAGAGGAGGACTTTTTGTAGACAGGGTGGAATAGTGCATGTGATAGTTTAACGCATTAAGCAGTGTAGCAATGCTAGTGTGTGCACCTCTAAAGTGAATGTGTGAGTCTGTTTTTTACTAAAATTTTCCAGTGTACTATATTGTGTTTCTTTGATGTGTGTGTGTTCGATGGGCTAAATGGTCCTGTGGGAATAAGTTAACATAAGCTTCGAAAAACTACATTTGAAACTCTCTGATCACTTAGATCCATTATTTACAACAGGAAAATAACAGATAATTAGACTTCAGTCTGAAGATTAGAAGGGTGTGTGTATGTGTGTTTGCTCACACTCTGACAACATGTTGTTGGTTTCTTAACTGATTGTATAGATCTCCCAGCATGCACCTGTTCCTCTCTGATCTCAGTCAATTTCTTGGAGTGTTAATCTGCGTGTGTGTGTGGGCGGATTTGGATGGTTTACGAGGACATTATTTTAGGTTACACACTGGTAATTACAAGGGTATTATGCTGTAAATGTGGTTTATGAGGACATTTCTAGTGTCTCCATTATTCAAATTGCTTAAAGAAAAAGTATGTTTTTTTTAATGTAAAACTGCAGAAAGTTTTTTGTGAGGGTTAGGTTTAGGTGTAGGGTTAGGGGATACAATCTATATAGTTCATACAGTATAGAAATCATTATGTCTATGGAGAGTACTTATAAGGATATCCACACCAACGTGTGTGTGTGTGTGTGTGTGTGTTATTTAGGTTTTTTAGGTTCTCAAAAAGAATCACGGCTTTCCCAGCATGCAACTCTGCTCTGTTGTGTTTAATTTGTACCATTCTATCTCACTATTTAATGAGTTATTATTCTCATTCTTTTCTCTGGTCATCCTCACACTCTGGTTTACATGACATCAGATCTTTTGTAAAATATTTAGCAGGATGAGTGGCAGAGTGGTGCAGTTCTGCTGGTTTATTTACCATATGCATATGTGCACAGGATATAATGAGAAAGACATTCATTGTTGGTTATGTTCCGGGGTCTCATCTGGGATCTGCGTTAATATCTCTGCAGCAGCAAACAGTTAACCCATTCCTAACAAATGCAGTGACTATAGATATGTTTAGACTGGCATACTACCACACTGCTTGCACTATTTTTGCAGAACGTATACACAGTATGCAATTTATATGCATGCATTTTTCAGTATCCTTTTTACGCTTGAAGGGGACTGTGGAAAAGGAATGCCATCTTGTGAAAATTGCATGACTAGGCAAATCGTTGCAAAATGCTATTGCACGTATTGCAGCAGTTCCAATGTGAAATGTCCACTGTGTGGCGCTAATAGCGAGTTGAAACAGGTTTTAAAAGTTTAAATCTACAAAACATCCCTAAAATAATCTCCCTTATCCTACCCTAAACATTAAATCTAAACCTAGCTGATAGTGTCATAAAAAGTAAATGTGAGATGGAAAACAAGTGTGGGTTTTGAAGCTTAAAAAAGCAATGTTATCATATTTTTGGCTCACATGTCATCTCTTGTGCTTTGTGGTACTCGGTCCTTTGAATCCCAAGTGCCACGCTCTATCAGTTGTATATGGTGTTGGTTATGTAATGCAAACATTAAAATGTATCGACTTACAAGATATGTGCTATAGTGAAAGGCTTTTGATGTCATAAGATAATATTTTATAAGGAACAGGGCACAAAGTGTTTATGAGCAGGTAATCCTCTGTTATAATAAATGACATTGTTGTTATAGCACTTCTAAGGATTTATTTCACCAGGAAAATGCTGCAATACATACAAAGATCCATGTAAAAATTATTTAGCAAAATTGTAACTATAGTAACATAATTCTATGAGACCAGGTTGTATAGCCGTTGCAAATGAAAAGTTATCAATGAAATCCCTTCACAATGGTCCTTTCCTCAAAACCATTAGCAACGTGTACAGACGATTTTCACTTTCAAGAAGAAATTTTGGCATATGTGATCCCGTGACCCTGTGTGGTGATTTCTTTCCTAACCTGAGGTATTTTTACCTAAGCTAATAACCTTTCAAGGGCTTTCAATACTCTAGCTGTTAGTGCACATGATTCAGACACTTACAGCAAATGGTGCTGTCATGGAAGATGTGTTTAATTCCAGCTAGTGCTACCGATCCCTCTTCCCCATTCTTACCATCTTTTCCTATAATATTTTTTCTGTCTCTAACCTGGTTTACACCAGGTATTAAGATGCGTCTTGGGTCATCCGATCACATGTGGTCAGGCAAGACACAACATTGTTTACACCTCACTTAAATGCATTTTCTGTGACCACTTGTGTTTGGATTTCAAGAGGAGGGTGACTAATTTTATGACAACATTTATCAGTCACTATGTCAGTGTGTTACTGCATGATATTAAGCCACATTTGTTTTTTAAAAAGACAAAGAAAGCATGAAAAAAAATGGTGCACTGTTTCTACCAGATGCAGCTGAAATTGAATCTAAGCACAAATGCAACATTTTGAGCAGAATTGTCAGTTTTTTTTATGGGGTACCTGCACAAATGGAGCTTCAGATTTACATTTATGCATTTGGCAGACACTTTTATCCAAAGCGACTTACAGTGCACTTATTACAGGGACAATCCCCCCAGGGCAACCTGGAGTTAAGTGCCTTGCTCAAGGGCCCAACAGTGGCATCTTGGTGGTGCTGGGGCTTGAACCCCCGACCTTCTGGTCAGTAACCCTGAGCCTCAACCACTGAGCCACCACTGCCCTGATGTGTGTGCTTGTCCTCTGTGGCCCTTTTTCAAATTTTCAGATCGGTCGGTTATATTCTTTTAAAGCCACACGTAACTTGCAAAGTTTAAAATTTCTGTTGAAGCTCAGCAGTTGACTGACAGGTTTGGGGTGGTGCTTCACTGCTATCTGTGATGCATTAGGAGATATTAGCATTTACACCTCAAATGCAATGTGGTCACATATGTTTTTAGCTACCTCCATATGTGTTTTATTTATTGATCTGATCACAAAATGTGCCCTGTTTACACCTGTAATTAACACTGACCACTTGTGATCAGATCAACCCCCCCAAAAAACAATCTTACTGTAATACCAGGTGTAAATGGGGTCTCTGAACAAAAAAATACAAATAACATAAGAAAAACGAATTCACCTTGTGTACCCAAGGACTATCTGCAGGAACTATTCTTTAAATATTTCTATGTTGTTTTAAGTGCATTGTGCTGTAACACAATAAGCAATTGAAATTTAACATGACACAAAATTTTTATTTGCCACAACATTAATGTTGAGGCAAATACAAACTTTGTGTCTTGTTAAATAAAGTGTTTTGCTGTTTAGTTGTCAAGGTAACATTCTGATTCTAAATAAACCAGCAGTAACGCATGTCTTTGGCCACTAGCTTTATAGCAGGTGTTCATATTGGGCACATATGAGACAGTAATGCTTTGCATCATTCAAAGGTCACACTTCAAATGCTCCGCCCTCTAGAACGTTAGTGATGCTCACTTTCAAATGGAATTCGCCATACATAATTTGCCAAAATGTGCAGCATACAATCTTCCGTTTTAACATATGGAGCAGACAGTGATGAATGACCTGTAAACAATATTTCATTTCACCACTAGGCCCTCCCCAAGCCAGGCATTCAGAACATCGTCAGGTTAAGTGGCCCGCCGCTAATTAGGAAAAGGAGTGGCACCAGTTTGATGAGGATGTGAACCAGATCCTCAAAGTAACAGCCAGAGGGGATGCTGACCGGAGGCTGCAGACAATGTGCTCAATGATCATCAACGTAGCCGCTGAGAGATTTGGCCTGATGGAGCAGCATTTGACCAGCGGCATGGCAGGACCAAATCATCAGGAGGAGAAGATCCGGCAGCTGCGGCAGGAGCTCTGTGTACTTAGAAAGCAGTTCAAGTAGGCATGGGAGAAGGATAAGGCTGCCCTGGCAGAGCTACGGAATATCGTAAGGAGCAAGCTCACTACCACACGTCGAGCTGAGCGGCACAGAAAGAGGAGCAAGGAGAGAGGTCGCAAACGTGCATCCTTCATCGCAAGCCCCTTTGGATTCACCAGGAGACTCCTCGGGCTGAAGCGTAGCGGTCGACTCAATTGCACTCAAGAAGAGGTTGATAAGTACCTCAGCACCCGCTACAGCGATAGTGAAAGAGAGCAGGACCTTGGACCATCCAGCACTTTGATAACCCCACCAGAACCCAGCATGACATTCAACCTCAAGGAACCAACCCTGAGAGAGGTTCAGGAGGTTGTCAAAGCAGCTAGGACTAACTCAGCACCAGGTCCAAGTGGAGTGCCCTACGTGGTATACAAGAGGTGCCCCAGTCTCCTCCAACGACTATGAAAAATGATCAAGGTCATCTGGAGAAGGGGAAAAGTGGCACATCAGTGGAGACATGCAGAGGGTGTCTGGATTACTAAAGAGGAGAACTCAAGCAACATCGAGCAGTTTAGAGTCATCACACTCCTCAGTGTGGAGGGAAAGATATTTTTCAGTATCGTTGCCCATCGCATGACTGAATTCCTCCTGAAGAATGAGTACATTGACACCACTGTACAGAAGGGTGGGATCCCAAAAGTTCCAGGCTGCATTGAGCTCACAGGCGTTATCACCCAGCTTATCCGGGAGGCACGAGAAGGCGACGGCGATCTGGCAGTGCTGTGGCTTGACCTTGCCAATGCCTATGTGTCAATTCCGCACAAGCTGGTGGAAACCTTGCTGATTCGACACCATGTTCCGGACAAAACTAGGGACCTCATTCTAAACCATTATAACGGTTTCAGTCTGAGAGTCACCTCCGGATCAACAACATCTGTATTTCATAGGCTGGAAAAAGGAATAATCATCTCAGTGATCTTGTTTGCCTTAGCCATGAATATGCTAGTTAAGTCAGCAGAGGTGGAATGCAGAGGCCCACTTACCCGGTCAGGTGTGCGACAGCCCCCCGATCAGAGCGTTCATGGACGATCTGATGGTGACCACAACATCTGTGCCGGGCTGCAGATGGATCCTCCAAGGCCTTGAACGCCTCATTGGCTGGGCCCAAATGGACTTTAAACCAGCCAATTCCTGAGCCCTTGTGGTGAGGAAGGGAAATATAACCGACAAGTTCCGTTTCCCCCAGGGAGGAGTCCAAATTCCATCAATCGCAGAGAAGCCAGTTAAGAGCCTGGGGAAAGTCTTCTACAGCACATTTAGGGACATAGCTACACTTCATGAAACCGGGAAGAAGTTGCACACCTGGATTGCTGCAGTGGACAAGTCAGGGCTGCCAGGCAAGTTTAAAGCCTGGATTTACCAGCATTGAATCCTACTGCGACTCCTCTGGCCACTGCTGGTTTATGATGTCCCACTAACCACCATCGAGGGCTTTGAGAGGAAGATCAGCCACACCCTGCGGAGGTGGTTGGCCCTCCCTCGCAGCCTCAGCAGCATAGCCTTGTATGGGAGAATGAACAAGCTACAACTCCCCTTCAGCAGCCTGTCGGAGGAGTTCATGGTTTCCCGGGCAAGAGAGGTCCTGCTGTACCGAGAGTCCACTGACACCAAAGTCTCCTCGGCTTGGATAGAGGTGAGGACCGGTAGGAAGTGGAGGGCCCAGGAGGCAGTCGACCAGGCTGAAGTGCGGCTGTGGCACAGTGTGCTGGTGGGGACAGTGGCGTCAGGACTTTCAGGGCTTGGTTGTGTCCAAAGACCTCGTTACGAAAAGGCCAAAGGAAAGGACAGGCGTTGACTGGTCCGAGAAGAAATCCAATCGGGGTGGAGGAAAGACGCATCAGCAGGATGGTGGGGATGCGACAACAGGGGGCGTGGACTCGATGGGAAGAGATAATGGACCGAAAGATCTCATGGTCAGAGTTGTGGAAAGCAGAGCCACACCGGATCCAGTTCCTTATCCGATCAGTCTACGATGTCCTCCATAGCCCAACCAACCTCTTCTCCTGGGGCTTGATATACACCCCTGCATGCCCTCTGTGCCAAAAAAGAGGGTCCGTGGAGCACATATTAAGCTGCTGCCATAAAGTCCTGGGAGAGGGACGTTATCGGTGGTGGCACGATCAGGTGCTAAGAGTCATTGCAGAAGCCATCAGCACAGGGATCTCCCTCAGCAGGCACAAGCAGCCAGCACAGCGCTCAAATGCATTTGTTAAGGCTGGAGAGAAACCACCACAGAGCAGGAAGGGGGGACTTCTGGCAACAGCCCAGGACTGGCAGTTAAAGGCTGACCTGGGAAGGCAGCTCAAATTCACATATACCATCGCCACGACCACACTTAGGCCTTACATGATCCTCCTTTCAGAATCATCAAGGCAGGTGGTCCTACTGGAATTGACTGTGCCCTGGGAAGATTGAATGGAAGAGGTGTTTGAACGGAAGAGGGCCAAGTATGAGGAATTGGCTGGTGAATGCCGTAGCAAAGGATGGAAGACCCGCGGCCTCCCCATCGAGGTTGGCTGCCGAGGGTTTACCAGCCAGTCGCTCTACAGAGCCCTCAAGCTCCTGGGAATAAGGGGACTGCACAACAAGAAAGCCATCAGGAACATCACGGATGCCGCTGAGAAGGCATCTAGATGGCTGTGGATCAAAAGGGGTGATCCATGGATCACACGCTACCTTGGTGTATGATGTTGAAAGACCCGAAACATCCGATGACTCCAGGTTACATCACGATGATGATGTGTCTACGTTGCACCTGCAAGGTGTATGTTAAATCAGATGATTTTGATCAATTAACATAAACCAAGATTAATAATAAATGAAAATGAAAACATTTTCATCTTATTTAACATATTTAATATTCATAAAATATTTAAATAATTTTTTTATATTTTAAATATTGATGTGTTGTATACTATAACATATATCACATACTCCGTAAAAAAATGGGAAGAATACATATTGTAGCACATTCTGTGTAGTATGTAGCAGACATTGTATAGCATTCCTGCCATAACTTATGAGTGCGCATGTGTGCTTACATCTCTAAACTAAGTGTTGAGCAGATCTAGGCTCAGATATTCCCCCTGAATCTAAACTCTGTAAGTGTATTAGAGCAGCAGAGCTGATCAGAGGTTAGATATTGCCACCTGTGTCTGAACTCTCTAAATGCATTAGAGCAGAAGACTTGATCTGTGATCAGATATTCCCAGAGTCTGACCTCTTAAGTGCATTAGAGCAGCAGAGCTGATCAGGGGTCAGATACTGCCTCCCCACTCACATGTATGCTGAGCTGAAACATATTTGTAATGCTCGTATGACTCTCGTGTACAAAGATGCTTCATGGACACAGATCATAGACTTAAAGGGCAATATAGACACACTGCTCTTTGTTTAGATGTGTGTGTGTGTGTGTGTGCGTGTGTGCACGCGTGTGTGTGCGCGTGTGTGCACACGTGTGTGTATTTGTGTGTGTGTGTGTGTCCTGTGCTGACATAGACAATATGAAGCATGAAGGGGTTATTGGAAATATTCTTGATTTAGTCTTCCTGTTGGTCAAAAACAGATCATCATCATCTGAGAGCCTATGGAATCCGACTCCTCCCTCACCTGTGAACTTTACGCTTGTAATTTAAAGTACATATACAGGAGGTTTAGAGAAGTCTCCAGAGAACAGTGCAGCAAGAATAACAGGGAGAAAGGAAAGTCTCTTTTCCTATTTTGCAGCTTGTTAAGAAGGAAAGACACCTTGTCTCACTGACGATGTATGAGTGTGAGTGTGCACGAGTGTGTTTGGGTCTGACATCACATCACGCCCCACTACCTCTGAAATGAGGGGCTGCATTTTCTGATCCAATGAAGCTTGTGATTAGAATGAAACTTTGACAACGAGATTCTCTTTTACCTATTACAGAGCTCTCTCTCTCTCTCTCTCTCTCTCTCTCTCTCTCTCTCTCTCTCTCTCTCTCTCTGAGTGTGGGTCTCAATCTCAATAAATGGAACAAAGTTTCAGGATGGAAGAGTGTTTCCCTTTAGTGGTATAAGAATTTAATGGACCCAGTGAGATCACGCTGGCCACATTGTTAAGCAGTGCTCAACCATTTAACGTCAATTACACATTGTTATTTTACACTAATCGTTGTGTACATGATTTCAGCTATAGGCTTTATTTACAAAGCTCTCACGGAACGATAATTACAACTTAGAAATAGAACATAAATCTCTATAAGCATGTTTTACATATGTTTTGTAACCTAATTATATTTTCTTACAATTACAACTGCAAACAACAATACCAATGACAGTAAAAATAGTTATTATAATTATGATTTTAAACTATCTTTGAATTATATGAAAGAAAACAATGTTGATAGAGCACCTTATGTACCTCCTGTGAAGCTCAACAACTATAAACATACAATTATGCCATACAATTTAACCTAGTCTAATCAAATATTAAACGCCCATGCAGGAGGTTTAATTTGCCTAAAATAAATTATTGATATTTGAATAAGGTACATGTATACTGTCAGTATGTTACAGAAATAAGCCACAAGAAGCCCTGTGTAACAGTGATTTTTATCACGTCTCAGGGTTATTCTTAGGCAGAAGTGGAATATCAGTATGATATAAAACGGAAGAGACAGTTTTTTGATAAAAGTCACCACTGTTCAATAAATAAATTGTTAACTTTATTATTAAAGGGTAACTAAACACCTGCTCAGAGTCTGACTCCACCCACTAGAAATATTTGAAAATGCAGGAAAAGTGGGCAGACCCCGGCGGGGATAAAGGGAACGAACCGAGTGCGGGGCTGAGGTGGGGGGGGGAGGCACCTGAGACTCGTAGTGACGGATTAATTGACAGCTGCTGTCAGACTCTATGTTATTATTATTCCTCACACGGTCGCAAGACGACATGTACATGAATCTGGCGTGGTGAGCTGGAACCTGCTTACGTCAGCTGTCACCGCTTACGTCACGAAGTACCGCAACAGCCAATAGGAAAATTCAACTGCTGTAGCCACTGTTCAACCTGAAGAGGGCAGCACTCAGACGTTTTTACACCATATATTGTAGAATTAAAACACTTTATACACAAATGTCAAAAAAATTACTTGAATCAATGACCAGTACTAATAAAGCCCCATGCTTACAGATCATTAACTAAAAAAAGTTGGTTTAGGGTTTAGTTACCCTTTAACAATAATAAGAGTGAACAATTCTTCCACCAAGTGTTATAGTTTATGGTTGTATAATGGTTTATTATAGTAAAACTTTAAGCATTAAAGGATTATTCCGGGTTCAATACAAGTTAAGCTCAATCGACAGCATTATTAGCATAATGTTGTTTACCACAAAACCTTATTTTGACCTGTCCCTCCTTTTCTTTAAAAAATAAATGCAAAACCCTGTAATCCTACAAAGACAACTGTTTAAACAATTTACAGTTCTTAACAGCTAAGTAAAGTAGTCACAGGTGTGCTTTAATCTGTTTATCTACTATACAATAGCTTTGAATGTGACTCATACAATTAGAATGTAGAATTTAGAATCACATCCGCAAACATGTCATCTGAGAGGACCATATCATTCTGATCTTGCTGTAATATTTCTAGACACAAACACATTCAAATTGAAAATAATAATAATGGTGTTGAAAAATAAATAAATAAATAAAATAAAAAAGAGAGTGTTAGCTTTAAATACATGTGTTTTATGTGGCAACACTGACATGACCAATCTTAAGGTGTTAGTTCAACCCAAAAAGAAAATTCTTTCATCATTTACTTACCTTAATGTTGTTCCAAACCTTTAAGACATTCTTTCTTGTGTGGAACACAAAAGGAGGTGCAGAATGTTAGCCTCAGTTAACATTCAATTCCATTGCATTTTTTTTTTTTCTCAAACGTGAACGGTGACTGAGGCTACACCTCCTTTTGTATTTCAAAAACAAAGAAATACATATTGGTTTAGAACAACCTAAGAGTAAATACATTTTTGTGTAAACTACCTTTAAGTGTGAGTATATGTATATTCATTTTCATCAAAAACTTGTTTGCATGTAAAACAGTTCCCATTATGTAGCCAGGAGACATATTCAATGCCACCTCTGTGTGTGTGAGCGTGTATTTATCACTTTGTGGGGACCAAATGTCCCCATAAGGATAGTAAAACCCGAAATGTTTGACCTTGTGGGGACATTTTGTCGGTCCCCATGAGGAAAACAGCTTATAAATCATACTAAATTATGTTTTTTGAAAATGTAAAAATGCAGAAAGTTTTCTGTGAGGGTTAGGTTTAGGGGTAGGGTTAGGTTTAGGGGATAGAATATAAAGTTTGTACAGTATAAAAACCATTATGTCTATGGAAAGTCCCCATAAAACATGGAAACACAACATGTGTGTGTGTGTGTGTGTGTGTGTGTGTGTGTGTGTGTGTGTGTGTGTGTGTGTGTGTGTGTGTGTGTTGATCTAAGCATGATCCCTGGAGAATATCAGACAGAGAGTGTTTGTTAATTTCAATTCAAAGACACGTTCATGTTTATGCGGGACCAAAACTCCGGAAAGACTCCTCTGCTCCAGAGAGACTTCCTGCATAGGCCTATTAGAAACGGAACACGTAAAGATGACTCTCTTTGATTTGCAATGTTCTACTGATGTGTACCAGGAGCTCTGAGAGAATCCGTACAGTGTGTGTGTGAATATGTGTGTCTTTTGTAAAAGATAGCATTTCTCAACAATAGCATGGTGCTCTTGAAGGCACAGAGTTCATTCTTTCAAAAGAATCTGAGCCTGGCGGCAGATAAAGACAGACCTCTCTTTCAGCCTACTCTCTCTCTCTCTGATTCTGTTTATCATGTTCCAGAGTCTCTTTCCCTACTTGCGTTGCGTGACTATGTGTGTGTTAGATTGAAAAAAAGGGAAGATCAGACTAAATATCAAAGCATTCAGATGATGTTACTGTTATCTCACTGGTATGAAATCTGATCCTGAATCTGAATATATATATATAAATTGTATACACCGGTGTATATATGTAGCCGGTGGGTTGTAAAGAAACTAGGGATGGGCACTAGCACTCAAGGATTCGGGTACTAGGACATGGCAGCAATGATCGATCATGAAAACGATGAAAGATAGTGATCACGCATGATGTGACTTTTCACTTAATTCGAAATCCAGTGACAATTACCTGACAACTAACCACAAACGTGTCAAAGAGGGAGCTTATTTTTAATTTTGAGATTCATTACGTTTTGACTTTTAGGGGTACATTGTATCAGACTTCTCATGGAAAACAAACTGATATGACGCTGCAGTGCTATCGTTACAATAATCAAAACAAAGAGAGTGTAATTAACCGTGGTTTGAATACCTGTCTCTGTAAAACATTTGTTAAACATGCTTTATTATCATTTAATGTAAAAACTTTGACTCGTTAATGGATATTATTAATAAAAGTAAATGTTTGTCACTGACAGTAAACCTCCATGCCCTGCATGATGTAACACACACCTGTTAACACACACACACACACCAGGCGCGTGTGGCAGTGTACAGCGGGCGAGATTAGTCTGAGTACTCGAGTAGACAACATTACCAAAATACTCATCCCTAAAAGAACCAGGATACAAAAATATCTTTTGGGGTTTGATTCTGACAGATGTGTATAAAAAATAAAATAAAATAAAAACTGTGGCTGATGGGGCCATATATAGAAAAAGAATAAATAAAATACAAAAAATGAAATACGGTGCAATGGAATACATAAATGAAATACGAAAATGAAACATGACAGAGGCTAATGTCAAATGAAAATTCAAACAGGGAATTAGCCTACCATTGTAACAGTTCCGCCTGACACTCCCAGCACTTACACTCCACGTTCCCTCTCTCCAGATTACTAATCGCCCGCACCTGAAACCTGTTCCCACATCAATCTGCCTCACACAATATAAGCTCCACTCTCCTTTCACTCTTTGTCTGATCTCACACGTTGAACATAGACTCACTTACCTGCTTCCACTCCAAGACGTTTCCTGGTTTTCATCAAGAGCTCCACGCTCCTTCGTTCCAGCAACGTTCTACGAGATTCTCCTCTCTAACGCTCCGGCATGTTCAAAGCTCCTAACTCCAGTGCTCCAGCATCACGTTCCTGTGATCACCTATCCGAGCTCCTCGCTCCTTCATCCCAGCTACTTTCTACGAAGTTCTCCTCTCCAACACTCAGGTGTGTCCAAGCTCCTCACTTCATCACTCCTTCATCAAGTTCCCTTGATTTCCACTCCATTGCCCTGTGGTGTGCACTCAGATTCACCAACTCCCCTTTTCCCTTCAATAAACTACACCTCCGGGTTTAACACTATCTTCGAGTCTGTGGTTCTGTTACAACCATATGCTTCAGCATACATCACATTAAGTCAAAGTCATTTTTATTTGTATACCGCTTTCCCCAGTACACATTGTTTCAAAGCAGCTGTACAGAGAATCATGCATTAACAAAAAATGAAACTTTAATATCTATAAAGTCTTAGATTGGTCATTGTGTAGTTTGATTAAATATGTTTGTAAAATGTGAATACAAATTTTATAATTAAATAGTAATTGTAGTTTAATCCCCTGTGAGCAAACTAAATTTAACTGTGGCAAGGAACACAAAATTCCATAAGATGTTGGTTAATGGAGAAAAATAACCTTGGGAGAAATCAGGCTCACTGTGGGGGCCAGTTCCCCTCTGGCTAAACAACATGAATATAATGTCGATATTAGTTATTTTTGTGCAGTGCAAGTCATGGTTTACTAGTTAATTAGTAACACTAATTAAGTGTTAAGATCCAGTGTTTAAAATAAGTTTTTATGAACTTTAAGATTAATGACTAATGTCTTTGAAGTCCATCATGGATTAACTGCAGAAGTTCACATAGATGCATTTTCCTTTGTTAATTGGCTGATGAAGTATTTTGTTGGCAATTAAATGGTAGTCTATGTATTCAATTTCAAGAGTGTAGACCATTAATAGACAAAGGTTATGCAGGCAGAGATCAGTGAGTTGCATCGCAGTTCAACCGGCAAGTCATTTCAGTGAGGTTCGGTGGGGTCCATCATATGTCCAAGGCTCAAGCAGTGGCATATGAAGTATACAATGTCTTACAGTTGGAGTTGGCATCAGTTCAGCCTCTGAAGTCCATCATAAAAGACTGAAGTGATGTCTGGCTAGCACTGCCTGTAAATGTAAAAAAAAATCCTGTAGAATTTACGGAAAAAAAATGTAGAGGACTTTGCCCAGCAGTTCTCAGCGGTGAAAAAGCAGATGGAGGCCATATCTCACATCATGCGCCACCGTACCTCAAGCGCGGGCCTTGCCCCGTCTGCCCGCCTAGGGCATCCTCCTGTGGCGCCTAAGAAACACACAGCTCCGCTTCAACCCGAGCCCAACTCTCAGCCCCAGTGTCGAGCACCCCACAGGAGGAGCACGCCCCCGTCTCACGAACCCCTTCAAGGACCCGGAAGTCTCCCAAGCGTTCCTGAGATGGACGACCCAGGGACCAAGTAAGCAGACCACTCCATCCCCCGGTGGAGGGTCGGGAGCAGAATTTTCAGTTAAGTTGACTTACTTTGCCGGTCTGTGGTACCCACATTCTCAATAAAAGAGCAATTCCCTTTGTTTTTGGGTCACCTGGCCTGCAAATGCCATTCTCACGGCACTCTGCCGCCACACCTCAGCAGTCCCGGCACATTGGATGCAGACCTCTTGCCTCCAGCCCCACGACTGTTGTCCCCTGGCTGGCCGGTTGTGACGAGTCAGGAGGACGCCTCCGTAGGACCTCCTCAGTCACTAACCCACACCCCGGGTGTGCGGAGCAAAGTAAGTTCTTTGAGTCTTCTCTCAGCACCAGAGCCTGTCCCTCCAACCGAGATGAAGAAGGGTTTCTACAGCCCTTACTTCATTGTACCCAAGAAAGGCGGTGGCTTACGACCGATCTTGGACTTTGGAGTTTTCAACCGGGCTTTGCACAAACTCCTGTTCAAAATGCTCACGCATAGACACATTCTAACTTGCCTCCGGCATCTAGATTGGTTCGCAGCGGTAGACCTGAAGGACGCGTACTTCCACGTCTCAATATTGCCTCGACATCGACCCGGTTCGCGTTCGACGGCCAGGCGTATCAGTAAAAGGTCCTCCCTTTCGGCATGCCCCTATCCCCTCGCGTCTTCACGAAGGTTGCAGAGAAAGCCCTCGCCCTGCTTCGGGAAGCAGGCATACACATTCTCAACTAACTCGACGACTGGCTCATTCTGGCCCACTCCCGATAGTTAATATGCCCACAGGAACCTGGTGCTCAGTCACCTCAGCCATTTAGGGCTTCAGGTCAATTGGGAAAAGAGCAAGCTCACCCCGGTTCAGAGCATCTCTTTTCTTGGCATGGTGTTAGACTCAGTCTCAATGTTTGCGCGCCTCATCAATGAACCGTGCGCCTTTACCCCAGGAGACCCCACGAACTCGACTCCCTGGATGACTCCTCCCTTGCCCTCTGGCCCGCAAATTCAGCGGAGGAATTCGCCGACCAAGACCAATGCGGGTACTCAATTTACCCTGTACTGGAATAGGTGCTCCACAGGACAGGCTCCCACGTGGACTTTTCCCCATGTGTATTTTCCGCGGAACTGTCCCCTTGTGAGCGGACCCGCGTCTCCCTTGGGCAGTCCTCACGGACCACCGGTCGCCGTGTTTGTAGCAACTCCTCCCTCCTAATGAGGTAGGATCTACCACCGGTGCCATTCTCCACATGTGACCTCAAAGCCCATGTGATGTATTTCACCACCCTTTATCTCCCCCAGTCTGGGCAGGTGTGGTCTCCGCAGGGTCTTTCCCCCCTGATAGAATAGGAAAACTGGGAAAGATCACCTTCCCCGATGCGTATGATAGCGTTAAGATGGCCCCAGCCGTTTTAGCTCTATGCCAGAAACATATAGAGAGAAAAGGCGCGGATGGCGCGGCCTGCTCCCATGCTTGGCACATTGCCTTGTTCCCCCCTGTCGGGGGTAAAGAACCAGAAGGCTTTGATGATTTTATGGGGCATTGGGGAAGGGTACGTGCAGCCTGGCACAGCCGGTTGCTTTGGCTTGTAAAATACCTGCCCGCTCCTGTGTCAGCTGTACACGTACACGGCTCAGCGCATGACGTGATTTCAATTGGACCCCTAGTGTCGCTTCTTCGACACAACGTCGAAGTGAGCGACAGACAGGGAATGTCTAGGTTATGGATGTAACCTCCGTTCCCTGATAGAGGGAACGAGACATTGTGTCCTCCTGGCCACGTCGCTGAACTGAGCCACTGTTGCGGCCGAACTCATTGTCGGCTCCTCAGAAAAATCCTGAATGAGACAGATGCATTTCCCTCCCTTTATACCCGTATGTCCGGGGGCGGGACATGCAAATTCTGTCTACCAATTTCTCAATGGCCTTTGAATTCAAGAGAATGTTGTGATCTATCATGTCAAAGGCAGAACTAAGATCTAAAAGCACTAATAGATAAATGCAACCGCAATCAGTTGATCAGGTGTCGTTTGTAACTCTGATAAGTGCAGTCTCTGTACTGTGATGGGGCCTAAATCCTTACTGAAATTGTTCATATATACCATTTCTCTGTAGAAATGAATATAGTTGGGAGGACACTAACCTTTCTAGAATTTCCAACAAAATGGTAGATTTGAAATCGGTCTGTAGTTAGCCTATTCTCTAGAATCAAGCTGTGGCTTAATAAGCAGTTTGATAACTGCCATTATAAAGTTTCTTGGGACATATCCTAAGGATAGCGAAGAGTTAATAATATTAAGAAGAGGTTCTGAGATTACAGGTAATACCTATTTTAAGAGCTTAGTTGGTATTGGATCTAACATAATGTTGTGGCTTTAGATTTTTGGAGAAGTTTTGTTAGCTCTTCATGACCTATGACAGTGAAGGATTGAAGTTGCTCATGAGGAGAATTATAAGACACTGTTTTTTGAGGTTCTGTGACAGTTGATTGCAAAGTTCCATTTTATTTCTGATTATTTAAATTTTATCAGTAAAGAAATTCATGAAGTCATTACTATTATGCTGCGACTAAATATCCGGTTCAGTCGGTGCTTTATTCCTAGCCAATTTAACCACAGTTCTAAGTAAATACCTAGGAGCGTTGTGATTATTTTCTATGAGTTTGCTAAAATATGCTGACCTGGTAGCTTTTGTACCGGTCTGTAGCTACAGACACTATCTTTCCATGCACAGCGAAATACCTCTAATTTTGTATTCTTCCACTTGTGCTTCATTTTCCGAGCTGCTCTCTTGAGAGTATGAGTGTGATTATTGTTGGGGGGGGGGGGGGACACTATCAAGAGTGCTAGAGAAGACTGTATTTATATTTTCTGTTATTGCATCAAGTTCTTCTAGACTTTTTGGCTAACTGAGTATGTGAGGCAATTCTGGAAGATTATTAGTGAAGCTATTTTTAGTGGTCGAAAGAATAGTGCTACCTGAACTATAGTGTGGTGTAGATTGAGTAACGTCAGCTGATCACAGCAAAAAAGAGATGAGGTAATGATCTGAGATGGCATCACTCTGCTGTAGAATTTCTATAGTATCAACATCAGCTCAATATGACAGAATTAAATCTAACATATGATTATGGAGATATTTGTCTGTCACATTTTGTCTGACTCCAAGAGAGTTGAGAATATCAATAAATTCTAATCCCAATGTGTCATTTTCATTATCAATGTGAATTTTGAATTCACCAACAGTTAAAGCTCTAACTACATTAACTACTAGATCTGATGGAAAATTAGCAAATTCACCAAGGAAACCAGAGTACTGCCAGGGTGATCTATACACTGTATCAAGGGCAAAAGACGGCATAGATCTTTTTTATATATGTAAGCCCGTTTATCGGTCCAATGACGGTCTCCAATAATACGGGTGAAGGTCTCTGCACGTTACTATCTTTCTTGTTACGTAACACAACAATATTAAATGAAATACATTTTCTCTTGCTCCAGCCCCCCGCGACCCTGTACACAGGATAAGCGGTTGACGATGGATGGATGGATGGACATTTTCTCTTATGTATTACCTTGTTTATTCATCTGACTCCATAAATGAAAAAGGTTTTTAATGATATCTTAGTATCATTAAAAGTGAGCGAATGTTTGATTATTCCTTTAACTCTTTAATTATATTTTACCCGTTTAGATTAAGAAACTATGTCGCTTTGAGGTCCTCGCTTGTTTTCTCTACACCGGGTCTCACGATCACAAGCGGCCAGTATTGGATCATCAAACAGAGGTAATTGCTATATACCTGAGATCGGTCACGTTCAAGTTCCCACAATCAAAGATACTTCAGTATAGCCCCATGGAATTGCATACACTTGAATGTAACTTAACGTTTTCTTCAGTAGAGGTCACGGCCACTATTACAGATGTATGTTGACCAACATAACTTCTCTTGTAATAGCTTTGGATTGGCCATGCGTGGTTTCCCACGTACACTTATCTGGAGAAACATCAAATTAAAACAGAGGTAAGACACACCCGAATTTAGATTGGTCAAGCAGCATTTGCTGTTCTAAACGGAAATTCCCTTTTTGTCTTTGCAAACCAAGTACACTTGAATCGATGCCAAATATTAGTCGTCACTAATCTGACGCAGACTTGCGGTAACATACGAATCGTTTAATCTGTTTGGGAAACACAATGTCAGAGTCAGTCAGAATAAAATCAAATGTTGACAATTTATTGATCAGGTAACATAATCAATTCATCAATTCCAATTAGACAGTGATAAGTCAAAGTTAGACATTTTATCAAAACATAAGAAATTCGAATTGCTATGACCTGAAATAAATTACAAACAGTAAACTGTTTGGGATCGTCTGATTACAGAGAGCCCTGAGCAATGTGTCGCCTTTCCTTAAATACCCAAACCATGGACAAAGGGGATTTTGGGAGTGGTTAGGTTTGGAAGTCCTGGGGACATACTTCATTAACATACAAGCAGGGATGGAGACAGACCTCCATAATTATAAAGCATTTGGCAAAGACCTTATAACTTTGCTGTCATTAAGTTTACAAACCTGGGAATAAGAGCACTATACCAGACGCACTGAGACATTTTAAATGATTCCAAACATGTTACACTAGTTACATTATTTGTATACATCAGATATAGACTTTTGTTACATAGGTGATTCTGAGGTGGAGGGGAATGGGTGAGGGGGAGAGAGGAGAGAATGGGACAGATGTGGAAGGGCAAAAATGAGGTGTGAATTTGCAGTCTTCGCTCAGTGGGGTGTGATGCCTCAGGAAGAGTTGCTAATTGCGAGAAAGTTAGTTTGTTGATTTTCTCAAAGATCATACATTTGCTCTTTGCCTTTGAATGCAAACACATTGGCACCCTGCCTTACATATATATCTGACTGTGTCACATTAAGCATTATTAGTTCAAAAGACTTAAACTTATATCTTGTCCTCTGAGTTACACCAAAAACGTCATTGTACATTGTAGCAACACCTCCTCCTCGACCCTTCAGACGAGGCTCATGTTTATAACAATAACCTGGGGGAGTAGATTCTATAAACTAATATATTCATCCAATTTAAACCAGGTTTAAGTCAAACAGAGCACATGCAAACTATGATCAGTAATCATTTAATTTACAATTAGAGTTGTGATAGAATGAGATTGTGGCAGGGCGGAGGGCGGGGCCGGGTCGTGATTCTACACACCCGGTCACTTATTGTCTAAACTCCAATTGTCTATGAATTCTACACACCCGGTCACTTATTGTCTAAACTCCAATTGTCTATGAATCCTATGCTATTCTCTGGACACCACTCAGACATCCAGCCATTCAGTGACACTAATCTACTATAAACCTTGTGACCACGATGAGCAGGGAGGGGCCAGAGCATATTACTATGTCTGACATCATCAGTTTGCACACATCTTTAACATTATCTTTAGTGATCCCTGACTGGTGAAGTCAGACATCATTAATGCAGACATGAATAAGAATGTTTTGAAAATCTACTGTACGTTTAGCATTAGCCAGCACTTTTAAATTTAATCTGATGCCATTTAACAATGGTGTCTGGAGTCTCTATTTCCACGTTCCTTACAATAGAATCACCAATTATTAAGGTTCTTTCAACATGATTATCAGTGGGTGTATCACTGAGTGGGGAGAATAGATTAGAAACCCTAACAGTAATGGTAGAGTGGTGTCGCTTTGCTAAAGAGTATGCTCAACACGGGAGCTCTACATCTGGAACCAAAGTGTGTGTGTTGTTCGCTGTACTACTCACATCTGAAACAGTATTTTCCAGCTTCTCTTTCTCACTGACCACCACTAGCGTTCGGATGCGTGCCCCTGACTCATTTACCTTCTCCGTCAGCCTGACTAATTCCTTCATGTAAATGAAAATCCTTCACTGCTGATGTAAGAAGCTATTGTAAACATGTGGCATGTAATGCAGGAACAAATAAAATGAGAGGATGCCATGACTTACCGCAATTGTTTGTTGTTGTTGTTTTTGTTATGGTTGTTCTTGAGCGGCGAGGGTTTGAGATTGATGTGGATTGATGAGAAGCTGAAGTTAGAGAAGCTGAAGTTTATAGTAATGGAAATAATTTGTGCTGAACATGTTTTTACAATCTAAAAAAACAATAATAAAAGTACCAAGACAAGCCAGAAATACAATGTTCACAACACCACAAGCCTAAAGAAGTTTGAAGATGATCCTACAAACAATGAGGTTCCTGCAAGGTTTTTTTCTCTGTAAAAGCGCTGAAAGCATACAGAGTAAAATTAGGCTCCGCCTTTCAAGACGACACAAAATCTGACTGCACTGCTTTGCTATTATGAATAAAACTATGCTCCATTTTAAAAAATAGACTTTGGAGACAGGTGTCCCTTTGGAGTCTCTAATATATAAGATCATATACAGTTTGACAACATGAATGCTGCTCAGATTGCATAGTTTGTTGAAGAACGATGACGAAGGGTAATTCTTTCAGGTGAGATCTCATGTAAACAATGGAGAATATATCAATATTTCTCAGATTTATCACTTTTATGGACAAAAAGTGCTATTGGATGTTTTTCAATGAACGCTTGTCATGGACAATTGACCCAAGTGTGGCAAACTAGATTCATCTGGCGATCGTTTTCATAACAAATGTATGAAGTCCCATTTTGATATTGCATGTTTTCATTTGTACACCTGGCACAAATAACTAAATTGCTGTTTCTGGAGTATTGCTATCGTGAAACAGAGATCGGATGTCAATGTTGAACCCTTAGATCTTTGAAAAGATGTATAATTTGTTAACATTAATTACATTTATAGACGGTAAATTATATATTAAATGTAAGCAGAGTGACTTCACTACCGCATGCGGGGGAATTGCGTATTAACAGGTTAAGTATGTGCTTAAATCACTCAAAGCATTTTATAAATTTTTAACCAGGCTTTAAGGACATGTATAACAGTTTAAAACAAAAGAATTCTCATATTTTCACATATAACACATATACACATATTCACTAAACTGGAAAACACTCTTTGCTATAAATCATTAAATAAGATATGATTCATTCTAAATTTACATACCGTACCCAATCCTCACATGTATGCAAAACATGGTCAAACTCCACACATGCATTCCATATACATCCTTCAAAAATAATTCATTAAAAACACTCAGTTTTAACATACAACTCTTCTGAATACACATTTAATGCAATTTATAAGCACTATGGGCAAAATTCGATATCCACCCAAAGAACTCTCAACTGTAAAACAAAAACTGGAGCTCTCCCGCACAACGTATGCTCCCACGCCTCCAACATGAGATAGTGCCAGAAAGCAGCGCTGTGTCCGAAATCACCCTCATCTACTATATAGTGCACTATTTTGGGTGTTGGCCATTTTGTATTAGTGTCTGAATTCACTTCCTACATCTCGTTCCCTATACTTGTTGACTCATTCTTATGTATGTATATACATGTGTGTGTATATATATATATATTTACACCCACACACACACACACACATACACATACACACGCAAACACATGCATAAATGCATGAAAATTCCAGGTTCCAGTAAAAATATGTGGACTCAGACTTTTGATCCCCAACTGTATTTTTTTACACACACACACACATGTATTTTTTCTATTTTACAAATTGTTCTACCTCTCACGCTCCCTTCTTCCTTTCATACTTATGCTGAGATACATTTCATTGAATTTCAAACAGCATCTTGTCACTGCACCATATCAAAGTCAAAAGAACAGGTGCGTGTGTGCGTATGGCTCAAAAATTTCAATAGTTTTTTTTTTTTTCAGTTTGTTTGTTTCTCATCCTTCTGTGATGCATTGTTTGAATAGCCACATGCAGCACATTGCTCAGGTTTTTACCCTTTAAAACACCCTGCGCCTGTGCTCTGCTCTGTATTCTACTACTGCTGTCCCCTGCTATCCCCATGCTCCACTGAGAGAGATGGATCATTAAGGTCTGGCCGCATAAAATCTCATTTATGAGAAGACACGGCCTCTTTGATCTGCGCATGCACGTGTGAGCGTGTGCAGCTCGGGATTCATGGGGCTGATGCATACGTGTTTATCATGTATTTTTTTCATGTCCCAGGATTCCCTTAAAAAAATTACCCAAAGCCACCATGTTACTCTGAAGTCATAAACCTTATTTACAGTAAAGGAATATTTCGCCCAAAACTGAAAATCTGTCAAAGAGTGTGTTTACATACATGCACACCAATATGCTAAGAACTGCCAAAAATATTGTAGTCTGTTCCTCACACAAAGCTAGTTTTGTTTATTGGAGCATTTTCCATCCATCCATCCATCGTCAACCGCTTATCCTGTGTACAGGGTCGCGGATGCTGGAGCCTATCCCAGCTAAAATTGGGCGAAAGGCGGGGGACACCCTGGACAGGTCGCCAGTTATTGGAGCATTTTGTTTTGTTTAAAGTGCATTTTTGGATTAACAGTCCCTGGTCACTGTACTGTTGCATTGTATAGTAAAGAATAGTGTGAACATAATTAAAACATTCTCAGGTCTGGAATAACATTAGTAAATGACAAATGTTTTATTTTTGGGAGTACTATTCCTTTAGTCCACTGGTTTGCTGATGGTTAAATGTGGATGTGTGCTTGTGTCTATATTTTGTGTGTATGTTATGTAGGACCTTATACAGTTTGAAAAAAAATTGAAACATGATAAAAATGCTTTGCCATTAGTTTGTGCATTTGTGTGTGTGCGTGTGTGTGTGTGTGTGTGTGTTATAATTATGGAGAGTGTGGATAATGACTGAAATGTTGAAAGCATATTTTAGACGAGAGAGAGAGAGAGAGAGAGAGAGAGAGAGAGAGAGAGAGAGAGAGAGAGAGAGAGAGAGAGAGAGAGAGAACGCTCTAGGTTCATTTTAACCCAGAATGACAGTAAAAACAAAGAGACCATAAGATACAATAGTGCCACAATATTTGGAGGGAACAGCACACTGTAAATAATGAAATGAGGCAAGTTTATCTCAGTTTTGTTTTGTTTGAAACTTAAAACTTGGTTTGCCACAACTTTATTGAGAATGAGTAGGTTTATGGCATCGGGAATAGTGACAATACAGTGTCACAATCCTCATGTGCAGTAGACTGCTGCTCTTCATCCATCTTTCCCTATCCCTCTTTCTTTTTCACCTTTCATGTCAACACAATTTCCTCTCACACCATCTTCCTTCAGGCTTTGCTCTCTCAGAGAGAATGAGCAATCTTTCCTCTTCTCTCTTAATGATTTTCTCAGAGCAATTTTAAACTTAATAGTTTTCTGTCAGAATGAAGAGAATTCATGACTTTTAACCATAACAAGATACAGGTTCAGTCATGATTATTCATAAAACTACCTGCCCCATTCTTCATTTGCATTTCAGATTGGCTCTGTGATTCAGGAATGCATCAGAGACAGTTTTTACAGTCGATTAGTTATTTATAGTCCATTTGTCTTATATCTATTTAAAGACACACACATTCCATGTATGCTGCCTTTATTGGTGGTGCATTAGTGGTATTCTATTCTATTCTATTCTATTCCATTCTATTCTGTTGTTAAGGCAAGCATCACTTTAGCTATTGCTTATATTTAGGAATAGTAACCATAACCATTAGTATTGCTTTCACATGCAGCTCATCCTGCACTGAATTGTGCTACAGACATGAATAATACCTCAAATAGTGTGGCTTGTTGAGGAAAAGTGTGCTTTTACTTTTCTAAGCAATAAGACTTGTGATCTTCAAATGCTGGACAATAAAACTCCCATAGACTTGGGATTTTTTGACTTGGGCTGGTCAATCACCCAGAATGCCCTAGCAACCATTCTAAAAACCCTTAGTAACTTTATACCAATTCCCTAAATACCACTCAGAAGTCCTTACCAAATACTCCACATATTCTTGTGATCTATAAATGTATTCAACCACCCATCCATCTATCCATTGATTCAACCAACCTCCATCTATGGCGAATGTAGAAAGGGAAAGCACACATCCAAATGGGCATTGATGTCACAACGACCCTTGCATTTTTTCTTATTTAAAGGATTTAAATCTAAACCCTTTTAAACACAACCAAAAACATGAAACAAAATCTCATATCTGCTTTCTAACCACTTGACACAGTCACACAAACAAACTTGACACAAGCAGGCACTGCTCTCCTATCATGTCAGATGTGAAATCTCAAACTCCTCTATCTAATTAAAGACCATTAAGGCTGCTGCAGTTTGTGTTTCAGCTCATACACACACACACACACACACACACACACACACACACACACACACTCTCTCACTCACTCAGAACTAATGACGATGTGTGCGTGAGTGAGGACATTACAAGGATTGTTCAACAGTAGCGGTATAGGCTAAGATCTAATAGATAAAGGACACTGGGCTCTAAATTTAACAGTGCTTAACACATGTGATATCCTCTGCATGTGTGACAGACTCTGGATATGTTTGAGAGAAGAACAGTCTGTGATGTTTGTGTATTTCCGAATGGTATTATTTTGATGGAGCGAATTAACTGGAAGCCTGTCTATGCCTTTCATATTTACCCATTAAAAAAAAATTCAGCATCTCATCTTAAATGTCAGTAGCCTACATGTTAAAATAATTGTATATGGCGGAACTAGAAAATAGGGTGAGACTCTAAAGAAATTAAAGAAAGAGAGGACACAGATATTACATTTATCCTGCCATACTGAAAATAACACAAGCACTTGACATGTAGCTGGTTTGGTTTAAGTGAATCTGAGAGAATGATGGAAAGGGAGGCGTGATAAAACATATCAGTAGTTTATGAAGGCTATAAAGTTTTTCTTTTTCACCAAATGCAAGAATCACCAAATGCAAAAATAGATTGAACTACTAATACTGACGTCACATTACCATCATGATTCAGTCATGACACGTCTCTTGCACAGGTGATGCACAGCCTTTTTAATGCACAGCATTGCCAAAGTTATGTATAGCCAGCTTATGCAAAATATATTTCTCTTGTTCGTGGATACAAAGGCTTCCGAAATATTTTTCCAAAAAAAACAAGTGATAAAACTAGACCTTGTGTCATTGCTCTAATTTAAATTCTGAGGCAGCTATCATGTACCAGGCTAAATATGTTGTCATTGTGATAGTAGGTTTGAATCATGCAGTTTCCAATAGTCTAGCTAAAAAAATAAAGTGACAGGTTTTATATTTGTTATATATGTTCATGCCCCAAATAATTGTGTTGCTCAAGCTTTATGCTGTGACACTTGTGCTGTGGATCTCCCAAAGTTGAAGATACTGCAAGCAAAAACCTCAGCAATTCTCTTCAGAATGAGCACCTGGTTTTGATGGATTGCCAACACCTATACAAGGGTTTAATGGTTTATGTAAGCTTGGGAGTAACACAAAACAGCTGCACTCAAGCTGTTCTGTCTGCAAAAGAAAGGCAGTCTTGAGCACTTGAAGATTTGGAGGTCCCGGCTTTACTCTACCTTGATTATAAAATACATTCTAAGTCACTCCAATAGACTGGAACCCCCTTTGAACATTGACAAGGGGGTGGGGTTGTAGTCAGTGGGAAATCTTGAAAAAACAAGGACACAAACTGTCTAGACATCTATAGAGTTTGGCTATAGAGCTTCTATTATGTGGGAGGATTGATAGATCTATACAGCTGGGTCAAGGCTTTCTGATTACTGTCTGCTCAGCAACTGTTAAACAGTCAGAAACTGTTATGGACAGTGACAGCCTGTGCCTTCCTGAGAATGACAGAGAACTTTGGCTATAATGAATATTTGTTCTTGTTAAAGCTAAATGAAATAAAAAATTATTTGGCTATGTATTGTACACTATGTTCTACTGAATGGAGGAACACTGTTCTGTCTGAATTTGTAAAGTACATCAAAACACATATTACATTTATACTAGTGCTGTCAGTGTAAATGCATTAATGCATTCGATTCATTTAAAACTTAATTTTTTCCTAATTGCAGTTAAGGCTGTACCGATTTGACCCTTGCGAATTGTCCAGCGGGGACATTACACTCATATACACACTTCAAACAAACACACAACAGTGAGTCTCCTCTTATCTTATCTTAAATTTAGCTGACGTGAACGTGGAGCTCCTTGATGGTTTATGTAAGAGACTACCGCTGTATTGCCCACCCACACAAGACATGGTAGCCTCTGGAGGAAGTATTTCAGGGCCAGAAATACCGCCATCAACTCGTGACAACCAAGCAGACGACCCTCCCATCCCCTTGAGCTGGACGACCACTTAAGACCGCTACCCAGCCCATCAGGGAGGCGTCTGTCGTTAGCAGCCTGCGACGATGAGACGCACCTAGAGTGGGACCGAAGGTTAGAAACCGGGGTCTGAACCACATAGCAAGAGAACGAAGCACGCGGCGCATAAACCTTATTAGCCCTAGGGGACTGGCCCTTGGATGAAATCCCCTGGCTTTTAGCCACAGCTGAAACAGTCTCATATGAAGCAGGCCCAAAGGGATCATCGTGGACGCAAACACCATGAGACCTAGTATTTGTTGATACTGGTGAACAATGCAACCTTGACCTAGCCTGAGTTTGCTCAGGGTGTTCTGAATGGACGTGATACGAGCGGGAGAGAACTGTGCCCGCATCGTGATCGAATTCCATATAAACCCCAGATAGGTGATTCCCCGGGTGGGAGAGAGAAAACGCTCTTTGACGTTGAGTCTCAGATGAGCTAAGACAATATTTACATTTATGCATTTGGCAGACGCTTTTATCCAAAGCGTCTGCCAAATGCCAATATCCCTGTGCTGAACTGCCAGTTCTTGGAGCTGCGCTAAGATCAGCCAGTCGTCTATGTAATTCAGAATGCGGATGCCCCGGAGTCGTGAAGGAGCCAGTGCTGCATCCATGCATTTCGTGAATGTGCGGGGTGATAGGGCTAGGCCGAATGGAAGAACCCAATACTGGAAGGCTTTGGGACCTGATGATTAAGTCGCGCTTACCAAGGGACTTGCTGTCTACTGTGTTGTGGTGAGCCACGATAGCAGCGACATACACTTTTAGGGTGGAAGGGGGAAGCCTCCCCTCCAGCCTCTCTTGCAGGAATAAGAGCACTGACCTAACTGCGCACCTCTGTGGGTCTTCAGCCAGGGAAGAACACCAATCTGCGAACAAGCGCCACTTCAGGGCGTAGAGCTGCCTGGTAGAAGGGGCTCTGGCTTGGTTGATCGTGTCTACGGCGGTAGGTGGTAGACCAGCTAGATCTTCCGCGTCCCGTCCAGGGACCAGACGTGAAGTTTCCAGAGGTCTGGATGCGGATGCCAGAGCGTGCCCTGCCCCTGAGAAAGAAGGTCCTTCTTCAGGGGAATTTGCAAGGGAGGGGCTGTCGTGAGGAGTGCGAGGTCCGAGAACCAGGCCCGGTTGGGCAAATAGGGAGCCACTCGTCCTCCCTGACCTTGCACAGCACCTGTGCAAGAAGACTCACTGGGGGAAATGCATACTTGCGTAGCCCCGCGGGCCAGCTGTGTGCCAGTGCGTCTGCCCCAAGGGGGAGCCTCTGTTCGGGCATACCAGAGCGGGCAATGGGAGGTATCTAGGGAGGCAAAAAGGTCTACCTGGGCTCTGCCGAATCGTTCCCAAATCAGCTGGACCGAATGGGGGTGAAGCCTCCACTCTCCGCTGGGCAAGCGTTGTTGTGACAGTGCATCCGCTATCACATTGAGTTTGCCGGGGATGTGAGTGGCACACCTGCCTGTAGAAAGCAGAGGTCTGTCCAGGGTTTTAGTGTTTTTTGGCAGGCGGGGGTGATTGTCACATGGTGCGTGCCGCGGCGCCATGCTCGTCTTGGGACTCGAGTCTGAAGCCAGTGCTGAAGTGCTCTCATATGCATCAACCCCAACGGCGTGGTTGCGGCAGAGGATGCTATATGCCCCAGGAGCATCTGGAAGAGTTTTAGAGGGACCGTTGTGTCCGGCCTGATTTTGGCGAGGCATTACAGCACCGACTGCGCACGCTCATTGGTGAGACATGCGGACATTGAGACTGAGTCTAACTCCATGCTGAGAAAGGAGATGCTCTGAACCGGGGCGAGCTTGCTCTTTTCTCGGTTGACCTGAAGCCCCAAGCGGTGTGAGCGCATAGTAACTCTTGAGAGTGGGCCAGCATGAGCCAGTCGTCGACGTAATTGAGTATGCGGATGCCGGCTTCTCGGAGCGGGGCAAGAGCTGCCTCTGCGACTTTCGTGAAGACGCGAGGGGACAGAGACATGCCAAAGGGAAGGACTTTGTACTGGAACGCCTGGCCGTCGAATGCAAACCATAGGAAAGGTTGGTGTTGCGGCAGAATTGAGACGTGGAAGTACGCGTCCATCAGATCTACCGCTGCGAACCCATCTAGGTGCTGGACGCATGTCAAGATACACTTGTGCGTGAGCATTTTGAACAGGAGTTTGAGCAGTGCTCCATTGAAAACTCGCAGGTCCAAGATCGGTCGTAAGCTGCCGCCTTTCTTGGGTACAATGAAATAAGGTTTGTAGAAACCCTTCCTCATTTTGGTTGGAGGGACAGGCTCTATCGCGTCTTTGAGTAGAAGAGTAGCGATCTCCGCACGCAGGAGTTTGGCATGTTGGCCGTGCACTGCGGACGCCCGAGAAGGGGGGCGGGGGCCTGGAAAATTGAATTGCGTAACCGAATCGGATGATTCGGGCCAGCCAGTTAGACGGGTTGGTAAGTGAGAGCCACGCATCTAATCTCCGTGCTAGAGACACCAAAGGGAAACGTATTTTGGACGTACCCGGCGGGGCTTCGCAGCGAGGCGGAGCAGGTTGTGCGCCGTCAGGAGGCGAGGACGCGCCCCGAGGCTCTGGTGCTGAGAAAAGACTAAGTACTTACCTTGCTCCGCATACCCGGCAGGCGGCGGGTTAGTGACTGAGGAGGAGGTCTTGTAATGGCATCTTCTGGACTCGTCAGAACCGACTGGTCGGGGAACAGTCGTGGGGCTGAAGGCAGATCTGGGACCGCGTCCAGCGTGCTGGGACTGTTGAGATCTGGTTGTGTGCCAGATGACCCAGAGACAAAGGAAATAGCTATTTTATTGAGAATTTGGGTACCACTGCCCCAGTTAAGGGGAGCGGCAAATGAAATGTATAAAAAAAAGATTCTCCTCCTGGCCCTTCACTGGGGGACGGAGTTGTCTTACCATCTCCGGAGCTAACATCTTGGGCTCTGGGTCGTCCGTCTCAGGAGCGCCTGGGAGTCTTTCCGGGTACTCGAGGGGGTCTACGGGGGGCGTCTGCTTTCTGCGGAGCACACGACGCGTGGGCTGAGAGCTGGGCCCAGGTTGAGGCGGAGCAGCTTGTTGTTTCCTCACAGGGGGACGCACTCGGTGAGCAGACGGAGCATGGCCCGAGGCGGCAGGTTTGCGGCGGGGAAGGATATGAGATATCGCCTCCGTCTGTTTCTTCACCACGGAGAACTGCTGGGTGAAGTCCTCGATGGTGTCGCCGAAGAGACCGAACTAGGAGACTGGGGCGTCAAGAAAGCGAACCTTGTTGGTCTCACGCATCTCGACCAAGTTCAGCCATAGGTGTTGTTCCTGGACCACGAGGGTGGCTATGGCCTGCCCGAGTGACTGCGCCATGACCTTCGTGGCTCTAAGGACGAGGTTGGTTGCTGATCGCAGTTCCTGCAGCACGTCGGGATCAGGGCTACCCACGTGCAATTCTTTAAGCGCCTTGGCCTGGTGGAATTGCAGGAGGGCCATGGCGTGCAGGGTGGAAGCGGCATTTCGGCGGCACTGTAGGCCTTCGCTGTCAGCAAGGATGTTGTCCTACAGGCCTTGGAAGGGAGTGCAGGGTGACCCCGCCATATGGTAGGGTTTCCGGGGAATAAGTGGAGTGCAACAGCCCTATCCACCGGGGGAATCGCTGTGTACCCGTGGGCCGCTCTGCCGTCGAGGGTAGCGAGATCGGATGAGCGTGTGGCTTTGTGATGTCTTGTGGTGAAAAGTGCCCTCCACAGTGATGTCAGCTCATCATGCACCTCCAGCAAAAAAGGGACTGGGGGCGCGGCCGTGAACGGCGCCAGGACCCCAGGAACCAGTCAACCAACCGCGATGGCTGTGGGGAGGACGGGGGGGGTTCCAGTCCAAACCCACGCTGGCGGCGGCCCGGGAAAGCATGTCGGACATCTGAGCGTCAGCCTCAGCTTGGGCACGCTGGCCCGAAGGCAGCAGCCCAAGGGAGTCATCCGCGTCAGACGCTGCGCTCTCCGATGCAGCGGCGAGCTCATCTGCTTCGAGCTCTAGAGGATAAGTGAGCTGACTGTGAGGCGAGCCGCTGTTGCCTCGAGCACGGATGGGAGTCAATGAGCGTGCCTGGGGACGGGTGGTCCAAGGGGGGGTACCCGACAGAGCCGCACCCGCTGCCATCCCCAGGTCACTTCCAGCGCCACTCACATCATCCTCAATCCCGTGGGAAGAAGGAGCAATGTGGGGGCGGCTGGAGTGGCTTGCTTTCGGTTGAAAGCGAGCCGCGACTGCAACGTTGTCATGGTCATGCTCTCGCAGTGAGATTTTATTCTATTAAATTAATATTTTTAAAGCTACTCAAGTTATTCAGTAGTGAGTGGTTTTCTCGTTTCCTTGTTATTGTTGTTTGATTAAAAGCATTTATATGACTATACTTTGTACTATATTTGGTTACATGTATATTTTAAATCTGACATTTTGATGCAAATATGCTTTTTGTTACACTGTTTACGTTCACTTTAGACCAAACCGACAGCGTTTACATTAATGCCTCACCAAGACTTGGGCACTGAAGGAATTATACAGTGAATTTGACCATTTAGGCGAATGTACCATTAGCGCTCTTGGAGCACAAGCACATGTAAATCACAAAAAAAAATAGCCGTCTGTCAACCAAACAGCACACAGCTACAGACATCAGGAAATAAAAAGTCAAACTTTTACATTTTATCCAGATCAACCAACCAGTCTTGCTATTGCGATCGATGTAATGAACACCCCTGATCTAGATGTAGAAAGAAGATAGGCTAAGTACAGTTAGTATAGTTAGTTTATTATCTATATTGAGAATATCACTTCTTCTTCTTTTTTTTTCAGATAAACATCAAGATAGTTTTATCGCCCAGCCCTATTGATAACATTGCCTTAAACTCTCACATCAACCCAATAATCTCAGTGATAGATAGTTAAATTACAGGCTACATTATAGACACACAGAATCTAGTAATCAGAAATATGAAATTTATCTCTATATGTTTCTCAAAATTAGAGGCAGGATAACCGCTGATATCTAGCTTGAACAAGTTAAACTCACATGACAATCAAGCAATTGGCCTTTTTCCCTGCCAAAATCCCTTTCGGGAGCAGCCGTGATGTTTAGGTGTTGAACTGTGTTTTAGGCATTCTCCACATTCATTACAGTTGGCGCCAGATCAACGGCTGCCATTCAAGTTTTTTTTATGTGTGATTTGATTTGATGGGAGTCACAAGACTCTCCCAAGCCTATCATGTTGATAGATAAAAATAATATCAGGACAGGGACGTAGTGAATACAGACGGTGGGAAAGTACAGTTACAGCACTTCAGATGTACTCAAGTAAAAGAATACAATTTTAAAACTACTTAAAAAAAGTTCAATTCCTGGGAAAAATTACTTAATTACAGTAATGTGAGTATTTGTAATTCATTACTTTACACCCCTGGCCACCACATTAAGAAGCTTCAAAACATTTATTGTTTGAATTTGGTGATAACGTTTACATGATTTGAACACTTAAAATATAAATATAATTAATCAAAAAACAGTCAGAAATGTTTTTTGGTCTAAAATCACATTTATACAGAAACAGCCCATTGCGAGTTCAGACTCAACATGAAAAACACAGTAATTTCGTTAAACGTCTTAACTTTAAGATGTTATTTACAATGATTTTTAAGAAAAAAAAGTTTTCCTAGATTTTGAATGCTTTTTGTTAAGGACTATCTTTTTTTCTCTCCCCTTTTTATCCCCAATTTGGAATGCCCAATTCCCAATGCGCTCATGGTGGCGTAGTGACTCGCCTCAATCCGGGTGGTGGAGGACGAATCTCAGTTACCTTTGCGTCTGAGACCGTCAATCCATGCATCTTATCACGTGGCTTGTTGAGCGCATTCACACAGAGGTATGTGTTCATTGATTGGTGTCTTTCACATGGCAAAGACCCAGTAAACTGCCCCATACATGAAATTCTCATATTTCTTCAAGAGCGATTAGAGGCAGGACTCACCCCGTTAATGCTCAAAGTGTATGTGGCAACTATATCTGCGTATCACACACCTGAAACCGGCGCCACTATAGGCAATCATGATTTATTTATAAAGTTCCTTTGAGAAGCAAGACCATTAAATCCACCTCGGCTGGCTACAGTCCCTTCAGAGCGCAGGTGATTCACCTTCAAGTCTTCTTCTCATGAGGGTTTAAGAGATTGAATGCGAAATGAGATGAATAGTAGTTTTATCAATCAGTCAACATCCGAATATATTGGTAAATATTTAATATTACTTAAATTGGAACTATTTTAGTGAATTTCTGTCTTTGTACTGTGGAGATTGGAAAATGTAAATAAAGCATTATTATTAGATATTGTTTTTATCTATTGTGTTGTTATTTCCAAAGAAGGAAAGAAATGCAGTTTGACAGTAAATCAGTATAAATACAGTCAAATTTCAGCAATTTTAACATCTGAGATTAATCTTGATTAACTATGAAAAATCATGAGTATAATCAATATAAACAAAAATGTTCTACTGACAGCACAATAATATATATATATATAATTAGTGTAGCTCAAGTGGTAAAGTGTAGTGGTACCTGTGCCAAAGTCATGAGTTCAATTGCCAGGGATGACAGTTACTGATAAAATGTCTACCTTGAATACACAGAAATATCCTTTGGATAAAATCTACCAAATCTCCTAAAAAAAAGAAATAAAAAAAAAGGACAGAACAAACACAGATTTGGCATACATATGATTTGGCAAGTACCTTCCACTCTATCATTCAGAGTACACTTGAAAAAGTGTCATAGTAGGTTGCAATTAAAGCAAAATAAATATCTTTGATTAGTGATTTAGGGGGTTGGTATTCTTGCATAGCCAGACCTATGACTAAAACAGCAAAGGTCTGGACTGTATGGTAGCTTAAATTAACCAAGAACTAACCACTTAGAAAGAAAGAGCCATTTAACTGACAAGTAAAGCGATCAGTCGGTTTTGCCATTACGTTTCAGGATATACAATACTGTGCAAAGGTCTTAGGCACATTAGATGTTTCACAGAAGCATTTGTCTTAAGATGGTTATTTGATATCTTCTGCTTCAAACATCAAAACAAAGTCAGCAATCTCTTTCTCCCGGAAAAACTTTGTGTTCTCCCAAAAAAAAAAGTGACATTTATAAGCTGAATGCTCTTCAACTGACATGTCTGATGGCACACCCAATCTAATATCTGATGAAGAGCATTCAGCTTGAAATGTCACACTATTGGTGAGAACACAAAGTTCTCTCAGGAGAGACAGTGTGATGACCTTGTTGTGTTTTCCCATTGTTATATTTTTGAATGTTGTATTTTTGGATGTGCATGCTTCACGTGATTGTAACTTAAAGGTGAAGTTTGTACTTGTATTTATATATTTTTTTGACACACGAACAGCACTCTGATGATCAATGATCATTTCTAATCATACCTACTGATAAAAATTACTTAGATGACATTCTGAAAGAAGTGTTTAAATGCTATCTCTTACATTCTGTATTGAGAAAAAATGATAGATGATATGTTAACAATAGCTATATGAAGTGGCATGATCTAAAAATGTTGCAGTATATAAGCTAAGATGGGAAAGAGAGAGTGGAGAAGTGAGAGACAGACAGACAGAGATGAATGGGCCAAGTGGCCATTATGGTCCCTGACACATAATTAGCTCTCTTATCACAACCAGTTGGTCTGATTTTGAACCGCGCGTGTGTGTGTGTGTGTGTGTGTGTGTGTGTGTGCGTGTGTGTGTGTGTGTGTGTGTTCTCTTTTTAGAGAAGCTGCTGTTCTGCCTGCCTTTAGTACTGTCATGGCTTTCATCTTGATAATAATGATGGTTCTGTCATGTAGGATCTCATTAACAAATTGTGAAGCTCAATGTTCCCTGTGTTTGCCATCCCATTAAAGCACTTTCTTCCTGTACAATGTGGCAAGGATCATTTTTATCACCCGCAGTCACAAAATCCCGCTCCTCACAACTCATTTCTTATTGTGTAAAAACGGAAATGCTAAGGGTTTTAAATCATTGCAAAAAATCTGTTTTACCCTTAGCTTGTCTTTTCTATTTATGCTAATCAAATGAAGATCTTGCTGTTGCTATGGCTAACAAAACCAGCATTTTCATCTTTAAATAATCAAAACAGACTATTTAACCGCAGTAATTGTTAACCCCAAAACAACGCCAGAGAAAAACAAGAAAATTGAGCACTTAGTTAAACATGCTGTTTATGAACTGCAAACATTTAACTTTTAAAGTGTAATTTCTTGGGTTTGTGGTCAAAGGGTTTGTGTTCAAAATGAATAAACCCTTATATCTTTCCCAAACCATAGGATTATCACTGAATGTGTGATGAGGAGGAGATCGTGGCCGCGCCGTGAGGGTGGACTGCCGTTGCTGAATCTGCTGATCCAGTGCCGGCCGTGCACCCTCTCGACCTACTCCTCATCACAGAAAGTTTTTATTTGATATTTAAGTTTTATAGAAGTATTGATATCTTATTTGTGAACAAATATTTTTTTTTTTTTGAGTCTAATCTTTTCAATAAATTAGTTAATCCAGTTCAATAAACCAGTCAGAATTATTTGTTCACAAATCGGGACTAATGCGTTTCTGAAGTTCAATTTATTTCAATAATCCTGTTGCAGTGGTTCACAGCCCACTAGTGGGGAAGATTATAAATGAATAACAACCTAAATTTCAGTGTGTTCCTCAAACAAAGCTATTGTGTGACCTGGAAGACTTAGAATAAAGCTCACAAATCTCATGGGCCACTGTTATTATACCTTCATGATCCTTTTTTGTCATTTTGGAACTCGACATCCACAGTCCTCATTCACTTTCATTATATAGAAAAGGGTATCCTGGACATTCTTAACCTCCTGAGACCCGAGTGTGACTGTGCATTTTCCATTTCCCTTTTTAATTTGAACTAGTAGCACCTAGTAAACCTGCAAAAATGTATAAATAAATACTGTAGTATTCCTTATAGGGGCAGCGGGAAGTTTTAATAATACCGAGCTATAGAAAGTCACTTTTTTTAATACATATATTTCCCGAATTGTTGGTTATTCATATATTTGAGATGTCACAGACATTACACTTGATGTTCTGTAAAGCTGCTTTATAACAATGTGCACTAGGAAAAGCAAAAATAAAAAAATATACAAATAACAATTATTTTCCTTAATTGGACTTAGACAGGTATGTTACAATGTTTTTTTTTTTCTACTTTGGCAACAAAATCTCAATGGTCTCTCTATGCACTGTCAAACAAACAACTGATAGCCAGTGCTGAAGCATTTTATCAAACATAAATCAACATAATTCTGATTCAAGTAATGGCCAGCAACATTCAATCACTGCCAATCATGTTAAAATAAAATGTAGCATTTTAAATTCTGAATCTATGTACTGATTACCATTGTCCCATGCCGGCCAACCATGTTGAGTGGTGCAGCCTGAAACTGAACTTTTGGTCAGATGTTAAGAATTAATGCACTTAGGCTGCATAGGAAAGCTACAGAAGATGCTCCCTTGCTTCCTATTTAGTGAATGACTTTACCTACACTGTGCTATCTGAACTGATCTCTGAACAGTTCAAAATACACATTATTTTCACCCTAACTCTATAGAAAGCAAATTTTGATGAACCCATTGATCCTCAATGTGATATTGAACTGTAAATATGGGATTTCAAAGGGAAAAATAGTGGTCAATGGCCATTGTAGTTCACAGCATGCCATTGTGCGATATATTGTTTAAATGTTTAAAATGGCATATTGTTTGAAATTAGAGGCTATAATTAGTTGTGCACCAATCAATAAATTTTTTGCTGATTGTAAAGTTCTGTAATATTGTTGCTGGCAATGACAATAATGAAGATGATGACGATGGAGTAAAGAACCCAATTGCAATATATTAATAACAGTGGAATCCAAAAACCCTAACTACAAATGTGAAACATAAACATGAACTTGACTAGACTTGACTTGACTTGAACTTGAATTGACATAAACCTGGCATAAACGTGACTTGACCTGACATGGCTTGACAACGTTAACAAACACACAATACCTGACGAGGGACAAGGGAAAACATGAGGGCATAAATACGATGACATAGGAGAACACATGACAATGATGACCAATGAACAGACAGAACTGATAACAAGATAACAAGACAATAACCCAATGAAAACAAGACACATGAACATGGAGGTAAACAGGAATCACATGACCAGGGAACACATGACATGAAACAGGAACTAAACTTTTCAAAATAAAAGACATGAATACCACGAATCAACATAATACACATGACACCGATACCATTCTCCGATTTTTTTAACGCTAAGATCGGCCCATACCGATACAATTTCTTTTTTAAAGTGACCTTTGCCACACTTTTGCAAGTTATAGCTGCAGTTATATGTTTATGCCCCACACAGTAAAATTACGGTAACAATTTAAAAAAGGTTCCATTTGTTAACATTATTTAACAACATTACTGTAGTTCACATGAACTAATGAGCTTAATGTTAGTGACAACATATACTAATAATTTTTTTTAAATCAAAAGATGTATTAGTTAACATTAATGCACTATGAACTAACATGAACTAAAAATGAACAATTATATTTTTATTAACTAACTTTATGATGAATAAATGCTGTAAAAATATATTGTTCATTGCTTGTTTATGATACCTAATGCATTATCTAATGAAACCTTTTCATTAAGTGTTACAAAAATGTAATTAAAAATACATTAATTGTGAATGTATTTGTGTTGAAAACAGTTATTAATAGTTCTGCTGCCAATATCAAAAGGTCATTGTGACATACTGTCAACCAAAATCCATGAGAGCATCATACACAGTAGAGATACTTATATATAAAGTATCTCTATACTTATATAAAAATATATAAATTACAAGCTCTAAAAATGCTCCAGTGAGAAATCTATCTTTGGTTTGTTTACTGTCTTTGGGATCTTTTAACAAAAATAACTAATTATTAAGGGAATGCGTAAAGATGCAGTGCCGTTATTGAAGGTTAAACAGTTATATCTGTTATTAGTGGTATTGTAACCAGTAATTGTGATATCTGATTTAAATTGTGATCCTCACAGAATAACATTGTAATGAGTGACTGATGATGAGATATTGAGAGCACCTGGAGAACGCACATGTTTGATTGACACTGAGAGCGCTCATGTTAAAGGGAGTAAAGCTAAAAGCACTCATGATTGCTACACACAACTTCTGATTGTCACGACTCACGTTACATCATTTGTACTCAGATTTGTATTTGCATGTTTATTTGTTGTTTAAATTGTTTTTATACCTGTTAGAAGCCTTTTTATCCACTTCCTGCTCACTGTGCAACGAGTCAGAATCATAACGACTGTATAAAATGGGCAACTTAATATTCCAAATGTTTTAATTCTTACACATTTTTAAAAACAAAACGGCATATTCATGTGAATTACACAATGTCTGAAAGTTTAAATTAGTGAATGCTTAGAACTGCCAACAGCTCACACTCCAAGGGCCTCATTCATTAGAGTAGCAGTGTATGTGTGATTCCCTGCATGTTGCAAAAAAGATCAGCCCTAAAGCTAGGCACGATCGTCCGATCGCCGATCACAGATTTAAGAAAAATATCGGCTGATTTTGATCGGTGACTGAGCGATCGGTGCACCCCTAACTATAATCTTTTGACTCAAACAGGTTTCATTGTAAACACTTAATTAGGTTTCTTACCAGATGTAGTTTTCTACGGAAGAAAGAAAACCATACGCAAATGATGATGAGTAAATATCCTTCCACTCTCACATTAACAGCATCACCCGGTCAGCCTATTTCCACCTGCGTAACATTTCCCGCCTCCGTCCATCTCTTACTCCAAAAACCACCGCCATCCTGGTTCACAGTCTTATCACATCTCGGTTAGATTACTGCAACTCACTCCTGTTTGGCCTCCCTAATAAGTCGCTCCAGAAGCTGCAGCTCCTACAGAACTCTGCTGCACGCCTGATTACTCAGACCCCTATTTTTCATCATATCACTCCCGTCTTGCAACAACTTCACTGGCTTCCTGTCAAACAGAGGATCATCTTTAAAATACTTCTCATTACTTACAAAGCAGTTCATAACATGGCTCCTCTATATATCTCAGATCTTCTCCATTTAAACATCCCTACTCGTTCACTCCGGTCATCTCACACCTGCCATCTTTCTGTTCCCCTGCTCGTCTTGTCACAATGGGGAACAGGGCGTTTAGTCGCTCTGCTCCCCATCTTTGGAATTCCCTCCCTCCAGATCTTCGTACCATCAACTCATTTAATCTTTTCAAATCCAAACTCAAAACTCACTTGTTTAGACAATCATATTCCGCCTGACCCATATCACCTCAATGTTGTTTTGCCAATTTTATTGTTTACTGTTTTAATGGTTTTTATCTGTTTTGTACAGTGTCCTTGGGTGTCCTGATAAGGCGCTTTAAATAAAATGTATTATTATTATTATTATTAAATGTTGACAGAATTTACATTTTGCGGTGAACTATTCCTTTAAAATTTTCAAATCGGTCTCTGAGATGCCACTGTACTTAATTTATCCACTATAGGGAAAAGGGCTAAATGCATTGGTGGTAACTTGTACAGCACTTAATCCTGCATCTGAGATCTCTATATAAACAAAATAATACAAACATGAGTGTTTATTATTGTGATATACGATAAGGGCATGTTTCCATTCTTAAAACCACAGTGCTCTTGTGTTACTTTCATTCTAAAGGGCACTGATGTTAAAATGTCATTTTCATCTCCTGCCAATAAAGAACATTAATATAAATAATTATGCACCAGATTTTTCCTTATCTGCGCACCTCTGGACTGAACTCCAATATTCTGTATGCAAAGAAATGAAATACACTGACACACTGCACATATATTCAAACAATATTCCAACCCATTAGTCTGGCAAGAAGATATCAGAGTCATAGTGCCCCCAGAAGACCTGCTCCAATTGATCTTTGGATTTTCTGCAGCCTTACAGCCAACTTTGCTTGCCCATACAAAAGGTTTAGGCAGTACATCTATTTATCTATTTGTGATAATCAAATCATCTATTTGTGTTTGGGCCCATAAATAAATCACACTAATGTAAAAACATCTCCCAGTCCCAATTCACACCACACATTTAAAAACTGAAGCATGGGTTTTGGTTTGCCACATTCTAGATGGAAAACTAATGCTTGGACACTATGCAACATGATCTCATAGAATAACATCACTAAACCTACATTTTTGCTAAATCATTTTTAAGTGTCTTGTTTTACGTATAGTAGTATTGTCTTGCTGGAATGAACACTAGAGGTGCTACAACAACAATTACTTTTATTCCTTTTCACTCAAATCACAAGTAAAATGTCTGATTATCAGTTCATAAACACTTTTCGTCCTGTTCCTCGCATAATGCTATCTTATGACATCAAAATACGTTCACTAAAGTGTATTATTTGTAAGGCAGTACACGTCAACCTCTGAATTACATAGCCAACCAACTACATATACAAAGTTGTTAAAGCGCGATCAAATTGACGATGTTTAGTGTTGCACTTGCGATGCAATGGACCGGGGTACACATCCTGAAAAAGCATGCGAGTTGGCACATGGACCGAAAGTGTCATTCGTAGAAGCACCACAAAATGATGTGTTTGTTTGTTTGGTTGATTTAGCTTTTTATGACACAATTGGTTAGTTTTAGGTCTAAGGTTTAGGGTAGGGAGGTAGTTTTTGTTGATTTAAAACTTGTTAGAACATTAACCTTTATATTCTCATCTGTTTACATGAAAAATGTACTCGCTTTTAGAAAAACCAGGGGAAATTTCACCTCAGAACATCTGTATGTTAGCAGATGTAAGGAACCATGTAATATCATTTTGCAAAAATGGGCTGACAGTCACATAATACAGTTTTTACAGAATTGCTTCTACGTCCCTCTGTGTAAATGTATAACTTTTTTCCCTCTGTACAATTACTTTCTAGAGATCATCGCCCATTTTCTCAATAGGAAACCTTTTTGGAAAGGGTTTGCAGGCCTACCTGCCAATTCCTGACACTTGGAATCTTGTTACTCTCTCAAAGAGAATGTTAACATGCAGTCACAGCTCCTCTCCTAGCTCTGGAAAAAATGTCAGTTAGCTACAGCCATGCTTTGATTCCTCTGTCTCCCTAAATGTTGGTGGTAAAACAGACAATGTCTCATTCATCTGTATCTATGCTGTCCATAAAGATGTATTACTGAGCCTGGCTGTCAAAAGCTGTGGAGACCGCTAACCCTTAATAATCATAAAAAGAGGCACTTTAGTGAGGTCTGACCCATGAGATGAAACCCATAAGTTCCCATAAGTGCATCAAAAAAGGTAAGTATTGCCCACACTGGCAACCATATTCTCATGGTATTATGGATAACAAAGACTTTCGAGCAAGTCAGTCCAATGCCAGCCATCTTTGGAACGCTCCTGGGAGGCTATTTTCAGTCATGATAGTGCAGCTCCTACAGAATCTACTTGAATGCGGGATCACAGAATAAAAAAAAAAAGAGTTGGTCAAAATTATGATCAAAGCAGTAAAATCTGATAATGCTGGTTTGATAAATTGTGCTTCTTTAACTCAGATTATGCAGATTATTTAAAAAAAAAATACATTTTCTTTGCTTGTATAGCTCATGCACATGCGCATGCTCATTCTCAAGATGATTGACAGGCAATGACTTTATCTAAAAGGTGATTGACTCTTTTACCTGTGAAGCGGGACTTCTTTTCTACATCCGCTGACTGTTAGGCGCTAGAGCTCCTTGGTTGGGTGCTCCAATTTCTCCCATTCATTTTAATAGAAGTGGCCTTGGCTAAATTGTAGTAGTCCACCTTAGTCGAGTTAAAGTCAAGTCCGAGTCTTTAAACAATCGAGTCTGAGTCAAGTCCGAGTACAAAGGGGCCGAGTCGGAATGAATCTGTCCTTGATTCTGAATTCAAATTGTAACCGTAAACTCAACATCAATATTTTAAGCTTATTTCAACTTTCACAACTAAGAAAAAACAATTGTCAATATAAATGTAACAAAGATTAGTTTTCTGCTGAACAAACTTCAAAGTTGTTTCAGAAGAAAGTATATGCTTTAGGTGTATGAATACAAAACTGTCCTTCACACAATTTCCCCTCCACTAGACTAACGAAAGTGAAAGCTGTGTTAGTCATTCGAACCAGAGTTCCCCTTCTATCACTCAGGGTTTTCCTGGGATGCAGCAATTCGCATCCAGACCCACTACGAGTCACAGGTGCTCTGTCCTGGGGTCGGGATCCACGGGCTTAGTTCCCTTTTCAGGCAAACTCCCCGAGATGTATTTCCCGCGGTATGGTCCCCCTGTCGGTGGACCCGCGTTTCCCTTGGGCAGGCTCACTGCCCTGGTCGCCGTGCTTGTTGAGTCCCCCCTAATTTGGCTGGACCTACCACCACGCCATTTCCCACATACGGCTTCACAGCACTCGTGGTGTATTTGCCACATGTTACCTCCCCCTAGACTGGGCAGGATGTGGCCTCCGCAGGGTCTTTTCCCCCTGAAAGAATAAGACCACCTTCCCCTGTATCGAATGTATCATTCGATACAGCGTAAAGATAGCCCCAGCCGCTTCATGTCCTATGTGAGAGACATAGTGAGAGAGAAGGCCTCCGCTGCCGGGCTTGCTCCCATGCTAGTCATGTAGCATCTGTTCCCCCCCTCAAGGGTGCGGGAACCTAAGGTCTGTAGGTGACATTTGGGGGCGCTGGGGAGGGCTACGTGCAGCCGACACAGTTGCCTCTAGGACGCAGTAGCCTGCTTGCACCTGTCTCGACAGTTCATCACAACGACATTGTGTCCCTCCTGCCACAGCACTTATTTTCGGCTCCTCAGTGCAAAATCCGGACTGGCACTCGCTGCCCCGCTTCCCTTTATACCCGGGCGGGGCATGCAAATTCTGTCTGCCAACTTGAAATTGGCCTTTTCTCAGGTTCAGAGGTATGTTTGGCGTCCCAGGAAGACCCCTTGTGTGACTTCATTCGACACAACGTCTCATTCCTTCCCTCGGGGAGCGAAGGTTACAACAGTAACCATGACATTATTGTTTCGAATTTTTATTTTGTTTTTGTTTTTTTTATTTCTAATTCGTTTTCAATTTATCCTTTTAATTTAGTTGACTTTTATCTAAAATGATCCCTATCTAAAATAATATACTGAGATTTAATTTTTGTCTATATCTGCCGACTAGTTTGGGGAAATAATGAGTGAACACAGTAATAAATAGCACTCACTGAGCGGTTACATCTCACGACTTGACTGCAAATGCTACATCCAATATCACTGGTATAGCCCACTGATAATATTAGGGCCATTTAACATGGATATGTTTGTTAATTCACGGAAAATGTTTGGCAGTTCTACGCACTGCTTGTGCACCTAAAACACTGATGCGTTCATGTGTTATTGTTTAAAAAAAATAAGAGGTATCATAAAAATTTATTAAGTACTAACTTGAAGAAGCTATTTGGCAACAGATACTCACATACTTTATATTCTACAAGACAAAATGGTAACTGAATTTAAACAAATGATCCGGTTCAAAAGTTTACTTTCCCTTGATTCTAAAAGGATTAGTTCACCCAGAAATTTTAATTCAGTCATTGTTTTCTGACCCCTCTGTTGCTTTAACTCCATATGATTTTCATTATTTTTCTTAGCATAAAGGAAGAAATTGTGGAGAAAACAAATTGTGCTCAGTGATGTCACACAATGGCAGTTTATGGTGATCACTTTGTCAAGCTTCAAAAGGACACAGAAGTATAATTCAGAAGTCTAAAAAATTATTGTATGTGACTCATGTCTTGTTTTGAAGGAATATGATAAGGTTTGGTGAGAAAAAAACTGAAATGATGTATCATTAAGTGAAACATTTCACCGACCATTGAACTCCTGTGCACGTTCATGAGACAGACTGCACGTGAGCTTTAGAGCTACTGGCACAAGAGCAAACCCTTTAATATGGTGTTTTGCTTTCTCCATGATTAATGACTGTTTGTGCAATTGTTCATGAGTCCCTGCTTTTCCTGAGCAGTGAAGTTTCAGACTTTACTTAAGAGAAATACTGTACATTCTTTGGTTTCCCAGCATCTTCTGCACAACTGAGTTCTTCCCAACAGGCTAAATGATATAGACATCCAGCTTTTGACACTTAGAGCAATTGATGGACACATACAATTCTTAAAATTTGTGCCTTTTTTAAAGAAAAGGAGGGACGAGCCAAAATGTATTTTTGTGGTAATCAACATTATTCCACAAATGTCGTTGATTCAGCTGAACATGTATTGAATCCGGAATATTCCTTTAAGTGCTTGTAAAAAGTGCATAGCCGTCTGAATGTGACACATGTCTGATTTACACATGTCTGATGCTGTGCTTATGGGGAAAATGAACATTCAGAAAACAACCTGCTTACATTTTCACGTGTTGCCCGAAAACATGGATCGGCTTCTTTCAGCTTGTTGTTGAAAACTCATTTTTGCATTATTTTTGGTTATTTGCGCTGACTGACAGGATGACACAGAGCGCCATGGTAACCAGACACATTTCAACTGACCTGCTGAAGGCTAGAATTAATGTAGCCAAATGAACCAGCGATGCAAAAAAAAAAATTTGATTCTCTGTAAATGATACCAGAGAGAATAGCGAGAAGGACAATGAGGAGATTAAATTTAAGAAGAAAAAAAATCAGTGACCCTACCAAAAGACAGGACTGTTCTGTGCTGCAACTGCTTGCAGACAGAGTGTCCATTTATTTGTGTTTTGTTAATAATATTTTTTTATTTATTTTGTTCATTGCATCACAAATCAAATGCCACGGACTCAGATGGACTCAGAAAAAAATCCTGACTGCTAAATGTTCAGGTCAGAGTCAACTGCTTGATCCATTATTCAGTAAGATTGGCTTCTATTGATTTGTGCAAACTTTATGTATTACCAAGACCCTGTGAAAGTATCTTGTGGCCAACATAAAGTAAGAACCATTGCAAGATCCTTTCACTAAGCATTCGTGCCTACTTTTTGTAGGCCTGCTTGTGTAGAGTAGGTTTCTGGCCAAAGCTACAGGTCTCCAATATATCAATGACACACACAGCACAACATTTCTTTCTCAGACAATGAGAAAGACTAGATCAAAATGAAGTGACAACCCCTAGTGTTGTTGCAGTGGTGTGGGATTTAACTACGGTGTGGATGTGTGTTTCTCCTGCAGATGACCCGGGTTCGATTCCGCCTTTTGTCTCACTTTTTCCCATCCTGTTTCCTGTCTCCACTCTTAATATTTCCTTTAATACTACTTATAAAAAATTATATAAAAGTTTATTTCTTCCCAGTGATTTGGTCATGGTAAAGGTCAGAGAATTGAGAGAAAGATTTGATCTGGGTAAAATGAACCATGGCTTTACTATAGTAATATTGTAGTAACCATGTTTTTTTTTGTTTTTTGTTTTTTTGGCTGAAGCCATAGTATTAATGCAATTAACCATGGAGATACAACAGTACTATGGTGTTAATTTAGTAACCATGTTTAAATTTGTGGTTTCTATGATTTTACTACAAAATACCATGTTGATACTCTAGTAACTGTAGTAGAACCATGGTTAATTTTTGTAAGGTAAGGTTAGAGTTAGGTTTGCACTTAGAGCAAATAGCCTCTGCCTTTTCAAAATATTCAAAACACTTATATGCTCATAACACTTATAAACTCTTCTAGGCCTGAGGCCTGGCACAATACATGTATAGTCACATTTGGGTATATAACTTTAGCATCTACTTCACTATGCTGGGCAGAAGATTGCTCTGAGAGAAACATATAAACTCTGTACTGTATGTCTGATTCATCAACAGTATACAGGTCAGAATAATATTCAGCAGCAAACTAGTGCACAGCAGATGGAGATGACAACTCATTCATTACTGTTCAGGAACAGCATCTGTTTCTCCTGACTAGTCTTGCATTCTAAATTAAAGAAAAATGTAGTTAGACTATAAATGTCTCTTACATGGGTGAAGCGTGCCCTAACTACAGCCGTTTCACAATACCTTGAAACATAGAGCCTGGCGGATGCTTCTTTTCAACTTGAGCAGTCTGAAAATCAAGTCCACTCCACAACAGCTTTTGCCCTTGACTAAAGAAATGCCATTCCCATGATTCTTTATTTTCAATTCAATACTTCTTGTTTTAACAAAAGAATACTGCAGACAAAACACTCATACCTGAGCTTTCTCACAGTGATTGTTTATTTTGTTCTGTAGGAATTTTACATTAAAATGCAAAAGGGAGATTTTATAACACTGCATAGATAATGCATAATCAGCGGTGATCTTCTTATAATCCAAGAGAGAATCAGGAGTTATAGCAGCAACACACACTTTATTTCTTGTGCTATAAGAAGTATATAATCTGTCCAGACTTGCAGCTCTGCCCTCTGAGATTTTCACATAAGTGAACTGCTTAAACAATTGGTTTAATTATTTTTAAAAATTTTGCATTGCTACAATGTTGGACAAAACAGATGTCCTCTATTATCTATCAGTGGTAGAAATCCACAAAACACATTCCAGTCCATTCTCATTAGAGTAATGTCCTCTGACTGACTGAAAGGTCAGCATGAAATGGCATTAGCAATCCATTTTACTTCTGTAATGTGAGTCTCCAAGTGAAACAGAATTTTGACTCACTCAATGAGAAAAACATCTCAATGAATCCCAATGAAAATCCTTATCAAATCTATAAGTTTTGTTGTAACCTCTGTTGGGTGATTCTCACAAATCATGTCAAAAAAATGTCCTGGTCATATTTAATCCTAAATCAATATTATTATTATTATTAATAATAATAATAATAAAGTATATTTTCTTTAGTATATTTAAAAAGAAAATGAAATCAACATTTAGGAGCATTAATTTAAGATTCTTGCATTGTGACATACTTTTCAGGACACTTAAACACATTTTACCCTGCCAATTTCCATTACAGTAGTATTACAGGAAAGATGCTGTTGTACACTTCCTATGCCTTTCCTTTTGTTTTATTAGTAAAATCAGTGAAAATAAAAGGCAGCACCAAGAAAATGCGCCTATTATGTATAAATACTTTAAAATGTACATATATTCACATTGCAGCAATGTGAATATCAAATTTACCATATTTTCCACATCGGGGTAATGAGAATTGTTTTTTATGCAAATGTATGCAAATAGAATGTAAAATGCGCATATAAAATGTGCATACAGTAATCTTATAATATAAAAAATCTTAATGGCCCAAAATATATATTAATTATTTTTTAGAATGAAAATCGTATTTTTTTTATTTTTTTATTTCTCTATTTCATAATTTATTTATTTCATATTTTATTTATGTATATTTTTGAGAAAAATAGGAACAGTGCATTTTCTTGACAAGTTTTGTGAGAATCAACCAAACCTGCATAAATAACTGGGTAAACTATTGACATGATTTTAGAATGGCTACATAAAAAAATTTTATGCTTTAGAATAACATGCACTGACCAATCATGCACAATAAGACCAGAAATGTGAATTTAAAGAAAGCAAATAGTGTCCATTTTGATTAATTCAGATTTACCACACCTTTTGACCAAAGAATTCCCATAACCATTCCAGTTATTTGTGATGATATTTGTATAGAGATTGCATGCACAAAGAGCAATTTCTAGCCAATAAAACATTTTAGAGCTGATCATAACTAGTTGGTAACTACATGTAATTAATATGGGTTACATTTAGGGTTTGGGTTATGTTTAGAGTTAGTACCTAGTAATTATTGTAGTTATTGTAATTATGCAGTATTATTTAGTATTTTAAAATTCCATTATATTTAGGTTTTCCCTGACTATGCATGGGAACCCTGTTGATTGATGTTCACTTTAAAATGTGACCCAGTTTAGTAAATAACTGCATCCTCTCTAGTCTCTTATTGGGAGTAAACAATTACAAACATAACGAACAAGGGAATTTCAGCCTGCAATACTACGAAACGCCTTGATTCTACATCATTCTTGGACAAGATGTTCAACCTCAAAGCAGTATCGTACAACAATGCTACACCTGCAAGAACATAAGAGCCCTGAATGAGAATACACTCCCCTTCTCATCACAATCCCCAGTAAACCTCATTAATCTGATCACAGAGGGTTTCTTGCAGAAAAAACTACTCCAACTGCAGGAAAAGTATTCCATTTTAAATTAATGAGCTCTGAAACCAGAGCTCATTTGCTTCTGTCTCTGAGCCCATTTAGAATTGGAGATCCTTTAAGTAAAACCTCCATGAGAAAGGGAATTGGTTGTAAGAACAAAAGAAAAGAAACTGAGAAACCCAGTAAAGTGAACGTTAAGATTTAAATTCATAGTCTATCTATAATCTTTCCTCATGCTACCTTTCCTTTATGCTTCCTATGCCTTTCCTTACCTGGTTTCACTCATTTCTTTTGATATAAGATTTTCCAATTGTGCATTTTACACACACATTATACTGTCATGCCAGGCAAAAGGCACTAGCAACACATGTTGTCAAATTATTTATGACCAATTGGATCACTTAGACTATGATCTGTATTGTGACAGATGGGTGTGGTCTGAATATATGCTCAGATTCAGAGAAATCTGAATCTCATTCAAAAGGAAAAAATCATCTTAACCTACTTGAGAAAAAACCTGACACATCGGACTAACACATATCATCCTCTCATCAGGCACCTTTAACATAGTGTCATGAACAATCGCTTCTCCTAACACATTCCCACCCTGCACTACACCCTCCGCATTGCTATAAACAGACGACACACCATCTATTCCATCCAGACGGCACAGAAGTTTACTCACCTTTTCCTGGTAGGATGTGGCCCTACCGACTCATATCTTGTACTCTGTTTATTCTCTTTACACTCTGTAACTCCTATTCCCCATGGTCATTGAAAACCCTTGTTAGAATTTTGTTCTGACATCTTCATGGTTCACTTGAGAAGACACCTGGTATTGCTGTCATCTGAAAACAAAAACATAACACACCTGTATCATTAAAGAGAGAAAATTTTTAAGTGATGGATATTTACATCCCCAGGGGATCATTTTTAATTAGCGGTTGCACAAAATTGCTGAAGTTCCCTCATTATTATTTTATTCCCAAAAAAGGGAGGGACTTTATCTTTTTAAATAAAAGAGATGTACTATGAAAACACACTAGAACTTTCAGAGCTTAAAACTTCTTCACCCAATGAAAACAACACTTCTTATACAATTTTATGACATCAGCAAGAGACAGATGACCACCCAAATTAATCTCTAAGCCTGTTTTTTTCCGGTACATTTATATAATCAGTTAAGTATTTGGTAAAATGTAAATTTGGTGTAAAAAATGTCAAACTTGAATTAAAAAATGTGGAACGAATTATAATTGATACTATATTTACTAGATTATACTGTATATTTTTTAAGTGTGGTATTAAAGGTGCACTCAGTAATTCTAATCCAATACACTTTTTGTCAAATTCTGCAAATATCTCCTCAGAGTCTGCTAGCTGTCCGTTCTGTGCGTGGGCTGGAAAAAAATCTAGTATTTGTACACAGCCCTGGCTCTGTATATGGGACAAAAACAAAGTGTATCGGACCGATCCATTCAACACTACTCCAGCCAATCAGCAACAGGGGGTGGTTCTTGCGCGTACACAGGATGGGGGGTGGGGGCAGAGGAAAATTCATTAGAAGAGCGACGGCAAATCTGGCTGATGCAAACATTCTAAACTCCAAGAAGGACAAATGGCTGAGAAATAAACCAAGAGAAAAGGGTCAAATGAATATAAACAACAAAAAAAAAAGAATTATGATAAATTTAGGGCTAGAAGCCGCATCAACATCTGTGAGACTTTTCAGCAGTGGAGAGACCTCCGAGAGGTAAGAGGCTTGAAGACAGATGCAGAAGTTGCTCTTTTTCTTCTTGATAGGGGGGTAACATAAATGTTGCTATGTTTCACAGATCCACAGATCTGCTAAATGTTCAGGTCAGAGTCAACTGCTTGATCCATAATTCAGTAAGATTGGCTTCTATTGATTTGTGCAAACTTTATGTATTACCAAGACCCTGTGAAATACCCTGTCCCATATATGCTGTTCTTGTGATGTTAGGTTTAATAGCACAAGATTTGTGAGTGTCTGGAGCTGATATGCGTAAAACTGTCTTGCATGCATGAAGTTGGGGGTTGGAGCTTCCAAAAGAGCACTGAAGGTAGGGTGAGTTTGTTTTGGCAGTTGAGTTTGAATATCAACAGTGTTTCTCAGGAATCACTGAGTGCAGCTTTAAGAGTAAAATACAGAATTTCAAGGAATTTTACAAATTTGGGATGAAATTAATGGCAATTTTTTAAATAATCAAAATCAAATAGCGGTCAATTGTGATGAGCGGCATTGTGGTGAGTGGTGGTGGCGTAGTGGGCTAAAGCACATAACTGTTAATCAGAAGGTCGCTGGTTCGATCCCCACAGCCACCATCATTGTGTCCTTGAGCAAGGCACTTATCTCCAGGTTGCTCCGGGGGGATTGTCCCTGTAACAAGTACACTGTAAGTCGCTTTGGATAAAAGTGTCTACCAAATGCATAAATGTAAATGTGAATACTGCAAAAGAAACAAGTATATAGTTTAAAGGTGCTGTAAGCAATTATTTTCATGGGAAAGTATGCAACAAATTTTCCTACTCCCTTGTGTGTGTGTGTGTGTGTGTGTGTGTGTGTGTGTGTGTGTGTGTGTGTGTGTGTGTGTGTGTGCTCTGTCCCAGTTTATTATGTGCTGTTAAGATACGTTTAGAGTGATCCGATCACATGTGGACAGGCGCCGTCGCCATATACAGACACATCACCATTCACACCTGATCGTAAATGCGTCTCTTTTGTTTGGATTTCGAGGAGAGTGTCTCTGATTTCATGCCTGGATACATCAATCATTACAGTATGTCATTGTGTTACTGCATGATAATAAAATGCAATAAGTATAAGAACAAAAAGTAAGCACAAAAAAATCGGTTTACCGTTTCTACCAATTATACTTGCTTTTAATTTAAGTGCAAACATGACATTTAGAGCAGAATTCCCTGTTATTTTAATGGAGAACCTGTTTTAACTGAGCTGATGTTCTTGATATCAGGCACACTGAAGTTCCATGACATATGCTCACAAGTGAATGCACTTTTCAAAATTGTACTTTTAAGCCACATATAATGCCAAAGCTTACGTTTGCTCAGCGGTTGTTTCACCAGACTCACGCTTGAGTCAAAAATATATTATATATCCACTGTTATGTACTGTACATTATATGCCATTATAATGGATGCCACACCCCTGAATGTACCCTCAATATTTATTAATTGAAAAAATAATCAGTGATGAAAAAAGGCCATGACGAAAATTTCACAACTCATTTCAGAGTGATGCATAAAGATTTTTTCTTGTGCAACCTCTGGTTGTGTGTCATGCTCATGAAAGTTTTTTCAGTGTATGAGCAGCAGTTAATGCTCTATTTCATAGGGGCCTACATTTATATGCCATACAATAATGCCTATATTCTGTGTTCAGAAACTTGCCCCATCCAGACATGGTGAGGTAAAAAGGAGGAACTCTCCCTCTCAATGCTACACCACTCACCAAATTAAGAAAAAGGGCAGGCCAAGTGGGGAACAAAAGATCTGAAAATCCAGCACTCAGCGTGTAAGCTCTTACACACCCACTCCCAGTGGGAGATCAGTCAGTACAGAGAGAGAGTCGCTCAGTGGACACTCAGCAGGGTGGAATGATAACAAAGTTCATTTTTAATGACCATTTTATCTCCTAATCAATTAACGTCTTTAATGAATGTGTTTACAACAGTGAGGTAAATCCAAGAGGCGGCGATGACCCAGCAGCTGGATGTAGAAAGAATGGCAATTTGTGTCTGCTTGTGTGTGTGCGTGGATTTGCAAACAGGTGTTGTGACTGCGAGTCTGAAAGAGAGAGAGAAGCAAATTTAGAGAAAAAAAATCCCCTTTTAATTCTCTCCTGCTGTTCCTCTTTTTATCATTTGATACTTTATGAAGAGAAAGTGTTGTTAATGGAGCCGAGAGTGACAGTACGACTCTTTTAGAACATAACATGCAAACCCATTAAAACTTCCTCTAAGCAAAAATTATTATCTCCCTCTCTGTCTCTTTTCTCTGCTCTTGTTCTCATATTGTCTTTGAAGTTCAATTTTATTCAGTTCTGTTCTATTGAATTATAGGGAGCTGCACTGGTGCAAACACTATAATCACATTTCCTGTGAGTCACACTGTAACTTTAAGTCAAGTACATCCTCATCTTGAAAAGGCCAGTGAAACAGGTGAGCCTGTCCATGTCCTCTAGAGTTTTTCAAATCTCCAAGCAAGGCTGGGTTAAGTGTTCAGAGAAGGTTAATGTCATTTTGGATGTTTGGATGCAGTTATCCAGTGTTTGTGGGCAGATACGGACCTTTGAGCCTGTAGAGAATCTGAATACATCTCCACCTGCAGCCTGCACAGCTGGTCCAAAACCCGACATAGAAATAAATAAGCCACTGCCTCATATTGCACATATTTAGGACAAACCACTGGGTGTTATTATAACTCATTGTAGTCTGCTATGCTGTTTTGTATGGTTGTATTAAACCCAGACCTTTAATACATTTGTGTAGAAACATAACAATTTATATAGTTTCAGAAATGTAAAACAAGCACAGCACATTCTACAAAGTTTTAAAATGAGCCACTATGATTTTTTAAGTGTTGAAATGGTGCTGGAATTTGTATTTTAGCTTTGAATTAAAAAACGGCACTTACAATATTACCATCCATTAATGAATGCCAAAAAATGTGCTATCTCTCTCTTTTTCCTTCCTTTTCTCTTTCTTTCATTCTTTCTTTCTGGCCCAGGAGAGATAAATGAACATTCAACATTATTAAATGTATATTTTCTGTTCAGAATTAGGCCATATGTAAATGACCACTCCCCGAGAGTGAGTAAAAGACAGAGAGAGAGAGAGAGAGAGAGAGAGAGAGAGAGAGAGAGAGAGAGAGAGAGAGAGAGAGTGTGTGTGTGTGTGTGTGTTTGGGGGTGGGGTTTAGATCTTAGAGCTGAAGTTAAATTATATATTTAAGAATAGGGCTGTAATCCATTTAATGTCTTAATTCAGTTGGATTAATTAAAAGCATATAAAAACCTGGTGCATTAAAAAAACACACTTAAAAGTAATAAGGAATATTCATATAATTTTAGCAATTCCAGCTTGATGTTTGAAGATTAAAAATCTTCATGTTTTTGCGAGCCCCAGTCAGCAGGGGGAGGTAAGCAAATCGACAGCTGTACAGGAAGCAAACCACACTTCACTGACAGCATAAAGCACAAGATGAGGACGTGTTCATGTGTTCAAACACTTCTGGACAGAGCGCAACTCCAAATTCAGGGGTCACAAGATGTGATTCAAAATCAAATCACTTTATGGTCACTCAACCATATACACAATGCAACAGTGGGTGACAGTCTTGGGTGCAGTTCCGAGTAACATAGCAGTCATGAGAGTGATTGGTAAATATCTAATTTACCAATTTACATATCTAATATACACATAATTACACACAACACAATATGCAAATAATAATATATAATGTACATTAAACAATACACACAATGGATACACATACACACAATATAGAATACACAGTACACAATAAAAATAGTATATATAAAATATACAGTAGGTTGTATTGTGCTGTATTGACATTCAGGCTGTCGGTTAATAGTCAGTTCTCAATGTTTTGTTCAGAGAGAATATAATTTATGACAGTCCAGTGTGAGATTAATAAGATTAATAAAGTGCAGTGTTGATGTATATTGATTGCGAGAGATCAAGAGTTCAAAAGTCTGATTGCTTGGGGGAAGAAGCTGTCATGAAGTCTGCTGGTGCGGGTCCTGATGCTGCAATACCGCCTGCCTGATGGTAGCAGTGAGAGCAGCCCATGGCTTGGGTGGCTCGAGTCTCTGATGATCCTCCGAGATTTCACACACCGCCTAGTATATATATTCTAGTGGAAGGGAAGCTCACCTCCGATGATGTGTCTGGCAGTCTGGCAAATAATACATGTAAATATAACAACAGCTGGACGGAATAATTTTTTTTAAATTGCAAAGTGTGTCCCACTGATTTTAATATCTGATATAGTCGGAAAAATGACATTACTCAGTACATGAAATCACAACGCCACAGTTTGTATGTATTTAGCCTGCTTTAGCCAGCCCCCAGAAAAGCACTTATATTATGTCTACCTCGGACAAATTGACAAATTCAATAGAAAAATGGATTGCTGTTGACTGTAGGTCAATGATTTGGAAATAATATATTATGTTCTAAAGCCAATTTCTTTAGTGTCTATTCAATACTTTAATCATCTGCCACAAAAATATAATGGTATTACAGTTTTTATAATCACTTTGACAATAATTTCAGAACCTTGATGTCATTTTCCAAAGCTCGAGACACAAAACTCAAAACGGTCATCACTTGTAACACAGGCTGTACAATGTTCAAATATTGCATTGTGCATTCATACCTTTAAAGAAACCTTGCACTTGCAGAATCATTGGCTCAAATATCTCATTTATCATGAAATACCAGAGGAACATTCATTTAGATCACCCATACACAAGATACAGATACTTTCACTGTGTAGTTGTTCGTACAATAATTTAATATTGAAGTACAAAATATGTGATACCTGTTTCATTATGGTACGACACATCACTGTAAAAGGACTAGTAGAGAGAAAACAACAGACACAGTCGAATCATTGAACAAAATCTGAAATGTATTGATGAAATACAATGAAATCACAACATAGCTTTCTTTGGATCAAAGCAAAAATGATTAGCTACAAAAAAAAAGAAACAAAATACAGTAAAACGTCAACTGCAGTTTTCCTCATCTGCCTCAGAGTAAAAAGCAAAATAAAGGATTGATTATTGTGCTTCTATATTTCCATCATCCCTGTCTTGTGGATTTGGCCACTGGTACTCATAAACATCACAATGGATGTTTTCATTAGCCAAATATCTTGGGAAGAATTTTCGGGCTTGGTGAATCCATGCCTGACACTGGTCTGCCGTGATGTCATTGCATGCGTCATCAATGGCCTAGAGAAGGGTGACTTGTTCTTTTTTTTTATATTAGATTCAACTTTTATGTCACTGTGCACAACACAAGTACAGAGCCAATGAAATGCAGTTAGCATCTAACCAGAAGTGCAAATAGCAATATGCATATATAGTATGTATATATATATATACAATATGGGTTTTTGAGTGCAAAGTTATGATGTAGAGAAGCAGAGACCAGCTCAATGCAAATGTATATAATACAGTACAAGGTGCACATGAAGAATAATAAACTGAAGGTGCATTGTACAGAATGAGGTTTAAGTATGTAAATGTGTAAATATATGTATATGGCCGGTGGCCATAACAGCGCAAGCAGCATCAGGAGGTAGACGTTATGTGCAAGAAATGTGCAAGGGAATGTGCGAAAAATAAAAAAAATTAAATAAATATATATAAATGAATAAAAGAAAAATACAAATATGAAGTTCGTGTGGGATGTAGTGTTCAGCGCGAATTTAGAGTTCAGTAGGCTGACAGCTGAGGGAAAGAAACTGTTCCTGAGTCTGCTGGTGTGACAGCGAAGACTCCTATAGCTATTTGATAATGCTTCTCACCCTCCCTAGGCAGCGTTTATTGTGAATGTCATTGATGGAGGGTAGCTGGACACCAGTGATGTATTGGGCAGTTTTTACCACCCGCTGGAGTGCCTTCTGATCTGAGACAGTGCAGTTGCCATTCCACACTGTGATACAGTTTGTTAAGACACTTTCAATAGTGCAGTGGTAAAAATTCAGCAGGATATGGGGGGACAGGTGAGCTTTCTTAGCTTCCTAAGGAAGTAAAGGCATTGTAGGTTCAGGAAAGATCCTCAGATATATGGACACCCAGGAACTTGAAGCTTGTCACATGCTCCACTTCGTCCCCATCAATGTAGATGGGAGTGTGTGTGTGTCCTTTCCTAGTCAGCTGGTAGTCCACAATCAGTTCCTTGGTCTTCTGGGTGTTGAGTGTAAGATTGTTGTTGGCACACCACACTACCAGGTGCTGCACCTCTTCCCCGTAGGCCGTGTCATCTGCAAACTTGATTATGGAGTTGGAGCCATACTCAGGTATGCAGTCGAGGGTGAAGAGGGAGTAGAGGATTGGACTCAGCACACAGCCCTGTGGTGCACCAGTGTTCAAAGTGAGGGTGGAGGATTTGTGGTTGCTTATTCTAACAGACTGTGGTCTGTTAGTGAGGAAGTCCAGGGTCCAGTTGCAGAGGGAGGGGCTAATGCCAAGATCAGTCAGCTTGGAGATCAGCTTGGATGGGATCACATTATTGAAGGCAGAACTGAAATCAATGAATCACATTTTTGTCCAAGTGAGTCAGGGCGGGGTGAAGAACTGAGGCGATAGCATCCTCAGTTGACCTGTTGGGTTTGTAAGCGAACTGATATGGGTCCAGTGTTGGGGGTAGACATGTTTTCAGGTGGGAGAGGACCAGCCTCTCAAAACACTTTTCTATGATTGGAGTAAGAGCAATGGGGTGGAAGTCGTTGAGGGCCACTGCAGCAGCATGCTTTGGTACTGGTACAATGGTGGCTGTTTTGAAGCAGGTGGGGACAATGGCCTGGGCCAAGGAGAGGTTGAAAATGTTGGTGAAGACGTCAGCCAGCTGTTCTGCACAGGCCCTGAGCACTCTGCCCGGGATGCCATCAGGGCCAGCAGCTTTATGTGCCTTCACTCTGCTCAGGGTGGAGCACACGTCACTGGAGGAAACTGTGAGTGGCAGATCATCAGGTGGGAGCACAGCTTTTATGGGTTGTTCTGTGTTTCCATGATCAAAGCGAGCATAAAATGTGTTCAGTTTGTCTGGGAGGGTGGCATTACTGGTTGGGGGGTGCTGTTCACTGGTTTGTAGTTTGTGAGGTCATGGATGCCTGTCCACATATGTCGGGGGTCATTGTTCATAAAATTGTCCTCAATCTGCAGTTTGTAGTTGTATTTTGCTGCTTTAATTCCCCTCTTCAGACTGGCCCTGGATAAAGTGTAGGCTTCCCGGTCACCAGATCTGAAAGCAGCATCACGTGCCTTCAGCAGGAGTCGGACTTCCTTGTTCATCCAGGGTTTCTGATTGGGGTATGTTTTAATTGTTTTATGGGTGGTTACCATGTCGACACACCTGTTGATGTGTTGCAGAACAGAATTTGTGTAGCTGTTAATGTCAGTGTGGGAGTCCAGGTTGGCCTGACAAGTAAACACATTCCAGTCAGTGTTCTGGAACTCATGCTGTAGTGAAGAGTCTGCTCCTTCCAGCCACACTTTTACAGTCCTCACTGTGGGTTTCAAACGTTTGATGATGGGGTGTATTTGGGGAATAGGAACAGGGATAAGTGATCGGATTGTCCAACATGGGGAAGGGGGGTGGCTTTGTAGGCTTCAGAGATGTTTGTATAAACATGATCAAGAGTGTTGTCTCCACTTGTAGGGCAAAAAACGTTTTGATAAAATTTGATAATATTCTTGAGGACACCTCCTTCCACCTCCATGTAGAAAATAATTCCTCAGTCGGGTAAGGAATAGAGAGTATGGGGTAAGTACAGGGTGGTAAATTGTGGATGTGCCTGAAACCAAGCTTGTGCCATTTGAGCATGGTGGAGACCTGGCACTACATGTTCCAATATGCGGTCTGTGTCCCATCACACCCTCTTCCGAAATAGCCGCACACATGATGATGCTGGCCCAACATTGTCCAGGTACTTGGATGTTTGCCTGCTGGCCAATGAAGTTCCGACCTCTCCTCTTTGACTTGGACAGGTTGAAGCCTGCCTCATCAAAAAAGATGAATTTGTGATGGTTTTCGTCTGCATCCAGCTCCATCACCCTCTAAAAAGACATTTAGAAAAGAAAATTACTGATTACAGTGATGTAGAATTTTGGGGGAATTTTTCACAACAGGCTTCTTGAAACTGAACTTACCTGAACATACTCAGTCCTCGGTTGCTTCACTCTGTCTGCATTTCTTTCAAAAGGCACACGGTACAGTTGTTTTAGAAACACCTGGTTCCTTTTCAGCATGCGTGCAGTAGTCCGTAAACTTATGGCTTCCACATTGTTGAACATGTCGTCATTGTCCAAGATGTGCTGCCGAATGTCTTAGGCGAATATAATTTCTGGTCTGAACCACACTGACCACAGCCCGCTCTTGTTGGTCAGTCAGAATTTTGCCTCTACTTCCCCTATTTGGCCTAGTCTCTATTCTGCAGGGGAAATTACAGTAAGAACACATGTAGTCACATTATCTACTTTGTGGTACACACTGGCAAGCAGTAAACAGTCATTTGACAAGTGAGTGAAGCCTAATGTTTAGTGCATGTGGAAGACTTGGCAGTTTTCATTTTGGCAAGTTCTGATAATTGAGGCCACGGTTGATCTTCCGAGGTTTAGTTGAATCAATGTAGCTGCATCAGCCAATAAGGACTTTAAGCAACAGCTGCCAACAGGACGGCTACGGCGTTCTATTTTCTTGTGTGCATGAGTATCATGGAACTCGCTTCTTCCTGATGTTGTACTATAAAGGCCTACTACAGGAGAATCGCTACTTTGCCATTGTCAAGAATACATGACAAATTATGTAGGAAAATTGTACGCTTTATAAGAGATGCTGTGAAGTCAGCACAGTAAGTAACCAAAACATTCTCCTCAAACAGTATGTTAAATGTGTACTACCTATGTTTTGTTAGAATACACTTTGAATAAAATAAATTTTAGACAAGAATAAATACTCTTCTTCTGACAGTATGTTATCATGTAACACTAAAAGCAACCATTGATTCGCTGTTTTTAATTACATTTGTGTACTTGAATGATTGAATGCTCTGTTCCACTGTCCTATAGGATAGTAGCTTAATTATTTTTTCATTTCTTGGATACAATGTTTGATCAGTTTTCTTTAGGTCACCGTAGTCTGCAGCTGTTGCTTAAAGTCTCTATTGTCATGCCATGATTTATGACATGGTTTACAACTATTGCTCGGATTTCTTTGGACACTCTTTGCTGTTGCTGCCACTGTCTTGGTCCATGCCCTTGTCCTCTACCACATTTCCCCACTCTCAGACCTAAACCCTCCTCTATTACGAGGCCCACGACCACCTCTCAGAAGGGGTGCTTATCCCCTGCCATTGCTTTGACCACCATGTCTCCCTCGTATTCCTCCTCCCAATGCTTGATCTCTATTGTGACATGGATCACCTGGCGGCTCCATGTTATAACTTTGTTTTTGTAGGTGGATACCACTCATTTCACTATATACTTATACCACAATGTGAAATCAATCATCAGTAACGAGTTGCAGTATTGGAAAATAAATTATAAGGGCCTGCATAGATACAGTAATGTCAAATCTGAAAACATGGTCTGGAAAAGTGGTACATGGGACCATGGAAACAAAATATTAGATGATGTAGTACAATTGGATCATGTTCCATGGTAATAGGTGTCAATGGATCTTATTATCCTGAAACTTTCATCTAAACATGGAATGTTGTTCACAGTTACTTGTCATCTTGAGCAGTTGTATCAACTGATAGTTTGATCATTGTAATGAAATCTCAGATGTTATGTGTGTAGGGCATTTTGAAATGGCAAAATGTTTTGAAAAGGAGATTTTAGTTCAATGAACAAATGATCTTATGTTTATTTGTATTGTATCCAAGCAATTGGAACAATTTGCATTTTGATCATCGGTTGGAGTTTTGTGTCTAGAGTTTTGTAAAATGGCATCAAGGTTCTTAAATTAGTGCCAAAGTGATTAGAACAAATGATCTTAGGTTTATTTGTATTGTATCCAAGCAATTGGAACAATTTGCATTTTGATCATCGGTTGGAGTTTTGTGTCTAGTGTTTTCTAAAATGGCATCAAGGTTCTTAAATTAGTGCCAAAGTGATTGTAAAAAAAAACTGTATACAGCACTATTTAAGATATAACGCAGGGAAACACACCGTAAACACACACACTGTAAACAGACACACACACAGCTTGGTGTGTGTTTGTGTGTGTGTGTGTGTGCGTGCGTGTGTGTGTGTGTCTGTGTGAATGAGAGAGAAAGAGAGTAAACAGAGAGCTATATGTCCTTATTGATCATGTATTGGTTGACACTGACCACTGTGCTCTGTGGGAAAGACAATCCAGTGGCCGCATGGCTTCAGATGGAAAGATACAAGAGAGGAGGATAGCTGCAAAAATGGAGAGAAGAGAAGAGAAGAGAAGAGAAGAAAAGAGAAGAGAAGTGGATAAAATAACACAAACGATTTAATGTCTTAATTTTTTTTCTTCTTCTAGATTCTAGTGACAAAAAGAGAGAGAGAGCTGAAACATTATAGTAGTGTCTTACTTTCACTCTAATTTATTCCAATATTACCATTATATACTGCTGTTTCTGGTCTGAATTATTACTTTTCTGCCTCCCCTAAAAATTGTAAATTTTATATTGTCAGACAGGGTTTATTGCAGTTCAGGTATATTTGTTGTAAATTGTATACAGTACAGCGAGCGACAATAGCAGTTAGAGCCCCAGTGTTCCAGCTGCATATGCTAAATGAAAAAACAACTCTGCAACTGTGGACTACACTAAAAGCCCATCACCAAATTAAATATGACAAGACTGGGATCTGTTCAGCTGAATTGAATGTTTGATGTTAAACCGAAAACATCATGGCATTTAACTGATGTAGGTTTGTGCAGCTTAATGAAAAAAAAAACAATATGTGTGTTTTTTTCATATTCTGTTCTCTCTGGCTTTCTCAGTATCATGCCTCTCTTTCTCTTTAACTCTCTTTCTTTTCTTTAGTCTACTGGGGCTCGCTGAAACAGAAAGCCAAGGCAGTCCAGCCTCAGTGGCTAACAAGAAAGCACAATTCCCCTCCCTCTTCTCTTTCACTTTTTCCTATGAATATTTCCAGATTTCATCAACTATTTATCCTAACAATCTCACTCCACTCTCTAGCTCTCTCTCTCTCTTTCTCAGTCTATCTTTTTGAAAGATTTTGCCAAAACCTGAAACAATACTCCCAACCATAAAAACAACAGCTACAAACCTGGAAATCTAATTTGTTTGGCTACACATTGTTTAATGTCTGATGCAGAGTTTGGAGAGTGTTTTCTGTCTCGTTATCTATCCCGTGCTTCTTTTGAACGACAGTCTGGTTTGCTGGTTTTCTTTCTATTATTGTGCACTAAAGTACCTATTGCAATGTAATTACTGCAGAGATATGGGGTGGTGTTCACTGTGTAACAGTAAAAAGTGTGGCCCACAGCACTGACAAGCATCCCTTCCACTTTATACAGCTGACGCAAGCTAAAGACAGAAAAACCCCTGGTGAACAGCCAGGTATGAAAGTCCATGTATTAATGTGACATAATTCTGTCCATTATTGGCACACAGCAAACATTCTATTATTAATCAGTAACTTTGTTTGTTTTACCAATAAATATAACATGTATGTCTCAATTATGGTTCCATTAGCAGATTTTTTACATTTATTTACCCAATTTAGAGAAGTTTATGCTTAAAAGAAGTGGATAACATCTATCAATGGAACACAACATTCTCTGAAAATATAACTTAAAATCTTATTTTGCTTCTCATGTAAGTGTATCTTGTTTTACTGTTGTTTAGGCATTTTTACTGGAATACAAGACAAAGGCTAGCATACTGAAATAGCTGGAATAGTGTACCCTACACTTGTACTATTTTTGCGGTAGGCAACAATATGTATTAATACAGTCCAAATTTTCTGTTCCCATTGAATACCCCCAACTACATTTGGCAAAATGAGCAGTATACAACAGAGAGCACGACATACACTAAACATCCCTTAATATAATGCGTGCTGTGGCAGTACTATGGTAAAGAGTCTCTATCCGATAGTCAAACCAGAGATCTTATAATACAGAGATAACAACCTTCGTGGTTCTATCATTGGAGAGACCATAACGGCTGTAACAGTCAACTAGCATTTTACAACAGTTTGCTGATGCTTTACAAATTAATGGAGAGAGCCGTAAACTGTCACCTTCCCGGTCGTAAAATTTTCAGTGACTTCGCTGATATAACAGCAATTTTATCACAGTAAACTCCACACATAGTTCACTCCAAAAGGATTGTTTAGTGTAAAACATGTTGATGATTTGCAGACAGTCATTTAATTAAATAATGAGTTGTTTCCTCACAAAAGCGGTTTATTTAGCATTGTGAAGCATCTAATCCATAGACATCCATTTAAAAAAACGCTCTCTGAACTGCCATAGTATGTCTTTGGAATGGCGTATTAAGCTAAATATATGCTAACATTGTAGGCTTCCCATTCAGAAGGGCTTTAGCAATACATTGATCCTTTGATATATATATACAATGGTAATTATTACTGGATTTATGTTTAATTGTTTTTAGCTTTATGCTACTTAAGTACATGTCCAAAAATACATGTACAGGCAGTGTTGGGAGGGTTACTTTTGAAATGTATTCCACAACAGATTACAGAATACATTCTGGAAAATGTAATTTGTAACTATTCCGTTAGATTACTCAATATAATTGTAACATAATATTTTGGATTTTGGAAAATATTTTGGATTACTACTTCAGCACTGGTTGATTTTTTTTCCCTTGTTTTGACGATGAAAAACTCAACTGATAAAAAACTGCCAGTACAGTAAGACAAAATGCACATGTTAAAAATGCGTTCTCTAAAATACCTAAATATCTTATACAGTGTTGTTTATAAAACATGATAAATCAAATTGATCTTGTTTTAAGGATTTTTTTATATTTTTACAGGAAAACAATAAAAAAAAAAAATATTATCAAGAATATGATTTTTGCCCTAATATCAAAGGTCTTACTAGAAAAATTTAATTACTGTATGATTTAATGTGAATTTTCTTGATAAAAAAAATTATTGTGCCTGGTAACATCTGCATGTAAAATGGCTAGAAATAGCATTTTATCTTAGAATAAATCTGACAATTTTCACAAGGTTTATTTTTATTTCTTCTGCTCCAAAATTACTTCAAACTTACTTCTCTGTCTGCTCGTATGAATGTAACACATCATAAGAAAATGTTTCACCACTGTTCAAATGCACTTTGGATTGCATCATTTATATGTTTTATATTTACATTTTTACATCTGAAAGGACTAAATATTAAATTAAAGACATGAAATTAAAATGCAAAATAATCTCTTCAGTAATCAAAATACTCAATGTAACTATGTTCTAAATACTGATGATTTAAAATGTAACTGTAGTGGAATACAGTTACTTATATTTTGTATTTTAAATAAGTAAACCTGTTACATGTTTTGTTACTCTCCAACCCTGTGTACAGGTATATAAACTTTTTGGTGCTTTAAGTGCTTTTGTGTACAGTTAGTGTTTTGATACTCTTTTGGTTGGAAAATGTATTGTGCCTGCAGGACAGAGTGGTTCACACAATCACAAGCTGTGCACGCAAGTATAAGTAAATATTCCACTTCTACCTGCGAACCGTTTGATCTCTGAATCTCAGTATCCTAAAGAATCATTTACTCTTTTGAGAAACTGCTTCAAATGATTCAGTCTATGAGTGAACTCTCCAAATAATTCAGACTGAATTGCGAACCGAATCAGTCCGATTTGCTAACCCGATTAAACAATACACTGAAAAGAGTCGACCCAAGATTCATTTGTGAATCGGGCATCGCTAGTTCTATTACGAATGAGGCAGCGAAGGCAGACGAGGAGAGCGGATCTAAACGCAGACTTACTTTATTGATTAAGCAAACTAACAAACACAAAGGAAAAACCCTCAATGGGGAAATAAACATAAAACTAGAAAAACACGGGCAATAAACATAAAACTAGAAAAACACGGGCAGGGGAAACATACCAGGCTAACAACAACATTCAACAATCGACAAGGAGTGAACAAAAGGCAGGGCTTAAATACACACAGGAACAAACAAGGGAATGAGGGACACCTGGTGAAGCAATCAGGGAAGGAGAAACAATCAGAGGGAAACCAATCATAAAAAGAAACTACAAAAGGACTACAAAAACCAAACAGGAAACAGGAACTAAACTAAACTTCAACATAAAAGCACAAAAAAAAAAGACAGAGAACATGACAGAACCCCCCCTCAAAGGATCGGATTCCAGACGATCCCAAAGCACAAAAACAAAAGACAAAAAAGCCCACAAAAAACAAAATGAGGGCACCAGGGGCAGACAGACAGTCCAAGGGGGCACAGGGGGCAGGCAGGAAGTCCAAGGGGGCACAGGGGGCAGGCAGGAAGTCCAAGGAGGTACAGGGGGCAATAAGGCGGTCCAAGGGGGCACAGGGAGCAGACAGGCAGTCCACGGGGGCACAAGGGGAAATGAGACAGTCCACGGGGGCACACAGGGAAATGAGACAGTCCACGGGGCCAATTAGGCAGTCCCGGGGGGGCACAAAGGGACAGGTTTAGGAGGTCTGGGAGGCGTCGACCGGGCAGGGACCGGTTCAGGGGGCCTGGGAGGTATCGACCGGGCAGGGGCAGGTTTAGATGGCCCGGGGGCTGGCCATAAGGCAAGGGCCGGCTCAGGGGGCCTAGGAGGAGGCCACAGGACAGAGGCCGGTTTTGGTGGCCTGGGAGATGGCCGTGGGCCAAGGGCCGGTTCAGGGGACCCGAGAGGTGGCCACAGGACAGAGACCGGTTTTGGTGGCCTAGGAGATGGCCGTGGGGCAAGGGCCGGATCAGGGGACCTGGGAGGTGGAGTGGCCACTGGGGAAGCCGGTGGAGCCGCGTGAGGCGGAGCCAAGGGAGGCTCGGGAGGCAAAGCCGAGGGAGGTGATGGCTTGGAAGGCTGAGAAGGCGGAGCTGAGGGAGGCTCTGGAGGCGGAGCCGAGGGAGGCGGCGCCGTAGGAGGCTTTAGGAGCGGAGACCAGGAAGGCTCTGGAGTCTCTGGGGCGGAGCCGTAGGAGGCTCGGGAGGCTCTGAGGGCGGGGCCGTCGGAAGCTCGGGTGGCTCGAGAGGTGGAGCCGTGGGGGGCTCGAGAGGCGGAGCCATAGGAGGCTCGGGAGGCGGAGCCGTAGGAGGCTCAAGAGGCTCTGGAGGTGGAGCCGTAGGAGGCTCAAGAGGCTCTGGAGGTGGAGCCGTAGGAGGCTCTGGAGGCAGAGCCGAGGGAGGCTCGGGGAGAAGAACCACCTGAGGCTGAGTCGAAGGGGGCTCGAGAGGCGGAGCCGTGGAAGGCTCGGGAAATTCTGGAGGCGTAGCCCTGGAAGACCTAGGAGACGGGGTTGAGGAAGGTGGCGCCGTAAGGGGCTCTAGAGGCGGAGCCCTGGGAGGCTCGAGAGTCTTGAGAGGCGGAGCCCTGGAAGGCTCAGGAGGAGGAGCTCTGGAAAGCTCGGAGGACGGAGCTCTGGAAAGCTCGGAAGGCTCGGGAGGCGGAGCTCTGGAAAGCTCAGAAGGCTCGGGAGGCGGAGCTCTGGAAAGCTCGAGAGGCGGAGCCCTGGAAGGCTCAGGAGGAGCTGGCTCTTGGACGGTCGAGGCTACAGGCGCTGGCTCAGGGACGGTCGAGGCTACAGGCACTGGCTCAGGGACGGTCGAGGCTACAGGCGCTGGCTCACTGACATCGGGGGCTCTGGCTGGTTGACCGTGGCTGAAGAGGGCTCAGGCTCGTTGACCGTGGCTGAAGAGGGCTCAGGCTCGTTGACCGTGGCTGAAGAGGCTTGGGTGGCTGAACAGACTCCACTGTGAATGGTGTGGTAGGGTCCTTCACAGCAACGCCCACAGAGCGCGGTGAGTCGCACACCAGTAGGGTCGCCACCAGGAAGTCGCAGAGAGTCCAGCCATGCGTCGCTTGTGGCAGCTGCTCCTTCAGCGAACCGTCCAGATCACCCCTGAAGAAGGCCACAAGGGAGGATTCAAGGAAGTCCGCGACACTCGCCAGTTCAATGAAGTCACGGACGTGGTCCTCTATAGGTCGGCCTTCTTGCCTCAGGCTGAGCAGCCGGTAGTTAGCCTGCTGGACCGCTGGATCCATTGGTGGTCGATTGTTCTGTTACGAATGTGGCAGCGAAGGCAGACGAGGAGAGCGGATCTAAACGCAGGATTACTTTATTGATTAAGCAAACTAACAAACACAAAGGAAAAACCCTCAATGGGGAAATAAACATAAAACTAGAAAAACACGGGCAATAAACATAAAACTAGAAAAACACGGGCAATAAACATAAAACTAGAAAAACACGGGCAGGGGAAACATACCAGGCTAACAACAACATTCAACAATCAACAAGGAGTGAACAAAAGGCAGGGCTTAAATACACACAGGAACAAACAAGGGAATGAGGGACACCTGGTGAAGCAATCAGGGAAGGAGAAACAATCAGAGGGAAACCAATCATAAAAAGAAACTACAAAAGGACTACAAAAACCAAACAGGAAACAGGAACTAAACTAAACTTCAACATAAAAGCACAAAAACAAAAGACAACAGAGAACATGACAAGTTCTGCAAGTTGCAAGTACTATGCTACGTTTTTATTCATTAGTCAAAGATACTAATTAAGAATACAATTGTTTGCTGTGCACTCCTATCTGATTGTGATATTTTCTGGGATGGGATCTCAGAATATGTTCAAACACATACACTGATTATTTTATTTAGATTTTTAACAGCTGAAGATGTTCATTGTAGCATAAATAGCTCTGTGGCCCCACTTCGCACAGGGATGTGGTTATTCCCAGTTAGGATTCTAGTTGTCAAGAGAAAGACAAGAGGAGAATCTCACTCAGAGTGAACCAACCAAAGACTGATCAGGGAACGTTCCACTGGAGCCACTGTGGTACGTGTCTAATTCAGTTTATCCATGGAACCCAAATAAAATCCCCAGATTGTTCCATATGCAGCATTCTGGTCTTAAATACACATGTTGGAAAGACAGAGAGAGAGAGAGAGAGAGAGAGAGAGAGAGTGTGTGTGTTCGAAAGAGAGAAGGCTAGAAAGACTTCCTTTATAGATTTCTGTGTGCGTATAAATCTTTTGTTTACATTTGAGGATTAGAGGAGCTCTCTTGACATGAAAATAACTTAATTCTCAATTTGCATGGTCTGCCTGCAAAAGGCACATGCATGCACGCATATTTTTGAGAGACAGACAGTCTGTCATTTGCTGTAATTCTAACGAGATGAGCATCAGCAGCAAGACACTAAAAATGCATTAGTGCTCCTCAAATATACATGAAAGAAGAGAAAGAGACAGAGAGAATGGCATATCAATGTATTTCTAAATATATGTAACCCCAAAAATACAATAATTAGAAACCACACTCATTACAGTATGTGTTGTGTGTTTGTGCACTAAATTTTAAGTAAGGGAGCTTCAAATGTCATACCCCATAGGCAGGATTGGGAGGGTTACTTTTTAAACGTATTCCAGTACAGATCACAGGATACATGCTGTAAAATGTAATTTGTAATGTATTCCGTTAGATTACTCAAGGTCAGTGACATATTTGGATTACTTCTTCAGCACTGGTCGATTTTATTCACTTGTTTTGACTATAAAAACTACCAGTACAATAAGACAAAATACACATATTAAAAATACATAATATCTTAAGCAGTGTTGTTTCTAAAACAAGATGAATCAAATTGATCTTGTTTTAAGGAATTTTAGATATTTGTACAGAAAAACAATACAAAATTATTATCAAGAATATGATTTTTGCCCTAATATCAAAGGTCTTACTAAAGAAAAATTATGATCCAACAACATTTTTTTAATGAAAAATATGATTGTGCCTGGTACATGTGCATGTAAAATGGCAAGAAGTAGCATTTTAGCTCAGCGCAAAGCTGACCATTTCTATTTCTATTTCTTCTGCTCCAAACTTACTTCTCTGTCTGCTCGTATGAATGTAACACATCATAAGAAAATGGATTGCATCATTTATATGTTTACATTTTTCCATGTGAAAGGACTAAATATTAAATGATACAAATGACAATAAAATGTAAAGTAATCAAAATACATTTTGAATGTAACTGTATTCTAATTACCAATTATTTAAATTGAACTGTAGTGGAATACAGTTACTTATATTTTGTATTTTAAATACGTAATCCCGTTACATGTGTTCCGTTACTCTCCAACCCTGCCCATAGGTAGGATGGGCACACACACACACACACACACACACACACACACAAACACAGCCAGTTGTGAGCATGTAGTCCTATCGCTGTTGCTATGCAATATTTATTACACATATTAAATATGTATTGTCTCTTTTGCTACTTAAACTAGAAGACTGGGAGTTCATTCATACCGTTAGACTTACAAACACACCATTGTTCAAGGATATCCGTTGCTGGTAATCACTGCCATCACAATATTTCTGTTGTCTGCATATGATAACTGACTGCCAAGGCTCAGTCCTTTGACCTAGCACTGTTCTGTAAATGAATGTTGATGTATAGCTGTGCTCTGTGTTCAGACACGGGAAGGGGAAATATATACAGGTATGAATATATTGCTGTATCCATTTAATACACAGGTGTAAACAAATGGAAAACAGTCAAATTTGTTTGCATGGTACTGTTGGTTCTGTTCCAACAGAAACTGTGATGTACTTTGAATCATAAGGAGAAATACATTAGAACAGTGATTCCCAATATTTACCCAAGGAAGTACTTAAGCAGATTCCAGGGGATACAGTACTTATAGATTTTATAGATTTTATTGGTAAACCTAATAAACAGACTTTACAACTTTAAAATAAAAATAGGGCTAAATTCTAAAATGTGAATATTAAAAGACTCAAATTAATCTCATTTATATTTCAAGGAATAGTTTACCTAAAAATTACTTTCTTTCTAACACGGAACACCAAACAAATATTAGGCAGAATTTTAGGGATTGACAGCCTCAGTTCCCATTCACTTTCAATGTATTTAAAAAAGAAGCGCCCACATTCTGCAAAATTCCTCCTCTTGTATTCCAAGGAAGAAAGAAAGCCATATGGGTTTGGAATGACATGAGTGTGAGTAACTGATGACAGAATTTTCATTTTGTTTCATATTGACATACATATTTTTGGCAAAGTTACTTCCACAATCAGTTACTTTTTAAGGAAGTCAAGATTTATTTCTAGAGCACATTTAAAAGCAACAGAGTTTCTTGATATGTTTTATTATAAAATATAAAACATATCAAGAAACCAGATGAAACTTAGTCGTGTTGCTGTGGAGAACATTGGAATAGAATAGAACAGAACAGAATAGTGACAGAATTAATAGATATAAAATATATAAGCAACAGCCTTAGCAGATGCTATAATATCATAGAATATAAACTGAATTAATGAGCAACAACATTAGACAATAAAATAGAATCTTTTTATTATTAGCACCAGCCAAAGTAACACCGATGTCTGGAATGACGATGAAGAATCTAATTTAAAGCTTTACTTGACCTCTGAGAGAATATGCAATGCATATTCTTGCACAAATACACTGAACAGACAGGTGTGCTTGCGTGTGTGTTTCTCCCCTTGCGTGTGTAATGGAATGATTTGAGGCTCTCAGGATGAAATTTTTAATGATTTAAGTCATTCACGCTTCAACACGCCTGCTATGCTGGTGAGTGTAGGCGGGTTTGCGTGGTTTACAAGGACATTATTTAGGTTACAAACTGGTAATTACAAGGGTATTATGCTATAAATGTGGTTTATGAGGACATTTCTTGTGTCCCTCAAATAGCTTAAAAACATACTAAATTATGACTTTTTTTAACATAAAAATGCAGAAAGTTTTTATGAGGGTTAGGTTTAGGGATAGGGTTAGGGGATATAATCTATAGTTCATACAGTATAAAAATCATTATGTTTGTGGAAATTCCTCATAAGGATAGCTGTACCAACATGTGTATGTGTGTGTGAGAGAGAGAGAGAGAGAGAGAGAGAGAGAGAGAGAGAGAAAGAGAGAGATTCATGCATCAATACTTCACCACACTCAATCTGCATTACCGACTGAACGTAATTAAGTCAATTATGTGTATATCAGTCTGTGTCCATGATATAGAGAAAATGAGAGGCTATATCTTAAAGCATACAGTATGTGTCATAGACAGTGAGTCATTGCTTGTCTAAATGTGTCTGTATGTGTATACTGATGTAAGTCTTTAGCTATGCCATAATGCATTATGGTCTCTTATGGGAGTGAGTCTGAGCTAACTTATCCATACTGTACGCTCAAACTAAACTAAAGAAGACATTTTCACAAGACTTTAAATAATGAATGTATTATAAAGTCCAATATCTTTGTGTTTTGTTTATGAGAATGCTGCATTTAATTTTTAATTGCTTTATCAGAGGAGAAACTTGTTTCTCTAAGCATGAATAACTGATTAAAGCTTGTGTGAAGTCAAACATTCTGTGGACCAATCAACATCGCTTTAGTTCCTACGCTGCTTGGATTTCAGCACCTTGGACAGAGGCAAAACAGAGGCACGTGGGCAGTGGGTGACAAGCAGGAAAAAACCCATCTGAAACTTTAGCTCATCAGCAAAAAAAAGATGCTGGTGTCCCAGTTTTGTATGGAAACCACTCAAGTCTCTCTCTCTTTCAGATGGTCTCCAGACACCACTAAGCAGACATGGGCCATACAGCAACCCTCTGCTGATGCTGACTCTTGTTCCATACCCTCAGCATGAGATAACCTCAAAGTGCTTCACCCATCTGCCACCTCCATGATCACAGACAACCTTTTCTCCCCCGGACTCTACACCTCCCTCATGGTCTCACATAGCCACACCTTTGACTAAAGAGAAAAAAAAAATAAGAGAAAAACTGTCCACTTAGATGGTGAGAGCCATTTGAATGACATGTAAAGCGATCATTCACAGTTTGTTTTGCCTTTACATTATGTTCCGTAAAAAAAACGATTCTACCTTCAAAAAATTAGGCAGCAATTTGCACCAACTTTTTTTGAGTACATTTTCAAAATTTTAGCATGCAAAATATAGGTTAAGAATATCAGGTAAAGTCTAGCTACTATAACTTATAGTAGCTAGAGCCCCAACCACCTCTGATATTTGAGAAAAGGTCAATGAGAATTGGCGAGTGGAATTTGCATGCCACTCCCCCAGACATACGGGTATAAAAGGAGATGGCTTGAAACCACTCATTCAGATTTGTTCTTCAGAGCCGAGCAGTGTGGAGTGTATCCAATAGTGTTCCATTCACCTCTATCAAAGTGTAAAACAGCTATTGGATATATGGCACATTACAGCGGATTCTCACTTTCTCACACAAATAAGTGCAGAGAATGCACCTGGGCACTTCATTAGCCACACTTAAGAGAATAAAGAGTATATTTTCTCTAAAGGAGTAGCACTGACTGAAAGTGTCTTTTTCAAGTTGCCTTTCCGTATATGCACAGTTCTTGGATGCGGTCGTTATCTCTCCACCTCTGACAGCCCCGATCGCTGTCTCACATTTTTGGGTTGTAGGCACGCTGAGACAGCGTTTGTGAACAGTTCATGTTCTCATTGCGAAAACATGACTATGGCAACGTTGCGGTCGTGGTTTTCTTTCTTTAGAGAGAAAGCCACTCCAGCCACTCCCCGCCACAGTTCTTCTGCCTATGTGCACAAGTAAGTGATATTTAGTGCTTGGGGCAATTTGGGGACATTTCCACAGTGTGAATCCCTACGGACCTCCCATTCCCATCATGCTAATTTCCGCCAGTCGAGTTCATGGATGAGTCAGGCAGCTCACCCAAGGGTGGTCCCGCCACTAAAAATGCCCGATCTCCCTTTGACTTAAGACAGGACTTGAGGATTGTTAAAAATAAACTCTGCGAAGACCTTAGTAGTCTAGAAGGCATGTGTTGCTGACGGAGATCCGTAATATAGGGAGGAGCCATGCCATGTAAACCCTTAAAAGTAAATAATAAAATCTTAAATTGAATCCTAAATTTGACAAAAGAACGAACGACTCAGAACAGAAGACTAATGAGATGAACTAATCATTTCTGTGTGAGCAATGCATAGCATATACGGCTGTCACATGACAAAAGAATGAACAACTCGGACCAAAAGAGTTGAAAGGTGAACTAATCATTTCTGTTTCCTCTACAGCGCATATGCGGTTTTCAAATAACAAATGAGGTTGCGCAATGCACATGAGTGGCCAACACAAAATGAATGAATCACTCTCTGAGACTACTCGTTCTGAGTCACATAAAAGAGTAGTAAAAAAATGAATGAAAGACCCATCACTAGCACACTCTCGTGCTGGTTAGAATGTGAGAGCATGTGTTGCGCAAGTGAGCTCCCGGTATATTTCATCGTTTGATAATTCTTTAGGTAAATATCCAATTCTACACAAGCCGCTTAATTCCATTAAATATGTGTTCAGAAGTGTTGTATGTTAAAACTGAGTGTTTGTTATGGATTATTTTTAAAGGATGCATGTGAATTGCATGTGTGGAGTTTGACCAAGTTTGTGCACACGTGGAAGAACTGGGTAAGTATATTTAGTATTAATCATATCTTATTTGAGTGTTTTCCAAATAACTGTAATACATGTTACTAGGGATAAGCACGAGTACTCAAGTGCTTGGGTACTCGGACGTGGCAGCAATGATTGATCATGAAAATGATGATCGATTGTGCTCATGCATGTTGTGACTTTTCACTTAATTTGAAATTCAGGGACAAATACCTGACAACTAAACAAAAACATGTCAAAGAGGGAGCTTATTTTTCATTTTGAGATTGATTACGTTGTGGTTTTGAAGAGCATACTGATTGTCAGAGACGTCTCATAGCAACCAAACTGATTCGTTACGATAATCAAAATAGAGTTTAATTAACCGTGTTTTGAACACGTCTGCAAAACGTTTGTCAAACACGTTTTATTATCTTTGACTCGTTAATCGATATTATTTAATAAAAGTGATTAATTAAAGGGTCATGAGGCAACAATGTATTACTCCCTACTTATTCAGAGTCTGGAGGATGGAGCTTTAACTTCTATCTAAAGATTATGGGAGAAAGATTTAAACTTGGTATTGGAGGAGGGAGAGTGGGCTAGGAATCTTAAAAACGTGAAGTCTGCATCTAGAGATGCAAGGGTGCGCCTTATACAATTCAAGATTTTAAACTGATTCTATTGGACCCCCTCTAGTTTGTATTGGCTTGGTCTTAAAGAAACACCCACCTGCTGGCAATGCCAATCAGAAGATGGAGACACAACCCATGTCTTTTGGTGGTGTGTTAAGATCCAAGAATTTTGGTTGAAGGTTCAGAGTTTTGTATTGGGCACTCAAATTTCATGCCCCAGATTCTGTATTTTAGGCGATGTGGCTGTCATCAATATGAGAATAAACACATACTGTAAAAATTGGGTCCTAACCATCGTCATGATTGCCAAAAAAACGTTGGCTAGGGTGCTCCTTTTCAGGAGTGGTGCTCGGAGATGGGGAGGTTGGTGGCTTTTGAAGAAGGGTCATCTAGAAGACTGGGGAATTTGGATTCTTTGTGGCGAAATGGGACAAATATCTGGCCTTTTTGGAGGGTCAGTGGAGAGAGAGGTGTAGTTGTTAATCTGTGTGTTTATTATATATATATATATATATATATATATATATATATATATATATATATACAGTGTATATATATATATATATATAATATATATATATATATATATATATATTTCTTTTTTTTTTTTATCATATAAAATACATATATTTTATCGGTGTATTGAAAAAGTAACAGCATATGGTAATGAACAACAGACGGGTGAGTAAATGAGTGAGTAAAAGTACATTTTCCACTTTTAGGTGAACTACTCCTGTAACTGGTGACTCATTTTTTGAGCACAAACCTGAAAAGGACATACTCAAAATAAAATTGTCTATTTTAAGAGAAGAATCTTAGGAGATGATGTACAACATTTTGAATTAATTAAAGACACAGAAATTATTTAGAAAATCTTACATTTATTTTGAATTATTACCTAATAATATTTGCATTAAAAATATATGACACTGTCCAAGTATGACACTGTCCACAACCTAAAAACTCAGTGGAAGCCAGAAGTCACAGGTCTTATGCTCTAGTTCTAACTTGTGGGTGATAACACTCTACTTTTGGGTGATAACACAAAAAAACTTTGTGTTTTATAGGTCATTTTCTTAGACAATGTAAATGGAATTTTCTAAAAAGCCTCCCGGATTACCACGTTCATTCAATTCCTTTACAATATACACACATTCACTCTTTGTCGTAATTGTGATATGTTGAAAAATGGCTCTGTTAATGTTTTCTCAATCTCATTATGAATGACAAGCAAATAATGTACTGTAATGACATACTTTCAATTCAAAATGTTGAATATCGCCAAATGGTGAATATAGTTTGCACCCTTGGAAATTACTGTCGGTTGGTACAACATTTCAATAATAAAACAGTGGGCAAACATTGCATGTTTATTTAGATACTTTCATCTCACATCACACTAATACTCTTAACCTAAACAGCTTGCTGATCCGTGGCACTGGAATATAAATAATCCATGAGTGTCCTGCTTGGATCCTTAAACTTGAATCCCACCTTCATCGATTTGATTAGCTATTCCAAATGACTTTGTCAAGCACTGTTAGAAAACAGATCACGCTAAAACATTACAATACTGTGGTTACGGCCCTGATGTAAACCTCCCTGCTCTAGGTGCCAAAATGTTTGTGTGACGTAACACACACCTGCATCTCGACAAAACAGGAGTTGAAGATTTTCACACGAGTGTCCAGGGGCGGATCTACCGGGGTGGCATAGGGTGGCAAATGCCACCCTAGAAGAATACCTTGCCACCCCTGCTGAAACCCCAGTTGGCAGCAAAGAATTAAAAGTTATGGCCAATTTGACAATTTACGAGCGCGAATCTCCAATGTCCGACTGCACTGAATGCAGCACGAGATGGCGCCAGAGCGGCAAGAGACTGATCAGTTTGGAAAAATTTGTGTTCTGAGTAAACAATTAAAGCGATGTCCAGTACCTCGTTTGAGTGCCATGACCTATTTATTTTCACAGTGTATTTATGCTCACTTTAGTACAGCTCAGTCCATAGATCTTCATGTGTAAGTTTTTCTTTGTATAGTTTCTTCTTGTACAAATGCTGCGTGAGTTTGCTTCCCCTCTCACACATCTGCCTGTCATCACCTGTGTCTTACCTTAATGCCTTTCCGGTGATAATGCCCTTACTTCAATCATACTTCTTTTATCTCCTATTAAGTGAGATCACATTGTATGGTCACTTATTCCTAATATGAAATGTTTCACATGAAACCTCAAATGCAAGACATTGATTGCATGAGATTAAGTTTGTCTGTATGAGTTTGTAAATGGCAGCCTGTGCCCTTTTTTAGTGTGTACATACTATTTCTCATCAAACTGTGATAAACGTGATTAAATTAAGTATATATAAGTCTGCCATATGTTGCCACCCCTCAAAAATTCCTGCCCCCCTTTCGCCACCCCATAAATATTTTTCTAGATCTGCCCCTGCGAGTGTCCAAGTTAGAAGTCCGACATAATGTGTCATTCCGTTGCACTTTCCACAGTTGAATGGAACGCTTCATGACTCATCACAGCAACAACAATATTGAGCATCGCCGCTTTCTCCACTGGAGCAAACACTTGGGGAGACATGTGACAGAGTGAAGAGGAACATGTGTATTTTAAAAATGCATAAGTCTGTGTACACTGTAATATATATATATATATATATATATATATATATATATATATATATATATATATATATATATATATATATATATTCGCTATTTTGAATATGTAGAAAAGTCTATAAAATATAAATATGTAGTTTAAAGTTATTCTGAGTTTATCTGTGATCAGTTAATTGGCACGATAAGTTGGACGATCGATTGTTCTGGTCTGCGTGAACACTAGGGGGAGAGCTCGCGGGATTTCTCCATTCTACATAAAGCTTGCAGTGGAGAAACAGTGAGTGCGAGTTTTCTGTTTTATTCTTCTTCCCCTTTTCAGGGGTACAACAGACACACACACACAGGCATGTGGCAGTGGACTCAACAGGCTGAAGCAATACATAAAGAGTAGGTGATTGTTTCAAACAGTTATACATAGTGCAGTTAAATGGAACAGAATACAATGTCTTCAAAACTTAACTTCAAATTAACAAACATATTAAAAGCGTGATGGTTATGGTGTCTCCTGTAAAGCCCTCTGTGATTTGAAAATAGACAGTTCAGACAGTCACAAAAAAAAATTAAAAAAAATAAATGTTGGGTGCTTATTAAGATTACAATGGTAGCTTGAAGGTAGAACAGACAGATGCCTGTTTTGTTCTTTCAGAGTTGGGCAGCAAATCTTCACATAATGACCAAATATGATGCATTATATTTCGGTTATGTAATCTATTGTACATTTTGTAACAGATTATTTTATAACAGCCTATAATAATGAATAGACGATACACACAGCAAGACGCAATGCAGCAGCCAAAGACGTTTGTCAGACATACAGTTATATATACATGTCCTTGCCCCTCATGTTCACAAGGACTACTCGAGTAATTAGTCAGAGTACTCGAGTAGACAAAATGACCAAAATACCCATCCCTACATGTTATATGTGAAAATATGAGAATTTTATTTTAACCTGTTGTTCATGTCCTTAAAGCCTGCTTAAAAATGTATAAAATGCTGTGAATTGTAAAGGCATGTATTGGGGTAAAGTGTGCTGAAGCATATAGGTAGACTAATGCCTTCTTTGTATTTTCTTTTCACAATAGCCTCTACTGTATTTCATTTGTTGTATTTCATTTCTGTTTTTTTTTCATTTGACTATTTTTCTTCAAATAAGTACGTAAACACATTTTACATATTTAAAAAAAAAAAAATGTATTCCCTTTTTCAATACGGCCCCCATCGACCACTGTCTTTTTAATAAACAGCCATCAGAAGAAAACTCCATAAAGTTATTTTTGTGTCCAGTATGGTTATTTGCAGCCACAGGCTACATATATCCACGTTTGGGAGGGTTACTTTTGAAATGTATTCCAGTACAGATTACAGAATACATGCTGTAAAATGTAATTTGTAACATATTTTGTTCGATTAATCAAGCTCAGTAACGTATTCTAAATACTTTGGATTACTACTTACTGGTAGATTTTTTTCCACTTGTTTTGACGATAAAAACTCTGCCAGTACAATAAGACAAAATAGACATTAAAAATGCATTCTCTGATAAACCTAAATATCTTATACAGTGTTGTTTCTAAAACAAGATCAATCAAATTGATCTTGTTTTAAGGATTTTTTATATTTTTACAGGAAAACCATACAAAAATGATTATCAAGAATATGATTTTTGACCTAATATCAAAGGTCATGTGCATGTAAAATGGCTAGAAATAGTATTTTAGCTCAGCTTAATGCTGACAATTTACACAAGGTTTATTTCTATTTCTTCTGCTTCAAACTTACTTCAAACGTACTTCTCTGTCTGCTCGTATGAATGTAACACATCATAAGAAAGTGTTCAAATGCACTTTGGATTGCATCATTTATATGTTTACATTTTTCCATCTGAAAGGACTAAATATTAAATGAAACAAATGACAATAAAATGCAAAGTAATCTCTTCAGTAATCAAAATATATTTTCAATGTAACTGTATTCAAAATACCAATTATTTAAATGTTAACTGTAGTGGAATATATATATGTAAAGGATGCATATGAAGGATGCAATTTTGAAGGTTGGATATGGATTGCATGTGTGGAGTTTGACCACATATCTACAGTAAAAGAATGTACTATTACCTAATGATGTTTAAAAAATAGGTAACAATCACTTGGGAACATAATATTTTTATTGGGTGTAATTTCCAAACAACATGTAATTTTCATCAAAGTCATGCAAAAATTATGAAAATATAATTTAATTGTGAGTACTTTGTTAGTTATGAAATTAAACTTGTCAAGACAAAACAGTCTGCCTTTTTATTTAAAAATATATTTAAAAATTTCCACCACGAATTCTATTAAACCCAATACAGATGTTGAGATGTAATAGAAAAGCTGTGATGGGGAATATTCATGACTTTGCTGACAGTGCACAAAGTTGGAGAAACAATCAAACAAATCAGAACAGGATAATGTAATGAAGTAGACACGATTCATAATGTTGTTATCAAAAAATATTTAATCAGACTAATTTTGAATGTCCATCAATGGAGAATGATTTTTTTTGTTCCTGTTTTGTTCTGTAAAATGATTTAAACAGTTTTTTTTTGTGTGGAATAATATATCTCAGGTTGAGACACATTCACAGATTGAAATCGTCTGTCACGATGTTTCCCAAGGTCGTTTTTGTCACTGTTCCAATCCTGTGAAGTCACCTGGGCTGCTCTTTTTGAAAGCATTTCACTTGCATTCTACCACGTGTCAAACTTAACCAGTCGACTGTGCCAAAAAAGGCTCACGGGGGAGAGGAATGAGATGCCTCGGGCTATTATATAATGAAATGACCATTTCAAATTCAAGGTGTCGGTGTGTAAAAAAGGTATATAACCTCAGGCCTATTGATTTGCTTAATGTTATCTTGCCCAGCTACGGAAGGAAAGTCGAAAAAGCAGAAATGAGATTGTGTTCACATCTTTGATGGCAATGAATCTGTATGTATTTAACTGAATCTTTAGAGTGACACTGACAGCACTATGTTGCAGCAGAAAGCTACATGTTGAGTTTTAAGCTTATTTTTGGGTCTCTTTGGTAGATGAATGTGCAAGGATGAATATGATTATCTTCTTTCTATAAGCAAGTAGTTTTGAAATGTCTTTTTTTTTCTCTACAGTGTCTGTTCCAGTACAGCAATGTTCCAGGTTCAGAACAAGTAAAGACTTATCTTCAGCACTTGACGAATACCACATAGAATAATTTTGACTCATGCCTCAATTTAATAAAAAAGCCATTTTACAGCAGTGTACTTCTAATGAAAGTCATATTTAAATATGGGGCAAAGCATTCAAAAAAGGTTTCATTCAGAAATTTGCAGTTTTTAGTTTTGTTAAAGCACTTATCAGTTCATGTGTACAAGCATTTTTGTTCTTCGAGCTTTAATATTTTCAAAATGTTACTTTTAGCAGTGGATGAACTGGTTATGCGTTACAAACATAATTGAACAGTATTTAGCGGAGTGTTATGTAATCCAGTTTTTGGTATCATTGCGTGTATAATGTGAATATTGCCGTGTTATACTGGCTTTAAATGTTTATGACAGGAGTTGAATTTTTTTTAAATGTTGTACTGAAAAGGTGAGCAAGCAATTAATTAATGTGCCTCGGGCACATTAATTAATTTTAGGTGTTTAGGTTGTGTAGGTTGTGCATTACTGTAAATTAAATGTTTATTAGGGCTGTCAATCAATTACAATTTTTAAGTAAATTAATTACATGACATACCGAATAAGCAATCAAATTAATCACATATATTCTCATATATCAATATTTGCTGAGAAAGGCCCCCAAATGAAATATAATTTAAGAACTAATACATATAAAACAGTATACTGTATGTATATACAGTACATATACATATACCGTATATTCATAAATACATATATTCTGTATAATTACACTATAATATTATTGTGGTTAAGTAAAGCATTGATTAGGCAATACACTATTTTGTTTGTTTTCCCATATCATTGAACATAAACCTACAGTCGACAGCAATCCATTTTGCAAATGAGTTCTTCAGTCTGTTCTGTTCTCCCAGGCTGCGTTATTGCGTTCCATCTTCTCTGTTTTCAATTGTCGGTACATGTGTACATATGAGTCAAATGGACGTCTCGAGATCACTGCATTATGTGTTGTGTCCAGCTGCTCTTCCAGTGGGGTTTTCTCGCTTTCTGTGGCTGTTCTGCTTGTGAGGTTTTTTAAAGCACGCTAACTGCCCCATGCTGATGCGGCTCGCGAAAACACAAAGCTACAGTGCTTCAAGCTTGAATTCTCTGATGGTAGGAGTATACTTCCTTTTATTACCTAATTTATGTATGGGTCAGGAGGCTTAGTTAAAAGCATTTCTTTTCTTCTTCTTTTTTTTTTTGTTGTAAATATCTGACTTTTCATTTGTATGCCACTTGTGGATAAATTAAACCTCCCACTGCCTTCAGTCAGTATATCAACATTACTGCACAAACTATAGACCTTTTTCATAGACTGTGATGATGCGTTTCCACCTTATTTAGCAGCGTAAATCTAGCAAACTTCTTTATATGATAATTCTTTTAAATATTGAGTGTACGTTTATAACATTATGCTTTGTGTTATATTACCCTGGAATTAGTTTAAAAAAGTTAATTACCACAGCTGCTAGGTGTAACAAAGACTCAGGTAGGCTGGGATCCATAAGCAGTGTTTTATTGAAACTCACAGATATATGCAGGCAATGGTCAGGCAATGGGGAATCAGGGCAAACGTAGGCAGAGCAAGAGCATTGTGAGGGAAGCAGGATGTCAGGGCAGGCAGCAATGGGCAATCACAAAGAGACAGGCAAGGTTCAGGTAGGCAGGCAGTAATCAATCGTAGTCAACAGGGAAAGCAAGGTCGGTAGGCAGATAATCAAACAGGAATGGTAGTAGAACGCTCAGTAGTGTAGCCGGAACAAACAAGACTTCGCAGTGAGTGTGTCACTGCGTGAAGCTTAAATAGAGGGAGCTGGGATAGGAATCAGCTGTGAATTAAATCAAGCCCGGTATGTGGGTGCATGGGTGATTAGTACTTAGGTGAATCAGATCTCCGGTGGCCGATCGCGGAGGTGCTTTCAAAAGCGTTTGTGACAGAGCCCCCCTCCTGTGAGCGGCTCCTGAAGCGAGGACCTGGTCGGCGCCGTGGTCGACCTCGAGGGCGGAGGGCCGGTCTTTCTGGATGGACTCGGTGGAATTCGGTGATGAGGTTGGGATCGAGGATGTCATCGGCTTCGACCCAGGACCTCTCCTCCGGACCGTACCCCTCCCAGTCCACTAGGTATTGGACTCGACCCCATAAACGTCTGGAGTCCAGTAGTGTTCGCACCAGGAAAGCTTCCTCGCCGCCCACGATGATGGGGGCCGGGGTTCGTCTCCTCCTCCGATCTCGGGCCACCGGCGGGTTTGAGTAGGGAGACATGGAAGGTGGGAGAGATGCGGTAATTAGCGGGCAGTTGCAGACGGAATGATACAGCATTGATTCGTTTGAGGATTTTGAAGGGACCCACATACCTGGGACTGAGCTTTCTGCAGGGAAGACGAAGACGTAGATCTCTGGTGGAGAGCCAAACCCACTGACCCGGGGAGTAGACGGGACATGGACGGCGGCGCCGATCCGCCTGTTCCTTGGTTCGGTTCACGGCCCGTTGGAGGTGGACGTGAGCTTGGTCCCACACTGCCTCGCTGCGCTGGAGCCAGTCGTTGACTGCCGGAACCTCTGATGGCTCGCCGGACCAGGGGAACAGAGGGGGTTGGTACCCCAAGATGCATTGGAACGGGATGAGGTTTGTTGCGGGTTTCAGGAGTGAATTCTGGGCGTACTCAGCCCACGGGAGGAAGCGGCTCCAATCGGCCTGGTTGTGATGGCAGTAGGTGCGGAGAAACCTGGTGATCTCTTGGTTCAGGCGCTCCGTCTGGCCGTGGGACTGGGGGTGGTACCCTGAGGTGAGGCTGACATTGATGTCAAGCAGACGGAAGAAGGCTCGCCATACCCTGGAGGTAAACTGGGGTCCGCGATCCGAAATGATGTCCTCGGGTAGGCCGTAGTAACGGAACACCCAGTGGAGGAGTTCTGTGGTTTCTAGCGCTGTGGGGAGCTTGGGGACTGGGATTAAGCGGCATGCTTTGGATAAGCGGTCAATGACTGTCAGTATCGTGGTGTGTCCCGGGAGACCGGCAGGTCGGTGATGAAATCCACCGCGATGTGGGACCAGGGACGGTGAGGTATGGGGAGTGGTTGGAGAAGCCCTGCGGGTGGTTGCTTCGGAGTCTTCATCGCGTTGCAGGCGGAACACCCGCGCACGAAGTCGGTGGCATCTCCTTGTAGGGTTCCCCACCAGAAACGGTTCTGCAGCAGGCGTATAGTGGTAGCAATCCCGGGGTGCCCGGAGCTCGTGGCGTAATGAACCCAGCGGATAACTCTCTCTCGGAGGCTGTGTGGCACGAATGTCCGGTTGGGCGGGCAGTCGGGTGGAGGCGGATCGGTCGCTTGAGCCTGAACGATGTCAGCCATGATGTCCCATTGGATCGGGGCCAGAATCAAGGTGGGCGGAAGGATGGGCTCAACACTGGAGCTCGGGGGCATGGCATCGTGTTGCCGGGAAAGTGAGTCGGCCTTGACGTTCTTTGAGCCTGGTAGGTAGGTGATGGAGAAGCAGAAGCGGGTGAAGAACAGCGCCCAACGAGCCTGCTGGGGGTTGAGCCTCTTGGCAGAGCGCAAATACTCCAGGTTACGGTGGTCTGTTAGGACTTGGAAGGGATGTCAAGCTCCCTCCAACCAGTGCCGCCATTCCTCCAAGGCGGCCTTCATCGCCAAGAGTTCGCCGTTGCCGGCATCGTAATTTCGCTCCGCGGGCGAGAGCTTGCGGGACTAAAACGCGCAGGGGAACAGCTTGAGAGGATTGCCCTGGCGTTGCGAGAGAATGGCCCCAATGCCTGAGCTGGATGCGTCCACTTCCACTATGAAGGGGAGATCTGGGTCAGGGTGATGCAGAATGGGAGCCGAGGTAGACCGTTCCTTGAGCTGGTTGAATGCCCGGAATGCGTCGCTGGACCAGTGAAGCTTGGTGAGTCCCCCCTTCACCATGGCGGTGAGAGGCGCGGCGACAGTGCTGAAGTTCCTAATAAAGCGGTGGTAAAAGTTGGAGAAACCTAGGAACCTCTGCAGTTCCTTTACAGTGTTGGGTTGTGGCCAGTTGAGGACCGCCTGTACCTTGCTCTCGTCCATGGCCACTCCCTCCGGGCTGATGACGTACCCGAGAAATGTCACAGTGGTTAGATGGAACTCGCACTTCTCGGCCTTGGCGTAAAGTTGATGCTCTGTCAGACGTTTCAGCACGGTCCTGACCTGCGTGATGTGTTCTTCCAGGGAGTTGGAGTAGATTAATATCTCGTCGATGTAGACGATTACACACCGGTTGAGCAAGTCGCGGAAAATGTCGTTGATGTACGACTGAAACATGGAGGGGCTATTGGACAGGCCGAAAGGCATCACCAAGTATTCATAGTGGCCGTTGGTAGTGGAGAAGGCGGTCTTCCACTCGTCCCCCTCGCGGATGCGGATGAGGTTGTAGACACAGCGCAGGTCCAGCTTGGTGTAGATCTTGGCAGATCGGAGTTGCTCGAGGGCCACGGGAATTAAAGGGAGCGGGTAGCGGAACTTTACGGTGACATCGTTGAGCCCGCGGTAATCGATGCAGGGGCGCAATGACCCATCTTTCTTACCCACGAAGAAGAAGCCGGCTGCGGCTTGAGAAGTGGATGGCCGGATGAACCCCTTGGCGAGTTCTTCCTCGATGTAGGTTCTCATAGCTTGGGATTCGGGTCTGAGAGGGGGAAGATGCGTCCCTTGGGCGGTGACAAACCAGGAATGAGCTCAATGGTGCAGTCGTGCGCGCGATGAGGTGGGAGCTGTGCTGCCTTGACCTTGCTGAAGGCTACGCTTAAATCAGCGTATTCAGTGGGTACCAGGGAGGAGGGGTGGGGCACTGCCGAGATTCTAGCGGACCCGGCCATGATGGGTGTGGAGGATTTCAGGCATTTCCTGAAGCAGTCGTCGCCCCATCGAGTGATTTGTTGCTCCCGCCAGGAGATTTGTGGGTTGTGTTGGCGTAACCAGGGGTGGCCGAGAATAACTGGATTGTGGGGTGAGTGGATGATGAAAAAGCGTGTGGTTTCGGTGTGCAGAGCCCCCACCTGCAGGATCACGTCGGAGGTGGTGTAGTACACGCGACCGGTCCCCAGAGGGCGCCCGTCTAACGCCGCCACTACCAAAGGAGAAGTACAAGACATCAGGGGAATATTCGCACGTTTGCACAGTGACTCATCAATAAAGTTCCCCGCCGCTCCCGAATCAATCATAGCATGGGTGGTGAGGTTAGCAGTGAGGTGGGTGAGTTTAATGGGGACTATAAGACAGGAAGTGGTGAGAGGGGAAGTGGTGAATTGACTCACCTCGGCCTGTGGGGGGCGTCGCGGGCAGTTGGCGTGTAGATGCCCCGCTTGGCCGCAGTAGAGGCAGAGGTTGTGCGAGAGGCGGCGTTCCTTCTCCTCGTGAGAGAGGTGGGTCCGACCGACCTGCATGGGTTTGGGTTCCTCGTGGAATGAGCGAGTCAGAGATCGATGGGTAATGAGGAACGGTGTCGGCTGCTGGGCTGGCTGGAGGCACGGTGAGCGCCAGTGCTGGCTGGCTGAGGGCTTGTACAGCCCGCATAATTTCATCCACGGCGGTCGTCAGACGGCCGAGCTGATGGTGTTGTGCGGATAGCTGATTCGCTTGGGTGGTGAGCTCTTCAGCCATGCGTGATATCACCGCTGGATCGATGTTTGGCGAAGTCTTCTGTAACGAAGACTCAGGTAGGCTGGGATCCATAAGCAGTGTTTTATTGAAACTCACAGATATATGCAGGCAATGGTCAGGCAATGGGGAATCAGGGCAAATGTAGGCAGAGCAGGAGCGTTGTGAGGGAAGCAGGATGTCAGGGCAGGCAGCAATGGGCAATCACAAAGAGACAGGCAAGGTTCAGGTAGGCAGGCAGTAATCAATCGTAGTCAACAGGGAAAGCAAGGTCGGTAGGCAGATAATCAAACAGGAATGGTAGTAGAACGCTCAGTAGTGTAGCCGGAACAAACAAGACTTCGCAGTGAGTGTGTCACTGCGTGAAGCTTAAATAGAGGGAGCTGGGATAGGAATCAGCTGTGAATTAAATCAAGCCCGGTATGTGGGTGCATGGGTGATTAGTACTCAGGTGAATCAGATCTCCGGTGGCCGATCGCGGAGGTGCTTTCGAAAGCGTTTGTGACACTAGGGGGATTCTGACATCTTCTCCCATTTGACTGTCTTAATCCACCGCTCTCTATTATTTTCTTCCTCTGGAAAGTCATTCAAATGCAATAGTGGATTTTTTCATTTGCTCTTGGAGCAAATGGGTGTAAATAATATTTACTGTGGTCTCCCATTCATTACTGTCGAAGTTTACCCTGCAGTCGTTTACTTCCGCGCTCCAAAATCCGAAGTGTGAAAAATGTCTAATGTGCTTGTATTAGCGGTCACATGCATTAAAATCAGGAAACACTTTATCGTACCGGAACTCTTCATGGGTTACATACAGTATAACACCTCAGAAGTTCTGACACAAGTTTATCAAAAGAACAGAAGTTTCCACAGGCAACACAACAAGAGATATTCTGACAGATGAGTGATTCTCACTCTCAGTGTGGGCAGCAGTGCTTTCAGATAACATTTGTTCCCATCTCAGAGACACTTAGTTATTTATAAAGCAAGAATACCCCAGAATTATACAGTTTCTGGGTTACAGTTTCAAACATACAGACCAGCTAGACAAATGCATGAATGGAAAGATAATAATAAAAAAAAAGAAAACCTTTGATCAACTTTGGAAAGGACATTTTAAAGTCCTCCCTCATATGTTAAAATAAAATTAGCATGAAATAAAAACCTGAGTGCTATCTTTGTTTGTAGCTATCTTGTTTACTATGAAACCATTGAGTTTAAATTGAGGTAAAGCTTTTAGCCGTAAGATGTTGGTATTTCTGCTTTGTTTGGTCCAGATCTGTCATTTTAACTGTGCACAGCTGCCACGTCTGTTTGTCAGCTAACTCTGATTGACACACTATGGTCTGAACCCCTGCTAAGGATTTCTATTATGAGCCATGGTGTGTGTGTGTGTGCGCGTGTGTGCGCGTGCATGCTTGCGTGCATGCTTGCGTGCGTGCGTGTGTGTGTGAGTTTCTTAAGTATGATAAGTGTGTATTTGTGGCTGGAGTTAGCCTGTATGTATGTGTGTATCCCTGCTGAAAACATCAGCTTAATCAGCATGCAATTCTCACGCTCATCTAGGCTAGTTTATGGGATTTGGTGCTTCTCAACCTGGTGGATCAGTATAGCCATAATGTTCTTAAGTAAAACTTAGCTGGTAAAGCTGGTCGACAAGTATGGTTTTCTGTTTATGCTGGTTAACCAAGGAAGTTATGCTGGTTAAGCTAGTCAAAAAGTCAAGAAGCCTTGTTGAAACACCAGTACACATTTTTTTATACAAATATGTTTTAGGTATTTTGTTATTTTCTGTTTGTGTGTAGATTTGATAAATGCATGTTGTGTTTGTATTTGACTGTGAGGTGTGTGTTATATTCAGTGGCGTAACTACAGGTCGAGCAGGGTGGGCAGATGACCTAGGGTATGAGGTGACCACGGGCCCAACGGGCCATCAAAAGCACCATTCTTTGCTCCTACCGCTACACTCTCCACTCTGATTCTCACTCTGTTGATGTTGGTCAAAGTTGATGATGACTCTTTAAACCTCTTTCTTATATCCATGCTGATTCTACACAGACTCAGGGCCAAAGCCAATTGGGTGAAAGGTGGTAATGATTCTAGGGGCCAACAGGTCCAGGGAGGCCCACAACAAATTTTAAACTGTAATTTTTAATATGAAAGGGGCCCAGACCAATATACAGAATATACAGACTAGAATTTCTTGCTACGGCCTTGCTCAGAATCATTACACAGCTCTGCCAAAATTAGATTTGGAGACTGCAGCGGCACAGGAATTACATGTTATGTAAGGTTAAAATGAAATAAAAAATATTGTAAGACCTGCTGTTGTTGATTTCAGTTGGGGACTAGACACTGTAATTGTACATTGTATTTGGGTGTGTATCGTAAATTGCTGTTTTAGGTGTCCATTGTATATGTGTTAATGTTTGTTAAATGCATGTTGAATTTGTGTATTTGGTAGGTGTTGTGAAGTATTTGTGTGTTCATAACTTACTGTTTTGATAGTTGTACCCTGAATTTGTGTATTTAGTAGGTGCATGTGTTGTGTTTGTGTATGTATAATAATACAAATAATAATGCTTAATTTATATAGCACCTTTCCAGAGCTCAAGGATGCTTCAAAATAAAGAAAAGTGACAAAAAAAATCATATAGACATTCATATGGACAGTGGACAGTTTCCCAGTCTGGAACAAAAACAAATGCAGTTGCATTTAGCACATCGGATCGTACAATAAATTAGACCAGTGCAATCCAGTACAAAAGAACACATAACGTTGTGTAGACAGATGACAGATTTATGTAACTGTTTGGCAGGTGTGTGATGTATTTGTGAGTGTTGTGTATTCCTGTTTACCATCAGCAGAACTGGGGGAATCCCACATGACCCAGCGTTTTTGCAACAACATCTCAAGCAGAATTTGAGACAATCCTTTGTGGGCATAATAAAGCAGGATTAATTCATCTGAAATCCCAAAGGAAAAGATAAACGGTAGCATCCAGGTTAAGTATGCAAAGGTTGAGTCAGTGAGGGTGAGTGAGTGTTTTTGCCATTTTGGAAATTTAATAGTTTGTGTTTGTGTCTTCTTGGAACTCAGAGCCTTGTCTTATAAAACGATGTCTCATCTTTTAGTCATAAAACACCATCACTGTCTGTATTTTTCTCACTGGAATACATAATTTATTTTTATTCTAAGCAGTCATGTTATTACACCATTAGAGTAATTATTATTGAAAGAGACACAGACTGAGAAGGATTCAACAACATTCTGTTCTTCTCTTTCTCGATGCAGAGAAAGAGCTTAACAAAATCTTAACCCTCAGTCTGCACACAAACTCTCATGAAGTGAGAATGTCATGCTACACTCACTGAGATTCTATTCAATGAAGTCTCCAAATGCACGTGTCATAGACATGGATTTCACCCCCCAATTACAACAATAGGCATTGAGACTGTTTCCCGTAGCAACATGGCACTGTGATGAGAATAGTCTGAACTCTTTAGAGACTAATGCATTCTCCCTCACATAAAGTCACACACATAATAACCACCAAATATTTGCACGTTATATGAATCAGCTCTAAATCCACAGTAAAAATGTTTCTTTCACACTATCCTACTCTCTCTCTCTCTCTCTCTCTCTCTCACTTTGGCCATGTTTACACAGTCACACTGCAGTTAAATCAGAATGAGCTTTATTGCCACGTGTTCTCAGATATACAAGTAATTTATTTTTTGGTGATAGGAGAAACAAGTGCACTCAGAACATTACAGTGAGACACTGAATATAAAACAAGGTAGGAGTATAAATATACATACACATAATAGGACGTATAACCTAGAATGGTGTATGTACAGTTATTGAATTATATCTGAGTGAATTTTACATATGTACATGAGAAATTGATTTACATAATTGCACTATGGGGGAGTCCTGAAGCAGTATAATTGTTTGTGTGGAAAATGGCCTGAGGGTAGAAACTCTTCTTGTGCCTGGATGTCCTGGTGTTCAAAGCTCTGTAGCACCAGCCAGAGTTTCAAAGAGGGAGTGGGCAGGGTGTGAGGGGTCCAGAGTGATTCTACCTGCACGTTTCCTCATCCTGGAGACGTACATGTCTTGAAAGGTGGGCATGGTGGAACCAGTAATCCTCTCAGCTGTCCTGACTCTCCATTGTATTTTCCTTCTGTCTTATTTGGTGGCTGAACCAATACCGTTTTTACTCTTGATTGCTTCATCCTGTTCTGTACACACAGAATTCGGTGTACTCATTTTCTCAAAAATACATATGTGTACATGTTGCTCGCATAATATTGTAGCACAATTTGTGCTGAATACAGTGTAATCACACTTCCCCCTCTGTCACTGTCATGTTGTGTCAAATGAAGTGACACAATGGGTCTTCCATGGGACCCTCGCAAACCTCTGAACTTGAGAACAGGCCAATGTGCAATTGGCAGACAGAATTTGCATGCCCCGCCCCTGGACATACACAACCGCTCGGCTCCGAAGAAAAATTCTGACTGACAGACGCAAGCCCGCTTCCCTTTGCGTCTGCGTCTGTCAGTCAGAATTTTTCTTCGGAGCCGAGCGGTTGTGTATGTCCAGGGGCGGGGCATGCAAATTCTGTCTGCCAATTGCACATTTTCCACTCACCTCTACTGGCGAGAAGCACTGCTGTTGGATATATGGCGCGTTTCCGGCTGGCGTTTGCTCTCTCTGCACGCGATGAAGGCCATTTGGGGATGACAACGGGCTCGGTTTCATCCAGTACTCCCCTCCAGAGCCTGTAGGATGAAGTCATCACTGACCTCAAAAGCCTACAGCGCCACCAGACAGGCTGCCTCCGCCCTGCATTTCATGACTCTCCTTCAGGTCCGCCAAGGCACTCAAAGATCTGCACCTGGGAAGTCCTGACCCCAACGTGCAGCAGGAACTGCGCTCTGCCACCGACCTCGCTCTCAGAGCCATGATGGCCACCCTTGTGGTCCATGAGCGTCATCTCTGGCTGAACATGGTCGAGATGCACAATGTTGGCAAGACATGCTTCTCAATGCCTGCTTCCCTTTGTGTCTGCATCTGTCAGTCAGAATTTTTCTTCGGAGCCGAGCAGTTGTGCAACAGCAAAGCTGAGTTCACCACTGTTCCACTCACCTCTACTGCGAGAAGCACTGCTGTTGGATATACGGTGCGTCTCTCTCACATACTGTGTGAAAATCACCCCCTCCTGCCATCAGACGTTCAACCCTTGGACAGACCTCTGCTTCCAGTCCCCTTGCAGCAGCTGTCCAGATGTGTCATGGTCACCACAAATGCCTCTCAAGAGGTAAGCATGACTTGATTATCAGGTTCCCTAGAGGCACCTGGAGACTAAACCCTCCCTGGCCAAGCCTGTTCCACTCCTGTGATCTCTCAGTGGTCCTCAAGGGCCTTCAGAGACCCACCTTCGAGCCACTTGATTCTGTTGAGCTCAAGGCTCTCTCCCTGAAGACGGCCCTCCTGATCACGTTAGTCTCCATCAAGAGGGTTGGGGACCTGCAAGCATTCTCTGCCAGCGACACCTGCCTGTAGTTCAGTCCGGCACATACTCACATTATCCTGAGGCCGCGACCAGGCTCCGTGCCCAAGGTTCCTACGACCCCCTTCAGGGACCAGGTCATGAACCTGCAAGCAAGCTACCCTGGGAGGAGGCAGACCCAGCCTTCTCGTTGCTGTGTCCGGTACGTGCTTTGCATATCTATTTGGACCGCACGCAGTGCTGTAGATTTTCTGAACAGTTCTTTGTCTGTTCGGTGGACAGCGGAAAGGAACGCCGTTTCCAAACTGAGGCCGCCCACTGGGTCGTCGACGCCATTTCCTTGGCCTTCCAGACTCAGGTTGTGCCTGTACCCTTGCGGGTTTGAGCGCACTCAACGAGAAGTGTGGCATCCTCATGGGCACTGGCCAACGGCACCTCCTAGTAGACATCTGCAGAGCAGCAGGCTGGGCATCAACCAATACCTTTGCAAGATTTTACAATCTCAGGGTTGAGTCGATCTCATCCCGTGTTTTGTCAGGTCCGAGCCGGTAGAACTCGGTAATGAGGAACAGCCGACCGGGTGTTCCGCTTGCACACAGCGCCCTTCACTAAGTTGATCCAGTGCGTCTTCTCTCCCAGGTTAGCCAATAAGCGTCACTTCCTGGATGTTCTCCTCCCTAGCCATCTGGCCTGCGAATTCAGCAGAGCAATTTGCATCCAGACCCACTACAAGCCACAGGTGCTGTGTACTGGGGTAGGGATCCACTGGCTTAGTTCCCTCTTCAGGCAACTCCCCGTGATGGATTTTCTGCGGTACGGTCCCAATGTCCCACTGCCCCCGGTCGCCGTGCTTGTAGAGCTCCCCCCTCATTAGGCAGGACTTACCGCCTTGCCGCTCCCACGTCCTGCTTCACAACCCTCATGGTGTATTTTCCACATGTTACCTCCCCCTAGTCTGGGCAGGATGTGGCCTCCGCAGGGTCTTTTCTCCCTGTAAGAATAGGACCGGAAAAGACTGCCTTCCCCGACATATTCATAGCACTAAGATAGCCCCAGCCACTTCACATCTGATGCGAGAGACATAGAGAGAGAAAAGGCCACGGCTGCTGGGCTTGCTCCCATGCTAGTCATGTAGCACCTATTCCCCCCTCAGGGGTGCTGGGAACCTAAGATCTGTATATGACATCTCTTTTGGGGTGTTGGGGAGGGCTACGTGCAGCCAACACAGTTGTCTCTAGCATGCAGCAGTCTGCTTGCACCTGTCTCATCAGTTCACGTAACACAGACTAGTGAATGGGACCCCTTGTGTCACTTCATTCGACACAACGAATGAGTGAGTGACAGAAGGGGAACGTCATGGTTACTGTCGGAACCTCTGTGAGGGTACGAGACGTTGTGTCCCTTCTGCCACAGCACTAGACCTACCACTGTAAACGGCCGTGCCTTATTCTCAGCTCCTCAGTGCAAAATCCTGACTGACAGACTCAAGCCCGAGTGAGTGACAGAAGGGGAACGTCATGGTTACTGTCGTAACCTCCGTGAGGGTACGAGACGTTGTGTCCCTCCTGCCACAGCACTAGACCTACCACTGTAAACGGCCGTGCCTTATTCTCAGCTCCTCAGTGCAAAATCCTGACTGACAGACTCAAGCCCGCTTCCCTTTATACCCGTATGTCCGGGGGTGGGGCATGCAAATTCTGTCTGCCAAATTCATATTGGCCTTTTCTCAAGTTCAGAGGTACGCGAAGCTCCCAAGGAAGACCCCTTGTGCCACTTCATTCGACACAACGTCTCGTTCCCTCCCTCAGGGAATGAAGGTTACGACAGTAACCATGACGTTTCAAATAATATGGTGTATAAAACAGAAGCACAAATGTCAGGCAAAAAACACACACACCCATTTCACCACCAGGGTTGCACTTGAAATTGTGTTGTATTGAACAAAGAGAAATCATAATACATCATAAGCAAAACTCAATACAAGTCAGCCTAATCAGTTCGTAAGTAAGTCTGCTGTTTGAGGCCGCAGCAGATAGCAGTGCTCACCAGATTCATTCAAAACCCACACCCATTCGAAACAACAGGGAGGAGAGATAAAAATAAAGAAAATTAGTTACAACACATTGGTACTTTCTACTCCAAACATGTAATTCACCCTTGCACTATATGGAAAGCATATCATCCAGTCACATGGTTTCTCTTACCACTGCTACGCTGATGACACGCAACTCTACTTGTCTTTCCAGCCCAACGACACCACAGTGACCGCTCGAATCGCTGCCTGTCTGGCAGACATCTCAGCCTGGATGAAGGAACACCACCTTCAACTCAACCCTGCCAAGACCGAACTCCTTGTCTTTCCAGCCAACCCTGCTGTTGAACACAACATCACCGTGCAGCTGGGTCCAACTACAGTTTCGCCTTCCAAAACGGTCAGAAATCTAGGGGTAACCATTGATGATGAGCTAAATTTCACAGACCACATTTCAAAAATGTAGAGTGATTTACACTCTACAATATCAGGAAGATAAGACCCTTCCTCTCTGTACATGCCACACAATTGCTCGTTCAGTCCCTTGTCATAACTAGACTGGACTACTGTAACGTTCTCATTGCAGGCCTTCCTGCATGTGCTATTAGACCTCTCCAAATGATAAAGAATGCAGCAGCACGTCTGGTCTTTAATGAACCTAAGAGAGCACATGTTACACCACTCTTTGTCTCTCTCCACTGGCTGCCGGTTCATGCATGTATTAAATTCAAGGCCCTGATGCTGGCATATAAAACAGTCACTGGGTCTGCTCCAGCATACCTAAAAACATTTATGCAGAGCTACGTTCCCACCAGAAGCCTGCGGTCGGCTAAGGAACGTCGCCTTGTCGTACCAAAACAAAGAGGCACCAAAACACTTTCCCGGACTTTCAGTTTCATCATACCACGGTGGTGGAATGACCTTCCCAACTCAATCTGAAGCTCTATCTTCAAAAAAACAGCTAAAAACACATCTTTTCCAAAAGCACTTAACCGGTCACTAAAAAAAAAAAAACACATTTCTTGTTGCACTTAAATCTGTTTTGTATACTATTCTGATGATAGTGAAACTTTGTAATATGGCACTTTTTGTACCACTGTCTCCCTAAGATGATTCGCTGATGTTCTTCCTCTTTTGTAAGTCGCTTTGGATAAAAGCGTCTGCCAAATGAATAAATGTAAATGTAAATGCATATATGTAATGTCAGTAGTATAGTCAGTGTAGGTGAGTGTGCATTACAGTGTAATTTGTGTGCATGGCTTGCGGATGTGCAGATGTCCAGGAGTGATATCCAAAGAGCATCATCTTGAGAGAAGAGCAGAGCTTGAACTTGAATGAGGTAATTCCCACCGCCGTGCCTACTATAATTGATAAAGATGAAAAAAACTGCTTTTCCTTTACATATTTTAAATATAAAATTACATATTTTTAATAATATATTAATATGATTATTTATTATGTTTTGTCCAAAAATAAATAAAAATAAAGCCTATTATAACCAATTCAAGGGTTAGTTCACCCAAAAATTAAAATTCTTCCTCATGCAAGATTGGATTGACTTTTTGTGGTGTGGTTTTTTAGAAGAATATCTCTCTCTGGTCTGTCGGTCCACACAATTCAAGTAAATGGTGGCCAAAACTTTGAATCTCCAAAAATAAAAGTGTGGGTGAGAAACAGACAAGCTTTATAGTAAAAATATGTGTAATACACTTTTTTATTATATATCATTAGTAAGAAGAAAAAAAAAACACAAAACAAGTTAAACAGCAGGCATATATGTTTTTCATGTTTAAATACACAATAGTTTAAGTAAATAAGTCTTGTATTTAAATGTCGTCGTAATTCTTAAAACTTTTGCTTGCTTTTGTATGTCTGGAGTGAGAGAAGACTATTTGTGTTTCTGCTAAACTATAGTTTGTGGGGACCCCATAAGGATAGTAAAACCCAAAATTTGTGACATTGTGGGGATATTTTGTCTGTCCCCATGAGGAAAACAGCTTATAAATAATACTAAATTATGTTTTTTGAAAATGTAGAAAGTTTTCTGTGAGGGTTAGGTTTAGGGGTAGGCTTAAAGTTAGGGGATAGAATATATAGTTTGTACAGTATAAAAACCATTATGTCTACAGAAAGTCCCCATAAAACATGAAAACACAACATGTGTGTGTGTGTGTGTGTGTGTGAGTGAGTGAGTGAGAGAGAGAGAGAAAGAAAGAGCGAATCAGATTCTATCTGCATCAATCCGGGCATGTTAACATAAAACAGCACAGCTCTCACTCAATTGAAAGAGGGGAGCCCGCCATCCCTCCTTCAGACAGACAAGTGGGGTGCAGATAAAGGCAAAGGACAGATGAAAGAGTTCAGCTGACACAAGGGATCAGAGAGGACGAGAAACGGTTCAGAAGAATGGGGGGCATTAACAGGAGGTACAGACGGATTGAGGTATTTTGTGGAAAACTTTTTGTGTAGGAGAGAGAGAGAGAGAGAGAGAGAGAGAGAGATTGGGACTGAAGAAAGAAAGAGGCATTGAAAGAAATCATTACAAAAATGAAGAGAATTCCCAAGGCAGAGGGGAGAAAGACAGGAGGTAGGCTACAATGTGAAATAAAGATGAGTGCTTTAATGAAAGAGATTCATTCAGGGTGAGAGAGGGGTGAGAGCGAACTGGTGAATCAGGTAAATAGTCCCCATTACTATGGTAATATACGAAGACACCTTGAGACGCACACACACACACACACACACACACACACACACACACAAGAAATCTCTCCATAAAGTGGATTTAACCTCTCTCTCTTTCTAAAATTTTGTTTGGTTACCGGAGTGATATAGAAATTTCACACTCTAGCTTCAAACACTAAAAATTACACACATACAGTATACTGTACACACACGCAACGGCAGCACTGCCAAAACTCATGTTTCACTGCCAGCACTTCTGTATTAAGTATGTAACCACAGTAACCCAAGCAGATGTTTGGCCACACCTGTGCTGTGTTTGCTGTTTACAGTTTATGTGTTTGTGTTGTTTCGCGCCATTGCAGGTGAAACTGATCTCTGTCCAAATGGAAGGCAAAATACACACACTTACACACAGCAGGGTGTACCGCAAAAACACATTTACACACATGGGCTCACTACAGTGGCGCCTGCAGCTGTACGGCCATATGCACTGTGCGTACCATGAGCGCTCCGACTGACCTGAGAAATGTTTACTCTCAGAATATTTCACCAATCATGAAATGTGTCCTATATATTTAATTATAATGCTTTGTATCTGGGTGTGAGTCAGGCCTGTCCATCTCCTGCCTGCAGCTGGTCCACAATTCAGCTGCTAGGCTATTGACTGGAACCAGGAAAAGAGACCATATTACCCCAGTATAGGTTTCACTACATTGGTTACCGATCCAATGCAGAATCCAGTACAAAGTGTTGCTATTTGTTTTTAAGGCTCTCCATGGTCTAGAATCAGAGTACATCTCTGATTGAATATGTTTGCATCATTCTTCAATGTCTCTCCGCTCTGGTGATCAGCTGTGTCTGTTGGTCCCTCGATATCGCCTTAAAACTCAAGGTGAAATAGCTTTTGAGGTGGCAGCCCCTAGAATTTGGAACGAACTTCCGTTGGCCATGAAATCATCTCCGTCTCTAGTGTCTTACCAGGGGGCCTTAAAAACGTATTTATTTTCCCTTGCTTTTAATTAATTGCATTATAAATTATACTATGTCAATTTCTCTTATCCTGTCTTTGTCAGTTTTAAATTCTTGTTGTATTCTAAAGCTGTATGTATGTGATTTCATTTTTTGTAACTCCATGTACAGCACTTTGGTACCCAGTGTGGTTTTTAAAAGTGCTCCATAAATAAAATTGAGTTGAGTTGAGGTTCTTTTCATTGAATTGGCAAAAACGGCTTGCAAAGCGGTCTGAATCGATTTGTGATTCAGTAACCTACAATTCGTTCAGAGCGCTCTCTCACTGAATCATTTGGAGCGGTTTCTCGCTGAATCATTTGGAGCGGTTTCTCATTTAGTACAACAGTATCAGGATATTTATGAATACTGCGCTGGATACAGTGAAGTTACTTACAGTCAACTGAAACAAAAGGATGTCTTTTTGAGAGGTAACTTTGAGAAACTTCAGCTTGTGCTGTGTCTTTTGAACAAGGGGCTGTTCAAACTGAACATGTTTTTGCATCCACTTACGTTGTTTTTCAATGATTTTCCATGTAAACATTCGCTATATGGATGTCTTTTGACAACTGCATCACGTTTCACTGTGTGTTTAGCATCTCTCATGGGAATACTGCATTTTTAGGCACTGTATTATGTTAAAAAAACATCTTCAACTGATAAAAACGCATCTCGAGACACCTGCGTTCTGCGTGGTGCATTTAGCTTTTTAGCACAAAAACGTGTCTGTCTGAACGATTACTGGAAGGAATGCTTTAGCCGATAGTTACATGAATGCTACTCATACTCGAAAAAATTAATAAATGCTTATCTCAAAGTCACCAGAATTGAACGCTTAGGTGTTGTTTTTTGCAAAAAACAAAACAAAAATCTCACGGGGGAGCATGTCCTCAGACCCCTCAAAATATAAGGTTTATTAGGCAGATTTAGAGGTCTGCAACCCGAACTGGGCCCGACAGGACAAGAGAACCTGACAGGTTTCGGGTTGTGTTCAGGTTTGTAATTAATGAATGTGGCATGGGGGGCTTTGTCATGTGGCTCGGTCCGCTTCTGTGTTGACTATCGGAAAGTGAACGCGGTGTCCAAATTTGACGCATATCCAATGCCGCGAATTGACGAGTTACTCGATCGGTTGGGCGCGGCTCAATTTTACTCGACGCTGGACTTAACGAAGGGGTATTGGCAGATCCCTTTAACTCTACAGGTTGCGTCCACAGGTTGACAAAACCGCAGCGATCGCAGCCTGCCCGGCACCCAAGAACAAAAAGGGGGTTAGGCAGTTTTTAGGGCTGGCTGGCTACTACCGAAGGTTTGTGCCTAGTTATTCTGATGTCACCAGCCCGCTGACTGACTTTACTAAAAAGGGGGCTCCCGATCTGGTCCAGTGGACAGAGTTGTGCCAACAGGCCTTCCTTAAGGTAACATCTGCACTGTGTGGGGGGCCGCTTTTACATGCACCTGATTTCTCTCTCCCCTTTATTTTGCAGACTGATGCATCTGACAGGGGGCTGGGCGCAGTGCTCTCGCAGGTGGTCGGAGGGGAGGAACGGCCAGTACTGTTTATTAGTCGCAAGCTCTCCTTCAAGGAAACGAAATATAGCACCATCGAAAAGGAGTGTCTTGCGATTAAGTGGGCGGTTCTGACGCTCCGCTACTACCTGCTGGGGCGGGCCTTCACCCTCTGTTCCGATCACGCCCCTCTGCAGTGGCTCCACCGCATGAAGGATACTAACGAGCGGATCACCCGTTGGTATCTGGCTCTCCAGCCCTTTAAGTTCAAGGTCGTCCACAGGCCGGGGGTGCAGATGGTTGTGGCTGACTTTCTCTCCAGAAATGGGGGGGGAGTGGGCTGGCCGGATGTTGCCCCGGCCTGAGTCAGCGGTGGGGGCATGTGGCATGGGGGGCGTGGTCATGTGTCTGTCTGCGGGAGAGAGAGAGCGGTAAGGCTTGTCACCTGGTTTGTAATTACCTCTAACACCTGTGTCTTGTTATAGTGATACGGAGAGAGACATTTAAGGGACGCCAAGCATCGAGAGAGAGAGAGAGAGAGTGTCCAGAAAGCACGACAGCCAGAGTTGCAACCTGTGCCATTTACCCTAAAATATAAATATAATTATAACGACGGTTACCGTCGTGTGTGAAAAAGAAGTGCAAATTAAAAGTACTAACCTTGAACCTGCCTCATTGTCTCCTGACTCCTCCATCACCCCAACCAAACCAGTTTACAATGAAAAATAAACAGGCCTACCGATCTTGTTTAAACCGGCACTGTTTAAACATTGTGTCAAGTAAATAAGAAATTTTAACATGCCAACAATTTTATTCTGTTACATTCTTTGCACTGCGTCTAGATTGTTTTTAGCGCAATTGTCACACAGATTCAACAATCTGAACAAGTTCAGGCTGCATAGAGGGGACTTTTGCATTGTTTTATATTATTCCAGATTGTTCTGCACCAGGTGAAGTTTCAGCAAATAAACGGTAAGGTGTTGCTTTTTTCCCTTCTGCTCTAGTGTACTAATGGGGTGCCTTGCCTTCTTAAAACTGTGTCAAGTCAAGTCATTTTTATTTGTATAGCGCCTTTCACAACACACATCGTTTCAAAGCAGCTTTACAGAAGACCAGGCATTAACAGAAGATAAAACTGTAATATCTACAATGTCTTAGAGTCATCATTGTGTGATGATGATTTTGAATTGTGTTTCAAAATAAGTAAGTAAATAATAATTGTATTTATAACCCCAGTGAGCAAGCAGAAGGCGACTGTGGCAAGGAACACAAAATAATGGAGAAAACATTTTTTAGAAACCAGACACACTGTGGGGGCCAGTTGCCCTCTGGCTAACATCATGAATATAATGCCAATATTACTTATGTATATTGCAATTTATGGTTTAAAATTATTAAACTATTATAGTTTATGTAAATGTAAACTAAGTAAGTGTTAAGGGTCAGAGTTTAAACAAATATTTTGTACATACTGTAAGATTAATCACTAATGTCTTTGAAGTTCATCCTGGATTAACTGCAGAAGTTCACATAGATGCAATTGCCCTTGTTAGTTGGCTGATGAAAGCTTTTTAATAGATAGTCTGTGTTATCCATTTCAAGAGTGTAGTCCATCATTAGACCGAGGTGATGCAGGCAGAGGCCAGTTAGGTGCAGCGCAGTTCAACCTGGCCAGAAATTGTGGTGAGGTCTATACTAAATCCAAGGTTCAGGCAATGGCATATGAAGTATCTCATGTCTTCTGGTTGGAGTTGGCATCAGTTCATCCTCTAAAGTCCATCGTAATAGACTGAAGTGATGTTTGGCTGGCACTGGCTGCTATTAGTCTTCATCACACAGCGACACATAGCAGTGGAGTCCAATACGAAGCAGGAATGGAGCTGGATCCAGCCGGGATTGGAGGTGACCTCAGGATTGGAGTACCGAGGTTAAGAAAGTGAAACAAATAAAATAATATTAGCATAGATGCCATTCAATTTATTGTAGAGTTATAGATCATGATCACTGTTTCTGGTTCCGGCATACCCAACTAAAGCAGCCTAATTGTGGGTTGGAGGATAAATTAGGTGTATGCCTGGCTAAACAGATGAGTCTTTAGTCTAGACTCAAACTGAGGGAGTGTGTCTGCATCCTGAACAGTGTTAGGGAGACTATTCAATAGTTTAAAAGCCATATATGAAAAGGATCTACCTCCTTTTGTGGATTTTGATATTCTAGGAACTATTTACAGGTCACAATTTTGCGATCGTAATGAACGTGATGGAATATAGCGTGACAGAAGGTCACTTAAGTACTGCAGAGCTAGACCATTCAAAGCTTTGTACGTAGTTAACAGAATTTTTTAATTAGTGAAAAATGTATTAGCCAATGTATCAATGATAAAATGGGGATAATATGATCATAATTCTTGGTTCTTGTTAGTACTCTGGCAGCTGCATTTTGAACCAATTGAATCTTGCTGGACATCCTCCCAGTAATGCATTACAATAATCTAGTCTTGAGGTCATGAATGCATGAACTAGTTTTTTGGAACCATGTGCCATAATTTAGCAATATTTCTTAGGTGGAAGAATGCTGTTCTACAAACATTGGTAATTTGATTTTCAAAGGACAGATTGGTATTGTGTATGTTTACTGTTTCAGTACTGTCAAGAATGTGCCTATATGCTTACATAAAATACAACTATACTAGGGGAAGGTACTATAAGAAGAAATTAGATAGTAAGCATTTCTGGTCGGGTTCTGACTTAAAATCTGATGATACAGGCTGGTTTGGGTCGGGTCACACGTCTCGGGTTCGGGTTTCATTTTAAGGCAAGGCAGACCTCTAGGCAGATTTCGGTGTATACCCTCAGAGTAAATCCTGCAGGTGCCCATGGGCTCACAGATCACTAGAGCATGTCCAGTGTGGCCCTCATTATGACAGGTGTTTCAAAGTCACTGGAGCGTGGCCACTTGAGTGGGACATAACATTTCTGCATTATCTCTCTTGTTCTCCCTCTCACTTTTTGAAAAGTCTGATGGCTTTAACAGCTGTTAATGAAAGAAGAGAAACACCATAGCTGCATCCCATAGATGCACAAAGAACCAAAAGTATATACTTTGCTGGTTAGGGAGAGTTCATACTTTTGAGTGTGTAATCAGAAATTATGCCAGAACTGTGTTATAACACCAGGTTAATTTGAGGAAAATCAAAAAACTATTCCTGACCTTTTACATTGCTACATTTAAAAAGTGCTGTAGCAGCTTTGGTCCTGCAATTCTTCTCAATTTTAAACTTAAACTGAAAAAGTCCAGCCTGACCTCATTATAATTCGAAGCTAATGCGAAGCTAATATAAAGCGGACATAACATTCAAACTAAAATGTTTATACATTTGGATAGATGCTGAAATATACAATATAGATGTTTTGACAGCATCTAAAAAGTAATATTATGGAATCATGTCATATATTGATGAGCAATGAGCATTTGAAATCACTGACGTAAAACCAGTGTCGTAACACTAGAGCAAATGGGAACAATGATAGCTGAATAAAGACTTCAATTTGGGTTTATTCCTCACACTGAGCTATCATATGGCTTCTGAAGACTGGGATTATAGCTCACAAAAAGAATGAATTACTTTTATTATTGTTTTACAGTGCTTTTCTGGTGTATTTTATGGTCATGTTTTGAAGCTGCAGCACATTCAACTCCTTTTGAATCCCACGGCTAACTAAGTTATGATTAAAATATTATAGAATTTGTATTCATTTTAACATTTTAAAATATAGTCTTGGTTAAAGTGATGGAATCCTTTGAAACAAGTTGAAATCGGAACCAGAAATCACACACGTTATGTAAATATGTCGAGTTCAGTAAATGTGTTGACTTAATCCCACTTATATTACAAATATAATAAAATCAACAGATTAATTTTATGAATTTAATATTCATAAATTCAGTAAGGATTCGTAAGCATTTGTACATCTCTAAAGTTGTCCATGCGTAAACATTTTAATTTTTTATGCTAATGTCAGTGTATTTTTCCGTGTCTTAGCAAGCGTAAGCAAATGTATGTGTGCTAGAACCTTTACACAAGTGAAATAGCTACACATAGCTTATTTATAGTTATTAGATAACTTTCAAAGTATTTCTTATCTCGCATAATATTTAGGAAAGATAGTATGCTACGAAGGGTGCAGGATGAGTCTACACTGCCAGAGAGCAAACTACATTGCTCAAATTATAACCAACAAAGTAAAAAAAAGCTAAAACAAAATGCTGTCTTCACAGGCATTATACAAAGGTGGGAAGGCATCAATCCAATTTTTGCGTCACATCCTGTCTACTAAGATGCCTTTTTCTGGCAGGTTTTTGAAGACAGAGCAGATGTAGCCTTAGCTGCCAAAATTGTGTGCATACGATTTGGTGTTTGGTTGAAAGAATACAAATTCTGTCTGATGGAGCGGTTAAAAGCAGTAATTACTTTTCAACTTATGACTCCATTTATAGAAAACAATAAGCATTGTAGGTACTAAATATTTGCTTGGTTACCTATAAATCTCACTTTAATTTGTTTTAGATCATTAGACATGACGTTATGGCCTTGGAGGTACCTTCATGTGCTAGACACTGCCTGTAAAGTGATTGACTGACTGAGGCAGCAAGGTAACTGTCTTGGCTTTAGGACACAGACACAGTCTACACTGCTACATGCGCAAATTGCTTGCAGCAGGGTCAGAAATTAACCATGGCTTGGGGCACAAATGCCACACAATGTTATAAATGATGTCAGATTTTAAAATGTGGTGCCAAAAAAATTATCCCTTTGTGCATTAATCTGTTTAAACCTGTAACCTTAAATGTGATGCATTTCTTAATATTCTACTCTTGGCCAATCTTGTTCCTTTTTATGGGTCTATTGTGATGTTAGATAGTAGAGAGCTGTTTAATCTAAGTGAAAATGTATTCTAGCAGTGTTTATTGTGTTTCATATTTGTAACAGACAGAATGGTTTGATTGCAAATACATTTAAATTTATTGGCTCAATTCAGATAATTTTGACATAAACGGATGACACACTGTGTGTTTTTACAGTAAAACTAGGCACTCATGTTTGTGAAAAATGCCTCTGAAAATCAATTCCAGGGGGCAAACTTTACTCCATAAAAAAATATAAATAAAAAAACTGTCTTGCAGTGTGGATGCTGAGTGAGAATAAAAAGTATTTCCTTTTCACAAAACAAAGCTTGCTGAATACTTCTCCTTTTGTATGCAAAGATGGACTACTCACCAAGGTATAGTAACCCGTTTAATTACCTTAATGACTCTAACGATCTCACGGGTGAGTGAGGTCAGAAAGACCTGTTTAATGGAGCAAATATAGTGCTGAGCAGGTGTTAGAAAAACACCAATCAGAGCACCACTTTAACACTAGGAATCAAATGTGATATAACCTTATGAAAACTTTGCAGTGGTTAATAATTCGTAACTTTTCGCTTGTGTATATTGGGGCTTCATTGCTTTTCTAGAAAGCAGCTGCATGTATAATTTATCCATGTTAAAATTAATTATCTTATCCCAGCTTGATATGCAGTCATTTGTAGGTGGATTTCACCTAAAACACGAACACTGTGGCTCTGTTTGAGCGCTCAGTCCAGCCCAACATTACAACACTGAGTGCGTTTACATACACACCAATGCGCAGATAACTATTAAAAATGTGTTTATACAAAAACCTGATAATGCAAATAAAATGTTTACATGAGACTTGAAATGATTGGGTTATTTTCTGCTTTTGACATCAAAACGTAAACCATCATGCACACTACACTTGCACACTGGATAAGCCGTAAAGAGTGCCAGTACAGAATTCGACAGAGCAAATCGTTATAGGGTGCAATAATCTATGTGTGCCGATGGGTTTATGTTTCAAACATTATGACCTTACCACGATAATAGAAAATCATTAAGGTGTTTACATGACCTTATACATTGTCATCTTATGAAGCGTAATCTGTGTAAGATTGTGCAAATAAATGCGCTCTTTGACTGATTTAGGGTGGGACTATCTGTACAACCAGTGGAAGGAATTTTTTTAAATCTTTTAAAAAATAGTAATTATTTTTCCAATAGACCATTGTTTACAGGAATCAAAATGAGGCAGTGAAGGACAAACTTAAAGATGGACATCTTATTTTCACAACTCGTGTTTTCCGAAGTCTTTATCTACTGAAATTATTTTGGAAAGGTGTTTTGTTTTATGTTTTTCAGCTGAACAATCAACACAAATTTAATCAACATTACAATCTATTGAAGGGACTAAGTCTTTCCCTCACAGCCTCATTTTCAGTCCTGTAAAAAATCAAATATGGCAGTATCTAAATTAGTTCCATTCCATTTGGTGATGCTAGTGGCATAGAAATGTAACATTTTAGCTATAATGTTAGTGAATGTATCGTGATTTTCAAAGGAATGTTGACTGAACTGCAGGATATCCCACAGCGCTGCAGTTCAAATGGCCCAGTGAGCAAACGCTTTCCAGATTAATTCACATGAAATGTACTTCACTAGAAAGTGGCAGCTCATCAAACGAAGAGGAGAAGAGGCATTTGCTTTCTCTTCATTTTCCTTCCCCTATGTTTTTCTCCAGCAGGGTCAGAAATTAACCACAGCTTGGGGCACAGATGCCACACAAGTGATAAATGATGTCAGATTTTAAAATGTGTGGCCAAAAAAAATTATCCCTTTGAGCATTCCTCTGTTTAAACCTGTAACTTTAAATGTGATGCATTTCTTAATATTCTACTCTAAGCCAATCTTGAACTGATTAATTCACTTGAAATGTACTTCACTAGAAATTGGCAGCTCATCAAACAAAGAGAGGAGGCATTCACTTTCTCTTCATTTTCCTTCCCCTATGTTTTTCTCCACCTCCCGGTAGCCTCTCTGTTTTCGTTTTTCACTTGTGAGGTCATTATGGTAGTTTCCTCTGGAGCCAAGTCATCACAGCAGGTCTGATGCGCTTTCATTCACACATTACCTCCATCTGTCCATCCATCCATCTTCCTCTTTCACTCACAATCCTTTCACACATTCATCTCTTTTCACTTTCTCAATCCATGTGTTTCACTCCATCTATCTCAAATTCACTCTCACTCAGAAAAAGAGAGACTTTGCAGTTTCTTTTTTTGGCTCATCCCTTTTTTGTGCTCTCTGTCCTTTCGTTTGCCCTTTATCCTGTTTTTTTCCTCTTCTTAACATGTTTTAACCCCACTTTGCTCTCTCTCTCTCTTTCTGTAGTTGTTCTTTATGCTAAGCTGAGCATATTTAAGTAGAGTGAGTTAATAGTCTGTGACTCTGGGGTTTAGATTTGGTAATATAATCTCTAAGGATGACTGAGAAAAGAGGATGAGTCTTTAAAGAGACAGCGACTTACACAAACTCTTCTGTCAGATCGTGAGCTAAAACAGTGGTTTTCAACTGTTGGGCCTGTTTTGATAGGGTTGTGGACAAAAAAAAAATGCTAAATGCAAATAAAAAGTACAATTTACCCTATAATCATCCATAGTTGGGATGGCAACATATATAATGTAAGCTTATTAGCTTTTAAAAGGGAGGAGAAGTACTTCCAATATATTTTATTGTTGACCTCAATGGCTGTGCATCCAATCAAACTCTACAGTATTTTGGCACACATTTATATGTCACTTGGTAGAAGCTAACTAAATTAGATGGATGCCAACATGGACAGGTTATCTGACATGCCCTCATCCTCAAAAACCATGAACAAAACCATACAAGATAAAATAAGCTATACTACCTGTACATTAAATACACATGGTTTGCACCAACCACAATGTGTTTTCTTTTCAGTCAGTGTTATATTAATTATTTAGCTTATTGTTGGGCATATGCAGACATTTTTGTTTACTTTTGGTCAATAAACAATTTGGTTACGTGTTGGGTCACCAATTATTGTCTAAAGTGAAATCTATGCCGCTCTCATAAATATGAAATATCACGACTAATGAAGTTAAAGTATTGTCAATGTGGGCAGTGACAGTCGATACATCAGTTTATCACATCTATAACCTCTGACTGTGTGTGTCTGTGTGTGCATGTTCATATACCCTTGAATTATGTGTAGCAACACAATAGAAAAGAAAAGATTTAGAAGAAAGAAACAAGCATGAGAGATTCAGTGTGTAGGAGTCGAATGCGGATGATGAATTCTGATTGAATTCGGCTTCAAGTCTGTGCATTTCCATTTCCAATTATTTTTGTTGCAGACGCCTTCCTGCCACAGCTGCTTACAAAGAACTGCATATCATTTTAAGGCACGATATTCCAGCAGGTCTCTAAGTGCAGGAACCAAGTACCAAGAATCCATAAAATGGCTCTACGGGTGCTGTACACATTTTTGTGCTATCAGTAGAATAAGGGGAGGGCTTTGTGTGAAGTCAAGGGTTGGTGTATTGTTTTTTCCAACACAGAGGAAGTCGCTGCCTAATATATACTGATATATTTCACAGCCATTCCAGAAATCTTGATTCCAGCGAAAAGGTCAAGATACACAGCGGGTGGTTGGCATCACCTGGCAACTGGAAATAACAATCATCATGTGCCTTCCGACACAGGTGGTCATGAAAACAACAAGCAGTGCTGTAGCAAAGAATTGGGCGAAGGCTTAGACAATCAAGGTGAATAAAATCAGTAATTGATTTTGCTAAATCAATGCTGATCTAGTTGCTGCATCTTTATAGCTGCAAACTAGATTTGGCTGCGATATAGAGCTTGTTTGTGTAGCCATGACAAATAAGATGAAGGCAGATTTGTGACTGCAGTTGTTACTTCTACATCACTGAAATTCTGAATTAAAGAAATAGTTCACCCAAAATGGAAAATTCTGCTATCATTTACACTCATGTCACTCCAAACCCAAAGCAAGCGAAATGGTGTTGAAATCAAACAAGGTTTTTAAGTTGAATATTTGATGGAAGTTTTAATGAGTAATACAGTGCGTATCTCCCTAAGCTTACCCAAAACCAACACCTTAACCTAGCCGATAAAGTCTAAAAACAAATTGCTTGATGAAAAGCACATTTTCTAAAGCAAGCACGTCAATTTTTGTCGTATCTTTGAAACTTTCATACATGTGTCAGCTTGCATGCTTGACTGGTCTCGAATCATGGACCTTCCAATCCAAAAATAAAAAAAGTCCAACACTCTATCAGGTAAGCTACCGCGGAAGCTACTCATGCTGGAACAACAGTGTAAATGTAGGAGGGTCTGTAATCCAAACGTTAAAAATATTATTCATAGCATAAAAGTGTGGGAGTAATAGTGCAAAAAATACATGTTTATAAAGTCATAATCAGCAGTTGATCTTGTGATTTGTGTGAAAGTGAATAAAACACACAGTCGTTGTAGAGCCACTTGTGTTAATGTTTACCAGTAAATTGGGAAAATGTATAACGGAGCATGGAATAGTCAGTTTGCACAAATGTATTATGGTAACGTTTATTCTATAAGGCTAGAATGACTATATTAGCAAAGCAAGCAAAAGTTGAATACACAGAAGTAAACCACAATGTAATTAACAGAAAATTAATATTTTATAAACACTGCATTTTAAGTCATATGTCAGTCCTGACTCAATGCAGGCAAGATTAAACATGAGAAGTGCCTCAGTAAATGTGTAATGGCTTTCCATGTACTCTGGAAGGGGCGGTGTTACTTGGCGATGCTGGGCGGACAAAACAATTGTAATTAATGGTGAATGTGGCAACTAGCGTAACTTCTCTAAAAACAGCGCCTTACATATGTGAGTTGAATGCTTTACCATCACCCCACGCTTTGTGAATGTATACTTTATTTGAGATACAAATGTTGAACATTGAGTTTGGCTATCACGCTAAAGCTAGTGGCAACACATCGCATGCATTTTAAAACGTCTCTCCCGTTAGCTGATTAACGGCATATGCTTTCTGCATAGTTAAAAAAATATAAATAGCGTTCAGTTTGGGACAATATTACACTACATGGCTGAGTGCATAGTGTAAGTCCATAGTGCATATTTGGGACACTGCTATAATTGTTTTTTAGCTTTTATTTATTTTTTATTCATTTTTGGTGTTCAACAGTATCCATTCCCAATCACTTTCATTGTATGGACAAGAACAGCATGAACATTATGCCTCCTTTTGTGTGCCACTAAAGAATGTCATACAGATTTGGATATATCATTGAGATAGTTAGGAGTGTTGATATTTGCTCATTTTAATTTCTGAGGCCTGTATTTTTGGAGATCCTTGTAAGACTATAAATATGACAGTTAAAATATTTAGATTGTGTTTCTCACCCTGGGAGAAAGACAGAATTGCTCTGTCAACACGCAGCGCTCCAACATACATCGGTCATTAGACAAAATTACACAACAGCCTGCCGCTTACCAGCCATAATCGTGCAAACCAAACAACATTTGATTACCCAAATGTGTGTGTGTCAAAAAGACAGAGAATTGAGGGGTTTCTCAGTAAGAACAGACTGTTGGGACAGATCGTACAGACAGCTCTGATACCATCTGCTCAGAGAAAAATCATAACACACCACCACACAGACCTGAGCGTGCACGCTTGATATTGGATTAGCATGTTTAGATGTGTGTTCCTGCATGCATGTGTGTGTGCGTATGAGAGTGAGACAAAGTGTTTTTATTTGAGATTGTCATTGAATGACACACAATATCAGAGAAAGTGTGGACAAACAAAATTGGCAAATCGGCAAAAACAGGATGAATTTGGTCAATTTGTATTTTATTTGTATTCATTTGTATTATTTTTCATTAAACTAAATAATAAGATATGGTTTTTAAAAGTGCTTTATGTGTTTTGATTGCAGTTATGTTAATGATTAATTAAGTCAATTAGAGTGGCTATAGGCTTTTGCATTCAAATATTTAATTATGTAGACTTGTGCAATGTATGGGGACCTTTAAGTTGCTGTGGGTAATTATTAAGGGCTATAGTGGTGCTTACAGTTATTTTTGTTGTTATGCTGTTTTGTGTTAAATGATGGTGTTTTATTTGAAGTCACCACCATGGAGATTACTGTTCATTCTAATGTAAGTCAAATATAGATTAAAATGATGCTCAGTGTTCAACATTAGGTAGTATGGCTCTATTAATATCTGACAGAAAGGAATTTGGAAAAATCAAATGACCTTTCATGTCTTGCTTTACCTTTATCTTACCCTGCTGGACAATATGAATAAGTTAAAGAATACTTAGTAAACAAATATGTATTAATAATTATTATATTATAATTATTATAATAATAATTATTATTAGTTGTGGCCTTATTTGTACATTTTAATTAAGTAGATTCAACATGATTAGATCTGGATGGATTAACCACTTAATTACATTTAATTGAGTTGTTACAATTAAATAATGAGAAACAATTCAGAATATACAGTATATCTCAAATGTAGATCCATTTTTTTTTTGCAGCCACATAGCTTAAACAAAGTTGTTGTTTTTTTCAGTGTACAATTGTGTATTGATTAATGTAGCTATAAATATTAGTAAGATTTATACATTTCAATTTAATAAATTTAATGAGAGATTTAGATATTTTTTATGAGATTCATTCAGAGTGCTTTAAATTTTAGATTACTTTTAGACTCTTTTTAACACAAAAAGAGTAAAAAGTCATCTTTAACAAAAGTAGACAAGATAAACACTAAATTTTAAGTTTTATTAAATTAATTTTGTTAAAGCTATATACATATATATCAATGCCTTAAATAATTAACAAGAAAATAATGTGCAGATGCAGTGGGCACAGGCTCACCAGAACTGGACAGTTAAAGACTGGAAAAAACATAGCCTGGTCTGATGAATCTGGATTTCTGCTGAGGTACACAGATGGTAGGCCCACTGCAGCCTCAGCTTTCTGTTCTTGGCCGACAGAAGTCGAACCCGACATGGTCTTCTGCTGTTGTGGCCCATCTGCCTCAAGGTTTGACATGTTGTGCATTTAGAATTGCTATTCTGCTCACCACAGTTGTACAGAAGGATTATCTGAGGGGTTACAGAAATACTAAAGCCAGCCCATCTTGCACTAACAATAACGCCACTGTCGAAATCATTGATATCACATTTCTTTCCCCATTCTGATGGTTGATGTGAATAGTAACTGAAGCTGCACACCCATATCTGCATGCTTTTATCTGCTGCCACACGATTGACTGATTATATAATCACATGAATAAGTAGATGTACAGGTGTACCTAATAAAGTGGTCACTGGGTGTATATCGTTTTATTTCTGTGATAGCATATGGGAGAAATACAGGATAAGCAAGAAAGATGGGTATGGGTCAAACTGGAAAATGATGCTTTAAGAGAGATAAAAAGAGAGGGCTATATAGAGAGAAGGGTTGGAGGAGGGGAGTGAGCATTCTCTTCTAAATGGGTCTCTCAATCAGTGTTATTATAACCCAAAGCATCAGATAATTAATGCACTGCAGCCAGGCACCCCATCATCTGATTGTACCCCTCTCTTTCCCTCTCTCTCTTTACACACACAGATGAGCTGCTCACCGCATTTTGTAAATTAGCCCATTATATTGACTTGTTGATTCCTCCAATATTTGTTGAAGTGGTTACCATGATCAACAAACAAGCACACACAGTAATTAAAGCTAATATCAATGTGTTTGTGCATGTTTACAGGCAGGTTCAGTTCGGCTGAACCTGCCTGTAGCCTCATCAAGCTTTAAAAGGGGTTTGAGTCTAAACATCACAACAGCACAAACAGAACATTAAGGCTGTCAAAAGTGAATACTCTTGCCAAAACCACCAGAAAAAAGATTGAAAGGAATCCAAAATTACATATCCAATATCCCTTATAAATGTACCATGGTAACCACAGTTGTTATACAAGTAGTTGTACTTCGTATGTAGTTATGACAATAGATTTTGGATTGGTATTAGCTACCCAAGTCATCAAAATTTTACCAAATGACAGAAAGATTCTGAAAGCTTTGTTCAGTGTTTGAAGGAGATTCCATTTTAGTTTATTATAACTGAACAATAACTGAGGTGGGAAATGTGGTTACTATGGTAATACATTTTTTGAAGAAAACAGACACAAAAGTATTACTGTATACATTTATGCATTTTATCCAAAGTGATTTGCAGTGAAATATTTGACAGTAATTGTTTGTGTGCAGTGGGAAATAAACTGATGATCTTAGCATTACTAGCACTGGATTTATCTCAAACTGTGTGTGGTAAGGGTAAAACTTATAATCTAACCTACCTGCAGTAAACAATTTTTTTGTACTTATGAAAAATGCACTGGTGCCATCTCATCATATGTTTGTCAAGTTGTTGGATGTTTGTAGAAACTGTTTAATGTTTACTGCATCACATGCTCACACCTACATTAGGGAAAAAGCATAGCTAAAATTGGGAAAGAGAAGAGAACACACCCCACATGATTTTGTTCCAGGGGGATGATGAAAGTAGACAGTGTTTATTTTCTCTCAACAGCTAAACACCCTGTGAACAAAGTGGGAGAGCTTCAAATCATGTTTAGAGATAAACCGAATTTTAAGAGATGAGGACAAATGTTCTTAAGAGAGCAATGCAAAATGCAACAATGCAAATTTTATTAAATCATAAAATATTCGACTTTTTCTAATATGCTGGCTTTAGGAAATCTGTGCATTGTGATAAAGAGAGAATGGTGTGGGTTGAGTGTAAATCATCACGTTTGGCTGAGTAGTACACTACTGACTCATTTTGGTAGGAAATGCACAGCATTATGCCAATTAATCTGAATCATTAATCAAAACCTTTTCAGCACAACAAGAGAGCTGTGGGAAAAAAATAAAAATAAATTCTTTTGATCAGTGATCATACATCATTCACATTTTTTTAATCTGCGGTAAATGTGCGAATGCTAAACAAATTATTATATTGTTGTGATACTTTTGAAAATGGTTTGTTACTATGCATTGTATAATGTCACCTCTTGATTTGATTCCAGCTGCTAATTAAAGTCAGTTTGGACACCACAGGAGAGAATCTTATAACACACAGACACACAGACACAGACACACACACACACACACACACACACACACTTTAACACAATCCTCAGGTAGTAGAACTGCCAAATTAGTATTAATTTACTAAAATAGTGATTATACATCATTACGCTTCATTCACTGTTAATTGCTGCAGTAAATGAGGGAGTTGAATGAACAAATGTTCAAATTACACAAGAACTCAATTTAACAATTTCTAAATCTCCAAAAGTTCAAAAACCCCCCAAACAAACAAACAGAAACAACAACAACAAAAACGGCATTGGTACTTGCACAAACCAATGCAAATAAAAAGGCACATGGATTGTATGAATATGATCAAGACATAGAAACACTATACACACAGTTATATTGCTATTCTTAGCAAACATTTATTGTCAATGTGTCCATTTTCGCTCCATCCGGGGGGAGGCATTGTGGATTTGGAGCACCTTGTTCGGAGGCCAATTGCCTACTCTGCCTATAGCTAGCGCCACAAGAGAATGCATCTATTGTGTAAGGGACAATTACCAGAGCAGAATGTGAAGAGGAACACTTAAAAAAAACAGCTACAGTTAAACCTAGAAAATTCTGAAAACTTTATGAGAAGGACAGTTTCAAGGCCCTGGAGTGAAAAGATGAATACACTCAGATTCATGTCAGTGTATGGACCAGACGTCAATCATACATACAGTACGTCAATAGCAACTATCCAATACATGTACAGGTACATTCAAGAGAAACAGTTAGGTGCCCTCGCCATAATGCCGTTCCCATGGCGATGCCCAGGAGCAGCTGGTGAAATGCATACGATAGTCTGAGACTGCAAGAGTGAGATTGCATGTCATTAGGAGGGTCTGCTGGGGTAACAGAGTAAATTAGTATGAAAATGAATGTGGGTGAATATCAGTTATAACTTAAAGGATGGAAAAGAAAGCTGGCCTATGATTATGTTAGATGCTTGCAACATGGCTTTACTTAAAAGCTAAACGCTTAGCTACCATGAGAGTTAAGCGATCCCCATGAGAAAAATCTTAGGAGGAACAGTTCTGTTTCACTGAAAAAAATTTATAATAAAATAAATAAATATATATATATGTATAAAAAAAAATTGTAATTTTTTTTTTTTTTACTTTTATTTATTAAAGTTCACTTTTCATTGGTGATTCGAAACTTAAAAAATGTGAACATTCTCAATGAATAATCTTTTTTTGGGGGGCCATTCTCAGCAAATATTAATATATGTGATTAATTTGACTAATTAATAGTAAAATCAAGAAATGCATTTAATTAAGAAAAACTATTGATTAACAGCCCTATTCTAAATGCACCCAATAAGTGCACCACACAGTTTTTTTGAAGTAGGCTAAATGGGACTGACTCTGCAGATCCCCAAGAGTTCTGACACAATTCTTACAATGTTTAAAACTAATAATATTACTACAGCTCCAATTAAAACCAAAACTAGATGTATCAAAAGGGATTTCTTTATATGAAAATCTCACAAATGTATTAAAACTTGGAAATGAACATGCACGCACAAATATGTGCAGAGACACATCAATTACAAATTTGAACAAATCTAGTGTTAAAAAGCTGAATATTTGTGTGAGGATGCGCAATGGGGCTGGTGGGTACTGACAACTGTTTGCTTTTATCCGAAAGACTGTCTGTATCTCAGTTTGAGTGTTTTTGGTAACCATGGAAACAAATCCACAGTATCAGCGGGAAATCAAAGCTCGGGCGATGAGCTGCTGAGAGGAAGTGAGAGAGAATGTGAGCATGTATGTGTGAGATAAACAGCCTCTCAAACGTGGATTTCTTTTATCTTTATTTTCGTTCATAGATGAAATGCAGAAAATCATAGTCACTTTCCACACCAGATCAAAGACTCAGTCATTTATTTTGTCTCTTTCTGGGGACATGAGTGTCAAGTCTAAATTTCCAGAAGACCATAGGTTATTGCACCCAAACCTCTTGTTCACAAGTGCTTTACAATGTAAACACTTGTTGGGCTTAAACCACGGCAAAATTTTCAACAAAGGTTGCAGTCTGCCTTTTTTTAAAGTCAGTTTTATTTGAATATAAATCAATGATCATTTTATTTTGTGTACATATATATTTGTTGATGATTATTTTCGAGGTGATTTGTCTTACTGCAATGTTTCTACACTTGTGCTCTATAAAGTGGATCCTAGAACCTGTGAACTGTCACCTAACGCTGAAATTTGTTTGATGTTAAAGTATTTTCACTTAACATTTTAATATGCAAAGATAACTATAAGTAAGCCATTCGTTGGTTCATTTGCCTGAAAAGTGTAGGCTACTGTAAATGCTGGCTCTGTGGAAATTTAAAACATTGCTCTGTTTATGTTTTTGTTTTTTTGATCATCAAGACCAGCCAGACACACTAAAACAACATTGGCTCAACCAATGGCATAAAAATTTTTTTTACGAGCGGCAGTTTACCTGAAGTTTTTAGCGTCACACAGTTTTAATTTAAAATAATTATCTGGGTCAAATCTAAGTTAAGCTGTGGACTGCCACACAAAAATGACTTGTACTTTACTTTGTACAGTAAAAACAAACCAAAAATGTGGTTTTGACTTTTTGAAAGAGCATTATAAATAAAAATAAATAAATAAATAAAAACCTATGGAAATGTAGTTCAAGTTACAAAGATGGTACATGTATTTTCTTTTTTACCTCGCCATTTTTGCAACATTTTACATTTAGAAGATGCTTGTTTTTAGCAGAAAATTCCCTAAATAAAATTAGCAGCATTTATTGGGACAGGTAGCTGAAAATAAACGCATGCTAGCATCAACACCAAATATACAATATTCATCAAATCATGTTGCTAATAACTAATAAGCCTAGTTTCTTTTGCTGTATAAAATTCTGAGTTAGTGAGTAGTGATGAGGTGTGTCTTTCAGAACATGTGTTCAGCAAATTAGCCCCATAAGTTTACATTATTTTATACAGATGGGCATTAAAATCTTCAACCGAACCATGCCACATTTACAGAAATAAATGTTTTTTTTAAAAGCTATAAAGAGTTGAATGAGCACATGTTGTCTGAACTGAAAAGAGATATATTTGCTCACCGGTTGTATATAGTTTCTCACCCAGCAGATGGAAGGAGAGCAAGATAGAGAGGGAGGGAGAGCAGATTTGAGAGGAAAAGTAAAATAATTAGGATTTGTTATGATCGACAGATGGCCAAAGTTTGGTTTTGTGGAAGTTTAAGGAAGAAAGTTTCTGTGTGTGTGTGTGTGTGTGTGTGTGTGTGTGTGTGTGTGTGTGAGTGTGAGTGTGTGTGTGTGTGTGTTGAGTTCATGCTGTATTTTAACTCAAAGCTCAACTCCCACAGACAGAATGAGTCGCTCTCTCAAAAGACCACTCTCAAACTCTGAGGACTTGAGCGGCAGAGCGGCGTGGAGTTTACCTAATGTCCAGGCTTAATCCGACAAATAGATCTCTGCTGGTGCTGTCTTCTGCAGCAGCAAGGACAAAGAGCCACTCAAACTCACACATACACACGGAGATAAACCAACTGAAATGATGCCATTTGCATCATTTGTTCTGTGTATGTGTTTTTGAACAGGTCAGGGATGGTTTAAGCAGAAAATTATTAGGCTGCTTTGTTTACCTTTTAAAAATGAGTACTTTTAAGCAACATATAAAACCACAAAATTATTATATGGCTGCTATTACTAAAACCAAGTGGTCATATGGATACTACAGTAATGCAGCAGCAAAACCATGGTTAATTGTATCAAAACCTGATAATATAATTATGTATATATATGTGTGTGTGTGTGTGTGTGTGTATGTGTGAGCGTGTATTTATCACTTTGTGGGGACCAAATGTCCCCATAAGGATAGTAAAACCCGAAATTTTTGACCTTGTGGGGACATTTTGTCGGTCCCCATGAGGAAAACAGCTTATAAATCATACTAAATTATGTTTTTTGAAAATGTAAAAATGCAGAAACCTTTCTGTGAGGGTTAGGTTTAGGGGTAGGGTTAGGTTTAGGGGATAGAATATAAAGTTTGTACAGTATAAAAACCATTATGTCTATGGAAAGTCCCCATAAAACATGGAAACACAACATGTGTGTGTGTGTGTGTGTGTGTGTGTGTGTGTGTGTGTGTGTGTGTGTGTGTGTGTGTGTGTGTGTGTGTGTGCGTGTGTGTATTTTTACAGGTTATCCACTAAAGACAATAAAAATTCTGCTCAAAACTTGGTGATTATGCTTTGATTAAATTTCAGATGCATCTGGGAGAGAGTGACATTTTTTCTATGGGTGGCATTTCAAACGTTGATAGAATGTTTCTAGAAAAATACCATATGTCAATATGATGTTTATGGGTAATTCATCAAACATTTTTTAATGTATAATAAAGAACGACACATACTGTACTTTCAGTTCTCTTGCGTTCACACCGGACGCGAATAGCGTGTCAAATTCGCGCCTACCGCGTCTAGTTATACGCTTGACCACTTTGAATCCATTCGCGCGTCAAGAGCGAAATTGACAAAAAACAAAAGTTTGAAGCGAAATTTACGCGCGTGACGCGCGTCAGTGGCGAAATCCGTTGACGGCCATCTTTTTACAAGATGGCTGATGTTGATCGAGCATTCGTGGAGAGAGTCACCACTCTGTATTTGCTCTGGAGAGCAGAACAGCGGCGTATGGGTCGTCGTCACTGTACTTGGGTCCACCAGACCCTCCGGAGGCGTTCCCAGATCGGCGAATTTCATAATTTGCTCCAGGAGCTGCGCCTGGATGACGGCCGCTTTCAGCGGCACTTCCGCTTGTCCCGCGCCCAGTTTGATGACCTGTTGTCCCGCGTTGGAGCGAGGATCACCCTTCAGGACACCAACTACAGGCGCTCTATCCCAGCTGCAGAGCGCCTGTCCATCTGTCTTCGGTTAGTAAATGTATATAAAATGTTAAATACAGTATATTAAATATATGTTAATTTACGCTATGCTAGCAATGTTTTTCAAACTGTGTGGTACGGATACCACTGTTGGTGCTCTTTCTAGTGATACTCAGTTAACTGCTGTAACGTTAACCTAAAAAATAAAATATTATTTTGGCAGACGTGATAATGTCTCTATCTGTAAGCAATATGTAGTGCTCTTTCTAGTGATAACGTTACTCGGTTAACTGCTATAACCTAAAAATGATACTGTCATGTCTCTATCTGTAAGCAATATGTAGTAACGTTACTCTTTCTTTTGATAATCAGTTATTGGTTATTGGCACACTAGTGATTTAAACCATATATACATATACCCTTTTGTTTTGAAGATTCAAAACTTTGTTAAATTGCTTGCAAAATTGCAAGCAAACAAACAAATATGGTGCATTAAAGTAAAACAGACTGGTTATTGTATATAGTTGAATATGTAACTACAAGTGTACTTATAAAAATATTTTCTAGGTTTCTTGCCACAGGGGACTCATTCAGGACCATAGCGTCCAGCTTCAGGGTTGGTGTCTCAACAGTGAGCCAGATCATCCACCAGGTTGTGACTGCAATCTGGGACTGTCTTGTGGAGGAGTACATGGCTGTGCCCACCACTGATGACTGGAGGTCCATCGCAGAAGGATTCCAGGAGCGGTGGAACTACCCTCTATGCTGTCCTCCAGAGAGGCGTGTCTTCAATTACCGCTTCTCCAGAGCCAGGCTGGTGGTGGAGAACGCCTTTGGCATCCTCTCCTCACAGTGGAGGATGTACCGCCGCCTCATCGAGGTCCACCCAGAAGTTGCGGAGAAGTGTGTGAAGGCGACGTGTCTTCTCCACAACTTTCTGAGGTGTTCGGAGGGAGAGAGGCACCTGCTGCGAGGGCGCGGGACATGCTGGAGAGGAGCCACTGCCAGGTCTGGGTCGGGTTGCGGCCAACAACTCCTCCAGAGAGGCACTCGGGTGAGGGATGTCTTCATGGCACACTTCTCGGCGGAGGGAGCAGTACCATGGCAGCCGACGGAGTAGCGTTTGAAGTCCTCCTCATGACTTCCCCACAACGGCTCTTTTAAGAGCCACCCATAAACCTCTAAAGAGCTAAACTATCTAAAAATAGTCCATTATTATTATATTTTGTTTTTTTTTTCCCAGGTTGTCAGCCCCAGTTCCAGGATGTCAGGTCCACAACATGCACATTTATTAAGTTGAGACTTTTTAAAAATGTCAGGTTTTCCATGGTAGTATATCAGGTTAAATTATTTATTTATTTTTGTTTTGATGATAAATGGAGCCAGCCTCAAAAGTAATTAACCTGTCCTGTGTTTTTTCCTTATTCAACACTGTCCAGACACTAATGTTGGTTGTCTTTACATTACAATAATAATGTTTCATATAATCTAGATTTAGATATGGAATAAATAGCAATCAATACAAAATCAAAATGTCTCATATATTGAAATCAAGTTATGTGATAAAAGATTTGCTTTGTTTGTGCATTAGAACCACACCAGGCATTTAGTCATATTACAAAATAATTTATTGAGGCCAAACATATGAAGTAATTTTAGGTATAACATTAAAAAACATATTTAGGCAAAACGTAAAAAAAATTATTTAGGCAAAACGTATAAAATAACAATATGAACTGAAAAAAATGAACAATATGTGCAAACTATTTACATTAAGAGACAGGAACAAAAAGGACCTCGCTTGGAAGGTGGAAGAGCCACAGGGAACGGCATAGGAGAAGAGGAAGGAGGGCAGCAGGCAGCTAGGCTCCTGATTGGTTAACGCGGCGCGAATTGACGCCAAAGTTCAGATTTTTCAACTCGGGCGGCAGACGCGAATTCGCGTCAAACGCGTGAATGCACAAAATGCACCATTCGCGCGTAACGCGCCAGACGCTCAATTCGCGCGAATGAGGCGTATTCGCGTCTACCGCGCCGCGCTCTACGCCTCATTCGCGCCGCAGGAATTTTTTACGCGCGTAACGCGTCTTTGCATTGACTTAACATTGGACTCACTCGCGCCTGACGCGCTGTTCGCGTCCGGTGTGAACATAGCATAATGCATCCTGCTTGCTGCCTCAATTCAAATTCAGGATTTAAATCGAATTTTAAAAGCATTGTCAATAAAATTTTAAATAATGCACAACCCTTGTATAAGTCGGTGAGATCTTTCATTTGACCAGCATTCATTAATTCTGATGCAATTATTCAACATACATAGAAATCTGTCATTACACTTTTATCATTTCTCTCTCCCCTTCTCTCTCTCTCTTATGATGGAAGGTAAACTGCTGGTGAGAGAATGGATTAAGCTTTAATTCTGGGATTAAACCTTGGCTTTGTAACATTAGACTCATTATGTCACCTGGAGATGAAAGCGAGAGATAGGTTTAAAAAACAACACATTCGTTATTGAACACACATCATCCTTCAAATGCATTGCTATAACTTCACGTGTATGTGTGTAGGGGGGAAATAAAGAGGAATCACATGTGATTTGTAAGAAGGGAGTTGATCTGTTGATCTGCCACTGATGGCAAGAAATGTTCGACTAAAGCGAGACCTGACTGGAAAAGCAGGCTCTCTGATTGGATGAACATTTTGTATTGAGTGGTCCAGAAGACTGCTGAGCACTAACTCTTTCTCTTTCGCCCCATGTGTCCAATCCCTAGTGCCAGCTCCACTAACCCGACCGGCTGGAGAATGGAGGACTGAGATGGAGGGAACATATTTGGCTCAAAAAGAAAGAAAGAAAACAGCATGAAAGAAGGAGAGAAGAGGAAAAGTTGGTGGTGGGCAGTAATGAAAGGGCACTCAATTGTGTTTTGGTGAGTTAATTAAACTTTAATTGAGAGTGCAATATATAAACAAAGTAGGTAACAAAGGTGAAGAGCTCTTCAGATTTCAAGTAGAAAAATGCTCCTTTGATGCTGCCTAGTAAATACCAATTGCGTTGTTGCGTACATTGTTTTCAAGCAGATATATTTGAAAAGCACACACTTGTCAAAGCCTGTAACAGGGCTTATGTCTCACTTTAAATGTTTATCCTTTCAAACTATTGTCATACAAGTAATTTGCCTGAGGCAAGTGTGTTTTTTTGTTGTCTGTGTACACTCTGTATATGTGTTTGCTGTGTGAACATGTAAAATTTTCAGATCTTCCTGTGCGTGTGTTTGTTTGGTGGGGGTCAAAATCATTTGCCCCCTGTCAGTTCTGTTTAAGTGATTCTGCCATCTCTTAATCCCTGGTGGTGTGTGTGAATGCGTGTGCGCAGATGCATGTGTTGAATAGCACAGATGATTTGTTTACTGACAGACACAAACCTGTTTGTATGCCCGCCAGAGAGTATTTGTCAGGAAAAACGAATCTCCTGATCCAATCATCTTCAATGCAGGCTTTCCCATACTCCCATACACATGTGTGAGTCACATGTAAACATGAATTAAAGGGGAAACCTCTTAACATACAGCTTTATTTGGACTGACACACCACTAAAGAGCACATCTGTATCTTAAATACACACCCAACCAACCAACCAACCACAAACATC